>NC_133868.1:6687321-6957996 GCF_044706935.1 Curcuma longa | reverse complement strand
CATCGTTGTAGTAAAGGTCGTAATGCCAGAGGAATCATACCACACAGCATAGAGGGGGAGGTCATAAGCGTCTATACCGTAAAATCGATTTTCGACGGAATGAAAAAGACATATCTGGTAGAATCGTAACCATAGAATACGACCCTAATCGAAATGCATACATTTGTCTCATACACTATGGGGATGGTGAGAAGAGATATATTTTACATCCCAGAGGGGCTATAATTGGAGATACCATTGTTTCTGGTACAGAAGTTCCTATATCAATGGGAAATGCCCTACCTTTGAGTGCGGTTTGAACTATTGATTTACGTAATTGGAAGTAACCAATTAGGTTTACGACGAAACCTAGAAATCGATCACTGATCCAATTTGAGCACCTCTACGGGATAGACCTCAACAGAAAACTGTTGAGTAACGGCAGCAAGTGATTGAGTTCAGTAGTTCATCATAGAAAATTATTGACTCTAGATATATGGTAATATGGAGAAGACAAAATTGTTTGAAGCACGCACAGAACCGGAAGCGCCCCTTGTTTCAAAGAGAGGAGGACGGGTTATTCACATTTATTAGGCAAGGAAGAGCAGCTGATGATTGGATTGCCATCCTCGTAAATCCTTTGTTGGAATACTTTTGGACCTTAACTCCGTCGAATAATATGTTACGGAAAAATTGAAATCTAGATCAAAATACTATGTATATAATATGAACTGTCTAAATAAAAATTTTTGATTACTCATTGTATCAAATAATTTTCATTAATAAAATCATAAAAATTCATTAGAAAATAAAAAATATACATGTCTGATGGTATATTTATTGCTATTTGCTCCAATAACAAATCATTAGTTTAATTGAATAATTAAAAAAATAGATAGATTTTTTTATTCGGAGTCTAATTCTAATTATTTTATTCCCAAACAAAGATATCCATGGAGTTTGAAATCTATCATCTTCTATATCTTCTATATAGCGTGAGGATCAGAAAGACTTAGCTATGTTTGTTGGGTGTGTTTGTTGGTCAACAGTGGATGGCTGTGATAAAATTAAATCGAGCAAATTTGATTTTTTTTTTTTTGACAAATTGAATCGATCCAAATTTTATTACTAAAATTAATCAAATTGAATTGATATAAAATCGATTAATTTAACCGATTATTATAAATTATCAATTTTTATATCATCAATCAATCGACTTATATGCGAACAATCAATTGTATCATACGACTTTGAATTTTTTAACTTGTCATAATTTATAAATCTGGATTAACAGGATCATAACGCAACGCATTGTGATTCAATTTAATCAAATTTGAAATTTTGAATTAAATTCATTCGATCAATTATTTCGATTCCATGGAGATTACTCACCCTTAGCGAGGCGAGGCTTGCAAATCAAAGTTGCGATGTATATCATCGACAAGAGTATGAGTATGAAGTAGCAGATGAGATGGACAAAAGTATCATTAAACAAACAAATATACCGTCGTCGATTAACAAATTAATGTGTATAATTTTATATAATTAATTGTTTTCGTAAGCATATAGTAAATCAGTGACCGAGTATAATTTCTAATTCAGTGACATGTTCAAGATGTGACCCTATTATCTAAAAAACAGAACAAGCGGGATTGCTGTCGGAAGGGAAGGCTACAAGATCTACAGTAAATAATGAAGAAACAATTTGTTAGTCAGACTAACCTATCAAAGGAACAACACAGGGGCTTCCGTGCATAGCTTGCTCGCTTTATAAGTGAAAATAAACAATACACATCAAGAGAAATGATCTCACCTTGTGGTTCCAAATGGAGGAGCTAGCTTCAGCTGGAGATACGGACTTGGTCTTTGCTGTCGCCTTCAACCCATTTTCTTTATACACATCCACATCATTGGCGCTTTCAAAATCAGACCTTGTTTTGCCCAATTGAACTGGTCGGCCCCAAGCTCAAATTTGATTGGCCTCTCGGTTTCAGTTTGGTTATGAAAACACTGCCAAGATCAAGCCCACCTTGCACGCTTTCGTCCTCCCGTAGCAACTCTCGCGTCACTGGCTCCGTGCAGGCATTTAAACAAACATTTGTTGGTCCAAGCCATCACTACCAACTTGACCTGGAAGTTCTGTTAGTTTCCTTCGCCGGCCGGACAAAATTAACTAATCGTAGACAGCGACCCACCGAGTATCCTCACTGGCTACGTATTTATGTATATATATACGCTCTTCCTCCGTTCCACCCTCATGCCATCGCAGAATGAGAGACGACGTAGTGCAGGTCCACGATGCCGCCCTCGGCTTGCTCCACCCTGGCGAGAACTGGCTCGCCCACCCCATTGCATTTCCCGCGCCGGCGCCGCCCGTCGTCCCCTTCGCCCACCACCTGCTCGACGGCTGCTACGGGACCATCTCCGACAGTACTGCCGAGTTCATCGACCTCGAAAGCGACGGCTTCGATAGCGCCAGGGACGAGCGCGGGCTGAGCATGATCGCACTTCTATTGGACTGCGCGGTGGCGATCTCTGCCGACAACTTGGTGGAGGCTAATAGGATTCTGCACGAGCTGAACCAGCTCGCGTCTCCTTACTCTGCTTCCTGCGCCGAGCGCGTGGTGGCTTATTTCGCCAAGGCCTTGGGTTCCAGGGTGATGAACTCGTGGACAGGCATCTGCTCCCCGCTGATGGTCCCCCACAAGGCCATTCTTTCTTGCTTCGAGAGCTTCGGCAACGCGTCGCCTTTCGTCAAGTTCGCGCACTTCACGGCCAACCAGGCCATCTTGGAGGCAATTCAGCGAACAGATAGAGTGCACATCGTCGACCTGGACATCATGCACGGCCTCCAGTGGCCGGCGCTGTTCCACATCCTGGCCACGAGGCCCGACGGCCCGCCGCACGTGCGGATGACTGCGTTCGGCCCGTCGGCGGAGGGGATCGGCAAGCGGCTCGCCAGCTTCGCTAGGAGGCTCGGGGTGCCGTTCGAGTTCGAACCGGTGGCGAAGCGGCCGGGCGACGTGCACCCCTCGGAGATCGTCGCCCGGCGGAGGCAGGGGGAGGAGCAGGCTGTGGCGGTGCACTGGCTGCAGCACGCGCTGTACGACGCCGCGGGGTCCGACCACAACACGATGCGACTGGTGGAGATGCTGCGGCCTCGGGTGGTAACCCTGGTGGAGCAGGAGGCGCCTTCGGCGCGAGGGGGACCCTTCCTCGACCGCTTCATGGGGGCGCTCCACTACTACTCGGTGATGTTCGACGCGCTGGGGGAGTCACTGCCAACGGTGGACGACGCGGAGAGGCACAGAGTGGAGCAGGGGATCCTAGGGCGGGAGATCGACAACGTGGTGGCGGTGGGAGGGCCGGCGCGGAGCGGGGAGCAGAAGCTCGGAAGCTGGAGGGGGGAGTTGGCGCGGCGGGGGTTCGCGCAGTTGGCGATGAGCAGGAACGCACTGGAGCAGGCGCAGATGACACTCAACCTGTTCCCTTCTCCGTCTCCGCCAGGATACACCATCCTCCACGGCGATGGTACGGCGAAGCTCGGGTGGAAGGGGACGGCGCTGTACACGGCGTCAGCGTGGACGGCCGAGACACTGTATTCTAATGGACAAACTTGAAACTGCGCAACGCAAATCGGTAAAAAATACACTGTAAAACATTGCTCTTGCTTCTTCCTGGCACATTACCTCTAGGTCTACCTTACTGACGCCCTTTTACTATGAGCAAAAGCAAAGATATAACACCCTTTTACTAGAGCCAAAACAAAGTTGTACAAATTTATCCTTCTCCATTGTGATCGATTATAATTTTTTAATTTATTTTTTCACAATTGATAATAAAACTGATCTTGTAGAACTACTAGAGTGACAGATTTCACCTTTTACAAAATAAAGATGTACAAATTTACCTATTGATCAATCTAGACCGGACCGCCACCTGCAAAAATTAATTAGATCAGTAAGAATCAAATATCTAAATTAATAAAAAAACAAAGATATTAAAAAAATATAGAAAAAAACATTTCTTTATTTGCAGATAAAATGAACGAAAATGTTGCACCTCTCAAGACGAAAAACATTTTGGCAGATAATAACAACCAATAACAAGTCTAATAATATATTGTGTGATTGTAGTAGTTAAGACCCCAATGGCAGGTTAACTGAGTTACGAGCAGTGATATAAGTTTATCATGTATTCTTCACTTCCACAGGTAAACAATGCTTACATGGAAACACCCCCCCATAAAATCTTAGATTGCAAAATATTGGAAGACAAATGAAGACATGCTATAACTGGATCATGATCCAAAAGAACATGGAAAAAAAATAGACAATCGAAACCAATGTCTTCATAATACATTCGGAAGAGCACAACCAACAGTAATTTCTGTATTTATTTGCTTCGGAAAGAACAATTATGTCAAACCTGGTGAGCATCTGAAGCAGTACTTCACTGTCGTGCAGATTGCAGAAAAATGCTCAAGTGGTAGTTTGACCTCTATCGTCCAGGAACTTACCACCACTATTAATTCTAAGCAATCACTGCAAGCCCAATGGCGTCGATATAACCAAATAATACAAACACACACAAGGGTCTTTGAGAAGGTGAAAGCCCAAAGCATCAGCGACAAATGTTCTGGCTTCAAACAACCACGCAAAGCATTTGTTCTCTCTTTCACAAAGCTTTTCTCCTGCACCCTGTAAAAGGCTTCTTTGAAGTTGCTCACAAGCGCATGAGCTGCGACGCCTGTGCAAAAAGGCATAAAAGGGAGAACAATTATGCCATTGACAATATCTACCCTACTGCTACATTGCCTTACTCCTTAACAATAGATTACTTGATCCATAAGTAGCCTCCAGTACTCCGTAGTCCCTTAAACTTACAGCAATACTACGGATACTACTTCAATAAATTAATATCAGTATATTTTCAGATCTGTAACTGTAAGCAAGACAGATATCCAATATTTACACCTAATACACAGCAGAAATAAACTTGAACGAAATAGACAGCCACAGCCAAAATATAAATCTCACAATAATACTAATTTGCTTAACAGAAAACTTAGTCATACAACACATACTGCAGTTGCCTACATTAAACACAAGTAGATGATAAACAACTCTAGCTTGTAACTAGAGACAACAAATAAGTTTCTTGAAGTATAGCTGCAGAAAACCCAGGTATCCACACCGAACTTGACAAGAAGCTTTAGAAACAGTAATAAGAGGTATCTACTACTCAGAACCACTAATTTATACTACTGAGTCTATGGGAACAAGAGAATAATAGTTAAACTACTGAGATGAGATCAAGTGATAATAGCAATAAAACAACTGAGATCAAGCAATCCAACCCAAGATAAATTTATATCTCCGCCAAACTCCAGACACAACAGCTCGAGAAGCGCCTAAAAATGACCTTCCAAATATAACTCCTGCATTTACTGCTGCTGGGCTTGCCTACCCTGACCACTGCCATAATTAGCTCCATAATTAGCTGGACCACCAGGAGGTCCATTCACCTGAGAAGATCCATACAACCCTGCTTGTGCAGGGTCTGACCTCCAAGAATTGGGATAATCTGAGCTTGAACTAGTATAACCTCCACCTGCGTAAGCAGAACCTGCTCCTTGTTCTCCTGAATTGCCTGCAGAACTATTAACAGGACCACCACTACCACGGCCACCAAAGGACCCATAACCACCACCTTGATTACCATAAGGGCCTTCTGACCCTCCATAGCCCCCATATCCATAACCCTGCCCCATGTATCCAGAAGTTCCACTTTGACCTGATGGTGGTGCACTAGATCCTCCACTAGGTGCTGAAGGATTCCATGAGGATGGACCATAAGATGCAGCTCCACCATAACCTGCAGATCCATAACCAGCAGAAGCCTGATTATTCCAGAGGTTCCTTTGAGCACCTGGAGGACCACCTATATAACCAGACATAGGAGCAGTTGGATTTCCATAAGGACCAGCAGGTCCACTGTACCCAGCACCGCCGCCACCATAACCGCCAACTGCATACCCTGCATAACTGATGCCACTGTTTGCAGCTCCATACCCATAACCAGGTGTGCCATATCCAGCAGAACCATATGCTGAAAGGCTGTTGCCTGCGCCCTGAGGTTGCATGTATCTATTAGCCTCTGCCCCACTGTCATAAGAGCTACCATTACCAGTTGAACCACCATAAGATTGATGAGATCCACTTCCCAATGGTCGACCACTGCCATTATTTGTATTTGCATCTTTTGGAAGGGCACGCTTGACTTCCACAGCCTTTCCATTCAGATCATGAAAAGTTTTCTGAAGAATTATATCAACAGTATCCTCTGATTCGAAAGAGATGAAGCCAAATCCTCGAGGGCGATGAGTATTTTGGTCGTACATCACAACTGCATCAGTCACAGCACCATAGGACTCAAAGTATTGACGAAACCCATCCTCTGTTAAATTGGGAGGCAAACCTCCAACAAATATCTTCTTGGTCCTTATGTTTGCACCAGAACCTGCTCCAGCTGACCGTCCAGCAAAGGCGCTTCCAGAAGTTTGATTTCCAGATCTTCCAGATACTTGTTGTTCTTCCCTTGAAAGAGCTCTTTTGGCTTCCACCTGGTGTTTAGAGCAGAAAATCCAGCAGACATATAACTTACATCAACAGAAATGAAAGAATCAAGATTTCTGCATCACTCACGACAATAAAAAATGTAGTAAATATGATTCACATATGGTAGTTAGTAAACTAGAACTAGAAGCATGTAGTGGCAGTAGAAATGGAATTTCATAAAATAAAAGTTATTAAATGAAATAAAAAATACTATTACTCCGTTAGAGAAAGTAGAGTTATTAATCATGATAAACATTGCACATCCATACAGCCAAAAAATATCTAAACATTATCAGAACTGATAGAATATTTGATTGAAATCAAGTATTCCTTTATCAAGGTTAACAAGCATCCTCCAAGAGAGATCAGAGTAAAGAGAGAGACAAGAGGTAATTGTGAATAGAAAAACAGAAGAGATAAAGAAGATAATTCTATCTATGAAACAAGCTAAAGGATTCATGAAGGGGCGAGATCCATAAGCAAAGCAAAGCAAACAAACTCACTTTCATACATAGGTTCTAATAAGAGTTTGCGAGTTAGGATCATAGGTTGTAGGTCCAAAATTCAATAAAATCAAATAGATTCCTTACAAACAAAAGGAAAAAATTGACACCATTATCTCATAGTGGAATGTCAACTTAAATACAAAAACATTGGCTAGCTCTTCTGTCAGTAATATAATAATGGCACATCAACCCTCTCTTGATAACTTCAGTTGTTGCCCAAGATGGAGGATATGGTTGGTGGTACTGTACGTGGAGATATTCCAGAAATACAAGATGACTTCATGTGTGTTGCTCCATTAAAGAGGAACAAATGAAAGATCATGTTTCGACTGTTGCAAGGACGCGAAGGGGTAAGCAGATGTTACATGAATTCAGAAACCCTTCAATGGCTAAAGTAAATGCAATTGGTAGATGACGCAAAGTTAAGAGAGTGATGCAGCAAATTCCTTGCTTGTGTACAGAAAGAAGAACTTTAGTATGGTTTCAGATTTTTAATTAAACTTCTTATTCACGTCCCTCTTTCTCCCCTCACCACCACATTGTGCACGATTAGGATTAGATCAATAATCCAACTGATGCTGTGAGGCTTGATCACATTCCAGTCCAATTCCACCATATTGACATCCAGCTTGAGATGCTCTAATCATATTACATTATTTGGTCAGTAGAATCATGAATTCCTACAATATGAAAGGTGGTTTTGACTACCTTGTCATGACTCATGTGACTAAGACTGAAGAAAATAAGCTACCAACTTTGATGATTGTTCTTCAGCTAGATTGAGTAGTTTTTCTGGAGCAAGGAATGTTGTCACTCCTAGGGTCAAATGGGCATACCCAACAATGTTACAAGCTAGGTAAAAACTCTCCTACATATATTAAACTTCCAATATGCTAACAAACTCCATTATACTTAAATTTAGTTCCCAAGCAAAATCAAATGAGTTTAATAAAGTTAGACCCTGTGAATGCCCAAATAAAAGACACTCATGCATGATAAATAAGATAGGATGAATTTTTGGTCGACTATCCACAGTATCTATTACAAATCCAAGCATGTACCTTCTCTTTTAACAAATGGTGACCCCTCATCATGACTTATTTTTGCTGCCATTCCATCAATCAGCTAATTGATTTTTCCTATTAGTGTAGTTTAAGGAATAGCAGTAGTTTGATTAATTCAAATTTGATGTTACAGCTAAGATCATGAGTTCATGATTCATTTATATTATGACCTTATTCAACTATTCATCATGCACCTAGAATGAAAGTTCTTTCAACTTCCACTCACTAACATTGTTCTACATTCAAGTCTACTCTGTCATTATCTAAAGGCAATGCCAAACCAAAAAGCTAAAAATTGAACTCTCATAAAGGCTCAGGCATTTTTGCTACTCAATCTGTCTATCAGATCTTGGAAATATACTAAAAACAGAAGAAAAAAAATTGAACTAGCAGCAAGCATGGACCAAATTCAAGGAAAATCTGATCCAGCCCGATCAGTTTAGGGTTTGCCTGAGGTGAAGTTTTGGGTTTTACCTTGACAAGGCAAAATTACTTCAGTTTTTTTCGCTATTTTCTACCTTTTTGTTCATTATGATCCTCTTGTTTCCAAGTAACTTTTGAGAATGATTCTAGTTGCTATACTCGACAACAACCCAAATCGCAAGATATATAACTATCATCACTTGTACTATTCAGCTATCCAAAACCAATCTAGCTACTTGTGCAAATAGTAAAGACTAACAAATGTAAAGTGACCACAATGAATAGAAGGTAAAATGAAGAAAAACACGGCATTTCTCAACATTGGTTGGCCTTACTTGCAACAAACTTTACACGATCATTATTTTCTTTAAAAAAAAAAAAAGAACTCCTTCACTGTATACCAAAATTGAAGAGACTCGTGAACTCTTCACGAACTGGACCATGAATCTTACAAAAAAAATTCAAACGCTCATTGTGGACAGAAACAGAATCTCTATAGAACCAAACATGAGGCTATCATGAAGGTGAAGAAATACCATAGTGCACACTTTGATCTACAACATTTACACAAATACCAGCGTAAATGAAAAAGAAACACAAAGACGATAATTCAACAATATAAATACATGAAAAAAAATGGAATATAAGATAAATTCAACAGCAAAACAAATAAAACTCGGAACATCATTGTCAGTGGAGACTACGGAGAAAGGTAAATCTCAAATTCTACTTTAAAAAAAGAAAGAATATCGACAAGAGTACTATCGCATATGGTATGGTATGGCTAGAAAATGAGAGAAATTTAACAAAACCCCCCGTGAGCTCATCAAACCCGAAAAGGAAAGATATCAAATAGCCATCAAAGTTGCAGGGATCTAACAAAAGGATAAGACATCTGAACCCCACTCATCAAGTAACCGTTTTTTCATTGCATCCGAACAAATGGTATAGAATCAGAAATCCCTAGATGCAGAAACCGAAGAAAACAGCAGGTAGAAAGCAAAACGAGTTTAAAGGACACAGAGGGAGAAAGAGGCTCACGGTGCGACCATCAATGGTGTGCTTGTCCTGAAGAACGCGATCGAGGATAGAGGGATCTGCAAATACGACGAACCCAAAACCCCTGGGACGGCCAGTGATCTTGTCCCTCATGATGACGGCGTCGAGGACCTCCCCGTAGTCTCCGAAGTGCTCCTTGAGTTTTTCCTCCGAGGTCTCCCACGAGATGCCTCCGATAAAGAGCTTCCCCTCGTCCGAATCCATCGCCTTCTCACCCGTGAAAAGGATGATAAACTTCAATGGTCGGCGGTGCAGAAGATGGGAGAGCAGAGGCGCGGCACCTCCGGCTGCGGGAAGAGAGAGGAAGGGGAGCGGCGCTGGCAAGAATAAATCGGAAAGTTGCGAACGCAATCAAGGGTTGAGGTCAGATCGATCAGGTGTGGACTAGGGTTACACTTCGCAGTCCCATGGACCTCTCAGCCTTTATCTTTTTTTTTCCTTCTGTTTTTGGATAAATTTCTATTTTCTCTCTCTATATATATATGGAAAAAAAATAAGAAGCCACCCCTCTTTTTACTAAAATATCAAAACAATACTCTTATATTTTATCATGAAAAGAGTGACTTTAGTATTTGGTCATGCTGAATTTAATTTTATAGTTTCACTTTACCATTGAAGGCTCTTTATAACTTTAGCAAACGATAATTTTAATAAAAGGTAGAATGTATCATTCAGCGATATTATATGATTGATTTTATAATCATTTGTGAAAAAATAAATTGAAAAAGCCACGATGAAAAAAGATATTATCTCGACTTCGTCGAGATTTTATCTTAAAAGGGCCATTGAGATGTTCTTTATAACAATTTGTGATAAAATTATTATATCAATCTATTCTAAAATGATTAATAATTTTTATTCTCCTATCTCTAACTTTAATTCTTTATGTTTATATGTTATATAATCTTCACCGTGATTGTTATATACATTTATATTAATTAATTTTTTAAAACAAAATACTTTTTAAATGCGTTTTCTTGGAACCTCTTTAATAGTTCTATTGCCTTCGTTTTATAATTTTAATGCATATAATAATTTTGATTAATTTAACAAATTATAAATTATTCAAATCTAAATTACTATATATTATAGGATAATTTTCTCCAATACAAATAAAATTTTGAGATGTTGGTTGTTCGGTATGAAGGCGTGGTTAATAAATTTTTTTAATGAAATTTAATTAATCATCTTTAAAATTAATCAAGATTAATCAGAGTGACTGAGAGAAAATTTTTATGAATCAAACGATGATAAGTATCTGTTAAGTAATAATTAAATATTTAGATTATAAAAAATTAATTATTACATTTAGTATCTATTAAGTAGTTTGATAAATTTTATTTATCATTATTTTTTTACATTTAGTATCTATTAAGTAGTTTGATAAATTTTACATTATTTACGTAATAAAAAATAAAAAGGCAGAACGGAGCTCTCGAAGTGAAGTGGGGCCGCTAGGTGGCGGATTCGAAAGGCAGAACGGCGAAATAAAGCAGCAAAAGCAGAGGGAGAGCGGCAAAATGGCGGTGGCAGGTCTTTATCGCCGAATACTTCCCTCACCTCCGGCGATCGAATTCGCGTCTTCCGACGGACGGGTCAGTGTGCCCCCTCACATTCTCTTCGGTCCCCTTCTTTGTGTTCGACGTGGAAAACCAGCAAGAGTTAGGGTTTTTTGCTTAGTTTGGTTGTACGAAGCAACATCAGTTTCATCTTTCCTTGGCATCGTTTGAAGATTGATTTTCCTGGTTCCAGGTCGTCAGTTCTGTCGTTCTACTAGTTGTTTACTCGATCGTTAAGTGCAGGTATTGGTGATAAGTTATCTCATAACGCTTCTTTCATTTTGCTTTGAGGGAAAACGGAGGGCAAGTAAATCCACCGCCATGTTCAATGTTGCATGCCTTTTCTGTGATTTCACTTCTGATGGGATGTGGTGAAAGTGAAGAAGTTCGTTTTTTTGTGTGCTGTGGACATTAGGTGTTGACTATTCAAGTACTACTAGGAAAATAATTAGTGACCATGGAATTTTTTTTCATGATATTGTTCTCATGAAAAGATGTGAGCTATTTTTGTTGGTGCCCCAGTTAATTTTGATGTGATCAACCAGGTTAAGTTAGGTCCTGTGTTGTTCGAATTCGGCTGCTAAGTGTACAAGAACTTAAGTACGGAGGAAGTCGAGCGTAAGACGTAGCGGACGAGAAGGGTTGTGCCGGGAAGTGAGCCGACGGACTCGGTGCAATCCGAGGGATGCGGAAGTTACAGAAAAGTACGCCGATGAAGCCGGGAGGAAGCACGCTCGAGGGGCGAAAGATCGGAGTCAGGTTCGGGTGAGCCTAACTCCGGTTGGCCAAAAATCACCCAGAAGATCTACCTATAACGAGTTGACTTTGACCAAGTCAACACTTGACTTGGACCAAGCTTGACCCAAGTTGAAGGCTTGACCTAGTTGGAAGTTTGACCAATAAAGCAAATTGGAAGTTGCACGTGCATGGCCAAATGGATAAAAGCTTAATTATTTTTGATAAAGGATAATGAAAGTTGTGATAAAGCTTGGCTTCAAATGGTTGGAAGATGTTTATTTTTTATTAAAGAAAAAGGATAAATTTTATCCTTTTATCAAATCAACGCTCGAGATTTAAGATTATCTCCGATCAACGGTTAGGATCGCATCAACAGATCAACGGCCAAGAGAAAGTTCATCTGCGATCAACGATTCAGATCTATTCTCTTGGGCTATAAATAAGACTTAGAGTTTTAGAAATAAAATCATCAATTACTTTGTAATTTTCTCTAAGTCTCTGTGCTACAACTGTAAAAGCTTCTCCGCCTAAAGGAGTTCTGATTGAGCGTTAACCGCCTTGGAAGCAACGATCCAGTTGCAACCAAGTTTCTTTTTTAAAAGACGAGTGCTATTTTTCTTGACCATCTATTCACCCCCTTCTAGCCGGCCCAACCCGATCCTACATTTTTGATTCAATTTCTATTCTTTTTCTAATTCCTTAAAAATAGATCTTATAGTAACACATTTGGTATCAATAATCGTAATTACATCACTTATTCCATCATGGACATGATATTCTGAAAAAGTAAAATTTTCTTATTCATGGAAGTTAGTCGGAGGTTGGCCAAGGCGATTTGAGTTCTGACATATCATGGAAGGAAATCTGATTAATTCAGTTGAATTGTGGGTTGAGGCGAGTGTGGTTCGGTCAAAGTAAATCTAACTTGGCCAGGATGGGTGAAACCCCGGTTGAAATGGCTTAGGAGTCCACTCAAGGTAGGATTATCTGGGGATTTAGAGCTGAGGGAAGAAGGTTTTGGACTTATGAGGGAGGAAAGGTTGAATTGGATAGGACAAGGTGGGGAAGAATGGGGATGGTTCAAAGGGAAATTGAAGTGAGCTAAACATGCACAAGCTAATCCATAAATGTCATTATTAGTGGGAAATCCTTTGCAGCTGACAAGCATGCACTAAGTTGGAACCTTCATGTGAGAAGTTACCGAGATCAAAGCCGCACATTTGTGATACATGAGCAAGCCTTTTATAATACTGTGAGGTCTCAGGTGTTACCAGCAAGAATTTTGTTTGCAAGGCAAGCAGGATGTTTCAGGGAAGAGCGAAGTTAAAAACTACTTATACAGAGCAAACAGAATTAGTGATAGTTGGGGCTAATAGCCTCTGATGATGATTAGAAATAGTAAAACAGTGAACTGAATGGATGCTACACTCTCAACAAACTCACAGGCAACCTTAACATCTATGTTGTTTACTTAAATGTTAATAAGACACAATATGCATTGTTGAATTGTTTTCTTATGAAATTACAATAGAATAGGACAATATGTTATGTACTTGTCTGATTTGTGCTCAAGTTGTTGGAATGTCAAATAGAGTTTGTTTCACACATGACGACATTTTCCTTTTTTATTTTTTGGCTAATAGCAATATGTTTTTTGACGAATAGCAAGGGAAAAGAATAATAACATATTAATCTTTTTTAGATCACATTTTTTCCTTATTTTACTGTTTATCATCTTACCATTGTTAGAACTAGTAAACAATAGACCTAGTATCTTTCCTAACTTTTTGATGAGTTGGTCAGGCCTAGAATTGCTAATTTATTTCTGTAGTAACTGTGTAAACCTACCCTCCTCTCTCCTTTTCCTTCATCGTTCTCCACTCCTTGCTTAATCTCCACTATGCATGTGTCACACCTCTCCCAATATTCAAAGAAAATATTACCAAAATATTTTCAACCTTTTGGATTAGGAATCAATTAAAGAATCCGTGGATGATAGTTATTAACTTGATGAAAGTGTCAGAAATGGTAAATAATCAGCCTAATCTTCTTCTTAATTTTTTGATAAATTGGTTAGGCCTAGAGATTATACACACATGGTTGTAGTTTAAATTTATTTCTTATTTCTTAACTACTACAAATCATTGAAGATTGACCAATGATTATATTAAGGTAAATTGTAGGATGCATTTTGTACAGTTGTAGTTTCCCTTTCGAATGTGAAATACAAATTTATTTTCTAACAACTTTAGATCATAAAAACAATGATTATATTAAGGTTAATACTAGGGCTGCATTTGTACTGGTGAGTTTTATTCATAAGTGTGTGCAAATACAAATATATTTTTATTCGGTAAAATTTGTAGAGATTATTCTCTGAAGCACTTCAAAATGGAACAATGGAAGGCTTCTTTAAGCTAATTTCTCACTTCCAAACCCAATCAGAGCCAGCATACTGTGGATTGGCCAGTTTGTCTATGGTTTTGAATGCTCTTGCAATAGATCCTAGGAGAAAATGGAAAGGTATTACTTCTTTCACTAACTTCAATTTCATTTTCTCCTAATTTGTTAATATCTACTCTTCACAGGTTCCTTTTTATACAAATTGTTTCCTGTTTCAGAAATTCTTGAGATTATTTTAATTTATTGTTTATGATTATCTTTAATTGATGGTGTTGTGAAGGAAATTTGCTTTCTCTAATTTAAGTTGACCATTATAATTTTTAGTTGATACAAGCATGAAGTATATTCTATCCAATGTTGAATCCAGAGTCATTTCTAACTTATGGTTGTTCAATATGCTTTGTGACTTCTGAATGCTAATTTGTGACTTCTGGTAATGATAATGTAAGATGATCTTACATGATTTTTGTGTTCGACTCGGTTCTACATCTTAATAAGATCGAAATGTTAGTCTTTAACTTTGATATTTGATTTCTATCTCATTTCTTTAATCTTTATTTAATCATGATATGTAGTAATTCCTCACTTTTAGGTCCATGGAGGTGGTATGATGAGTCCATGTTGGATTGTTGTGAACCTCTGGAGAAAGTTAAAGCTAAAGGCATCACATTTGGAAAAGTTGCTTGCTTGGCCCATTGTGCTGGTGCTAAAGTCGAAGCTTTTCGTACAAACCAAAGTGACATTGGCAATTTCCGTAATCATGTTATCAAATGTGCCTCTTCAGAAGATTGTCATTTGATAGCCTCGTATCATAGAAAGCATTTCAAACAGGTTTGGTTGGTCTTTGGTTTCTCTTAAGTTTCCTTCTTGTATTTTTGCCTTTATCCTTAAATATTTTGACAAATTTTGTGGTACCAATTTCTGTTTCTGTCAACAAGTTTTCAGTATGGTATTGCTGCTTCCTCATTGTTCCATATTGAAATTTTAGTTTGATGGTCCTTGGAGTTGGAGGGCTGCTACTATGTTGCAAAATTGCATCTTAGTGTTAAATTTTCTCTTTCACTTTGTTTGCTGGATAGGATGTCAATGTCACACTACAAAAGGTAAGGGTGTGTTTGCTTCCTGGATTTTTTTCCTTCATTTTTTTGCTTTGTTGTTTTACATTTCTTAGAAAAAGGAATTTAGAAAATGTAAATAAAAGTAAAATAAGCATTTTCCATCATCTTTTTGATTTCCTTATATGTTGTTTTTGGGGAAATGTATCTGGGTGAATTCTCCTAGGTGGTCCCCTCTACCTGTATATCTATAGCACCTTCTAATCATTTTATATATACATCATCATTAATTTGGATTTTTTACAAATATATTCCTATCATTCACCAAGTTCAAAATATTACAAAATCTCATCTTCTTACAAACATCTTTGACTCTAGAATCTCTCATAGGTTTAGTCAGCAACTCTGCTAATTTTCATTAGAATTAAGAAATGACATATAATCTATTTGGAGCATTTTTTTCTCTCATAACATAGCAAATGATATCTATATGTTTCATCCTCTCTTGAAAGATTGGATAAATCAAGGATGTCATGGACTTGGAAATTGTATTTCAAAAAGCTTGGAACTGAAGGATTTCTGACCATACTTCAACTGACACACTAATGGCGGAGGACTTAGTTCTAAAAAGACCATCGTCATCAAGTCTGAGTTATCTTGATGATGGTACCTCAAACTTTTTGGTGAAGGAAGCTCAACCATCCTTAAATTTCAAGTTGCAATATAAAGAAGAGAATCTGGGAACAAGAGTTGTTGATGTCGAAGAATAGATAGTGGAGAGCATACTAACAAAGGGTTATTTCCCTTGTTGGATAGGAGGGAATCTGATGCAAGGAATCAGTTTGAATTTAAAATTTGAATTGTAACTGAATTCAGTAATTCTTCTAGGGTTGATTGGATAAAAGTTGCCATTTCAATGGATTGAGTAGAATACATCTCTCTTGATCAAGAGTGGCTCAAAATCCCTTTCTCATTGAGCTCGATTCTGATGTGTCTGAGGTCCCAATTAAAGCCTATAATATAAACTATAGACAATAATATAATTTTGTTGAATAATATTATTATATTTTAGATTTCAAATATGATTTTCATCTATTTTTATCATTATTAACTTTTATTTGTAGATCTATTTATATATCAATAATCTAATACTTTTATTTCTAAAATATGGTTTCATCAATAATATAATTGACATTATGATAGTAAAACATGTTTTGCTAATGTAATTTTATTAATTCTAGTATCTATTACATATAAAACATATTATTAATTATTAATTTATAAATTTTAATGAAACATAATCTTCTCAATATGATTCAATATAACTCATTGTCTCGTAAACAAAATTATTATAATTTTATTATTTTTGATAATTTTCTTGTCAATTTCAGTTCTCCTTTGCTACCCATCGGATATTGATGCTTTGATTATTATTATTATTTTTTATTATTTTTTATTATTTATTTGGGTATTGAACATGAGGTGCCCCCACACCACTATTCCTCATTCAGGTTGGGCACGGCTAGGTTAAACCCCTCCCAGCACTGAATACTTCGATTTTTTTAACCATCCAACCCTGATTCCAATACTGAATTTGACCATCATGTTAGACATGCTATCTCTGTGCAGATATCAAGGGAAAACTCATGGATTTTTCCATACTTATTAATTGATAAAAAGGTATACAAAGCTAGCAGACTTTGGTTTCTATGTTTTCATGGCTGTGCTCTTCTTTGAGCTAGAAATACTGACTTTATGTGCAGTTATCAATGTACTTATTACATGAGTTCATCACATTGATGATCACAAGTATTTGATGCTACTGACATTTATCTGTTCCTAGTTACGTTGTTGCAAGGAATGCCTGATTGCTCCTTTTCATCCTCATTCTCCTTAACAGACTGGAACTGGTCATTTTTCACCAATTGGAGGATATCATGCAGAAAGTGACATGGCACTTATTCTGGATGTAGCCCGTTTTAAGTATCCTCCTCACTGGGTTCCACTTTCTCTTCTTTGGGAAGCCATGGAGACAGTTGATGAAGCAACTGGGCATCCTAGGGGGTATATACTTAATTTTTCAGATATTATTCATCCATCTATTTCGAAAATTATGTAGGTTTAGAAAATAAGTCTTTAACTGAATTTAGTAGAATTATAAATTTATCTTGCCATCTGTTACTGAGAGCATCTTTCTTGAAATGTATTTCTTGCATGATTCAAACTACTTTTGGAAACATAATGTTCTTGATATAATGTTATATGTGATCACATGAGTAATAAATGGAAAAGAAATAATATTATTTCTAATGATTTGATGCAAGCAATCCTCATAATCCTATGTTGTATAGGTGATATTTTAAATAGATTTGCAGTTAGAAGTTGAATCTGATTTACATGCAATTTGGCTTGAGAAAGTCATTTAATGTGTATTTTGTAATAATTTTCATGTCTATCTCTTTGGCTAGCCATTATTTACTGTTAGTTCTACCACTGGCTATTATATGTATCTGTTTACCAGCTCTAAAGCAACTTTAAAACACAATTAGTTTCCAGAACTGCCATTTGTAACTAATATATAACACACACAATGAGTTTTGAAAACAATTTTGCCATACAGTTTTCTATTGAGCAAGCTTTATCATGCTGATCAGCTGTCCTATGTGGCTGACTTGCAAGTCAGCATGCTGTATGGCTTATATTCTGACCCACCCTGTGTCCCATCTCTACTCAATCTTGCTGATTGGTCAATTACAAAAATTGTAACCATTCCTAATCTTGCAAATTGATCCTTGCTGTCTAACTTGGTTAGTGGCTACCCAAGGGGTGACACAGGTGCACTTGAAATTGGCAGGCAGGGTATGAAAACGGGAGGATGATAACAAGATGTTTAGGATCTTTTAATTTAAATGTTATATCGCTATTCAGAATTGGATGTTGATTGATATAAGTTGGCCAATTGTTTGGATGTTAGACACATCGTCGTTCAAAATCAGATGCTAATTGTAAGAATTAGCTATATTGAACTTGTCACAGAATATAACATCCCGCTTAATTGTGGGCTAATGACTAAGTGCTGGGCCCTGCTACTCAACCAAGATACTAATTTGAATAGAGTGCTAAGTACATGAGTGATGTAGAAGTATAAATGTGCTTTGGATCAGTAACTTTGCTGTGAAGCCAAAAACAATTTTTTTTCTTCTAAACTGAACTCTCCTTTTTATGAAAACTTTAGGAAGTTTTCTTCATACATCTTAAAGACATCCTTAGTTTTTATTTTGTGTTGCTGAAGGTAGCAACACTCACTACTAGATCTTAAGCTTAAGTTTCTAATGCTTATCTTGTTTTCATTCAAGATTAGAATTTGTCTGCCTCACTGCCTGAACTCTGACTAAAATGATATGATTGTCAAAAGAAAACTCTTCTCAATGTTTATGGTACAAATGACGTAAGTTTATCTGCTCCTAAGATGAAATTGAAAAATATTATATCTGTTCATCTAAAGTCTATTGTTGTTGAAACTCATACACACTTGACTTTCCTGATACTAATGGGTAGACAATTATTCCTTTCTTTTGTTGCATCGATTTACCTATATTACTCCACTGTTTATAGAACTGAACACAATAAAACATAAATCTTTAGGGATTTTTATGTTTGTATTTGGTAGTACAAGACTGCATGTCTTTTCAGCAGGTTTAGTTTATTTGCAATATATCTAACAGTTGTTGGTATACATCTGCCTTGAGCTTTGTTCTCAGTCTTTAGTTTCTAATACTTACAGGTTTATGCTTATTTCGAGCCATCAGAAAGCACCATCTTTCCTTTACACACTGGTAAAGATTTAATCCTTAATCCTTTTTTCCCTTTACAGAAATACAGCATAGTTTTTTCTTTGACTATGCTAGGCGAATAAAAATGATAGTGTTTTTCTTTGATTGTACTGGATGAGTAAAATGATCCAAAGATATATAAGCATGATTTGATATTCACTTTTCCACTGTGTGAGTAAAATGATCTGAAGACACATAAGCTTAATTTCATATTAACTTTTTCCAAAAGTATTAGCTATTAAGGACCCTAACTATGCTTTTATTCTAGACACATTACGCTATACCTTGTCGTTCTTGCCACTTTCAACTAGTATATGTAATTGTATATAATCTGCGCATCAATAATGCCTATTGCTTCTAGGTGTTATCATCTCATGTTATATTGATCTGTCTTGGTTCATTGTCATCATGAGGAATTTATATATACACATATATGTATGTATGTATGTATGTATGTATGTATAGAGAGAGAGAGCATATATATATATAGGTAAAATATAAAATGTCCAGAAACTATCTGCTTGGTTTTTTTTATCATTAATAGTATATTTCTCTAATTGTTTTCACATTCTTTAACTTATTGTAAGTATGATCAGTGCAGATTTCAGATAATTGTATTACAATTGAAATGCTAATCCTCCAGGAACAAGGTCAATCCCTTAAGTATCAATTTGTCAATTAAGCAAAAGGAAAAGACAACTTTTGCTTTGATCGCCACAATTGTTAATTAACTATGATCAGTGTTATGTGATTTTCTGAATTTCATGGTTAATTGATAAATTAACCCTTTCAAAAAAGTAATTGATGTACGAACCATGGAATGATTTTCAGAGTTGTAGAGATGAGGGCTGGATGAGCATTGCAAAGTACTTGATTGATGATGTTCCTGTTCTTTTACAGTCTGAGATGGCAGAAAATATCAACCAAATTCTCTATCTTATACTAAAATCATTGCCTGAATGTGCTGGAAATTTTATCAAATGGATTGCAGAAGTTAGGAGGCAAGAGGAAGATGGATCTGGTGTAACCAATGAGGAGAAAGAAAGACTTGCTCTGAAGGTCTGTCTTGTTCTCTTTTTCTAACTTGTTATTGACTCATTGATCTTCCCCAAAAACTTTATAAATTTCAGGAAAAGGTTCTGGAACAAGTACGTGAGACTGAGCTATCAAAATATGTAGCAGCCGTGATATTATCTTCTACTTCAAATTGCAAACTAAGAGAAAAAGATTCACTATCAGCAATTGCAGCTAATGTATGCTGCCAAGGAGCAGCACTGTTATCAGGAGGATTAACATCTAGAACACGAGTTTGCTGCAAAGCAACATGTCTTAAATGCTTTATTGTCAATGGCAATGAGCCTACTACTGTTGTATCTGGAACTGTAGTCTCTGGCGGCAACGAACAGGAGGTTGATATGCTGGTGCCAGAGTCAGCAGCAACATTGGAGAATCAATGTGATTCCACATTGGACAATTGCATTTTGATGCACCCAACGACCAGTGATGTTTTAACTGTTCTATTGTTGGCACTGCCTCCCAGCACATGGTCAGACATCAAGAATGATAATTTGTCAGCTGAAGTTCATCACTTGGTATCAACTGAGAATCTTCCAGATGCTCTTCAACAAGAGGTTTGCTTTCTCTACTGGTTCCTTTTCTCAAACTTGTGTTCAGAACATTTGTCTTTTTATGTGAGCATCATTGCAACTAAGTCATGTCTTAGCCTTTGTTTTGAGTCAACATCATTAGGTTGCCCATCTAAAATCTAAATTGGTGAGGTATTCCAGTGTTGGTAACCCTTGCTAATATATGGACCTGGTTCTTTGTGTAGAATTCAGTGTATCTAACTGGGTAATTATAATCCTACCAGGCCTTGTTTAACTTATTTCTAATAATCTTGAACTCATCCAGATGCCTAACAAATAGAATTGCTACCAACAGTGTTTCCAACGCAACATTAGCACGATTGCCATTAGATATGTGCACATTACCATGTCACGATAATTAATGACACTGGCACACTGTTATGTCTACCAGATGTATTATCAGATCCTGTAATCAAGCCCATGCATTAGCAGTGTACAAGATTGTTTTCCATAGAATACCCGATTTTGTGAGATAGAAATGATTTTATTGTTTTCAGAGCTCTTTTTAAATTTTTTTTTTTTTGTAATTTAGGTGTCTGTGTTTTTGCATGATTAATTTTAAAGTTTTTTTTAATGGTTTTCTTGTCCCTTGGTATGCTAATTTTTATGATTTTAACAGACTTTTATGTGATTACAACAGGTTTTGCACCTGCGTTGGCAACTCCATTTTCTGAAAAGATGGAAAAATAATGAAGTAGATAACATTCTGTCTCCCGCCGCTGTCGTATGAGTATGAACCTTTTGGGTATACATTTTTCCCTGCAGGATGGATATAGAGAATGTGAATAAAAAGATACACTACATTCTATTCGATAAATAGTACATTAGATCAAGCAATTCTAACGCAGTTGCCAATTTTCTTTTCAAAGATTACCAGTTATCGATATTGATTGGAAGCAATTATTGATCAAAGAAGTAGACAACAAAGGCTGCGCAAAAATTAATTGTTGAACTTCATTTACTCAAATATGAATGCCCAGTTCCCACCAATGGAGGTCGCCAAAGGACTGCTTCGCATCTCTCCAGCACGCAAACAATGGACAAGGGTCAAAGTAAATTGTAGATGCATCCAAATGTGTCAATTTTGATAGTAATAATCAAAACGGAGCAATTTGTATTCATCTCCTAAAATCTTTAGGAGATGAAAAAAAAATTGCTTAGGACATCACTATCCAGTTCCTGCAGATCGTCAGGAACTCGCCAAGTAGAGAATGACACATATATGTGACAAGTGTTTTGTAACTATTAGGAACATTTTGGATATCTATAATCAGATCTCAAGAGCTACAATCAAAGGGAATTCATATTCATCTCCCTTACAAGTTTGTTATCTGACGCATCTTGTCTCTGTTTTTGCCACAATTTGAGAACCTTCTCATTCTTTTTTTTTTTTTAAAAACCAAAGATCACTGTTATCTAATCATAATTTGCTTACATATCCAGGCCAATGCAGTTGGAGTGTGAATTTCTTATTGTTTCAAATCGACAAAACTGTGACTCTGATCCGGGTTTGAAAACACTAGAGATACGGACAAACACATTGCAGAAACAACGGTGTAACTTCTCACCCTTGAGTGTGAAAGAGGAAACAGTATTATGCAAATTGTACTTATTAGGCACGAAAGGCAAGTCTTAACCCTAAACTACATAGTGACAAAGTGAGGGTACATATCTGAAAGGGAGAAGTAATTATATTATGGCAGCAGTTAAAGAGTTTTGCTTAGGGAGGTATATTTTGATGACAATTGGATTATTATTATTTTTTTCTCTCTAATGCACCAAGCATAATTACATCTATTGCAGATCAAATTGGAGGTGTGGATGGAAAAGGATTGATGACCTCCATTTGCTGCTGAGCTTGTAGTCTTCTTCGGATGCCCATCTCCTCAATTAAACAAATTAACCAAATGAGATCAAGAATGGAGCAAGGCATGCAGTATTTTATTCATCTCCTCTGACTCGAACTCCCTTACTACATTTAATTAAAGTGCCCCACGTTTGCCATTGTCATCCATTGAAACACTATAAAGCTCATGAAGCTTGTGATATTATTACAAACGCACTCAAAGTGAGAGAAACTCAGTTCTATGGATCAGAGTGAGATGGAGAGGGGAGATGAGATTGTGATGCCAGGTTTCAGGTTTCACCCAACTGATGAGGAGCTGGTGGGGTTCTATTTGAAGAGAAAGATCCAGCAGAAATCTCTTCCTATTGAACTCATCAGGCAACTTGACATCTACAAGTACGATCCATGGGATCTTCCAAGTAAGCAATTTTAGTTATGTTTTTATTTTTAGAGCGAGTTGTACCTATTGAGTGAAAATTTGAGTTTCCGAAACATAATTAAGTTGATTATGACAAAACAGAGTTGCTAAAGTGGACAAGGGTCGAATCTCAACGAAGTGAATAATACCCTCCTCCGTTGTGGTTAATTGCAACTTCTTGATTTATTCCTCATAGATGGTCGTGGAGCCGTTGGGGTGGCGGATTTTATATTTTGTTGAAGAGTGAAAATTTTAAAAGATACATTTAAGATCATACAAATATGTAAACGATTAATACATATTTCAATTATATAATATGAAATTATGATAAGAGTAATGATAGATAACATGAAAAGCTAACATGAAAGACACAAGCATGGAAATGATTAATAAATGTTTCAATTATACAATATGAAATTATGATAAATATACCTATCAAATGAAAAAAATATTTAAAAAATTAATTAATAATAATAAAATAAAATTTATTTAAATATAAATGATGAAATTTGATTGGTATTGTTGTTATTTTATTTTATTTTTAATGTTTTGTAAATTATAATTCATTGATCAGTTTTATTTTTCTAATTTTCTTTTTGGGAAAAAAAAATATGAAGAGTTGGCAACGACAGGGGAGAAGGAATGGTACTTCTACTGCCCGCGGGACCGCAAGTACAAGAACAGCGCGCGGCCCAACAGGGTGACGGGGGCCGGATTTTGGAAGGCCACGGGCACCGACCGGCCTATCTACTCGTCGGAGGGAACCCGATGCATCGGCCTCAAGAAATCCCTGGTTTTCTACCGCGGCAGGGCCGCCAAGGGGGTCAAGACCGACTGGATGATGCACGAGTTCCGGCTGCCTGCGCTCCTCGGCGCGTCGCCGTCGCCGTCGCCCAAGAGGCCCTACGACAAGCACGTACCCGTCAATGTGAGAATTTGATTTCTCTTTGTGCTATTTTGGTTTCGGCGGCTTCAATTTTAGGGTTTCGATGAACAGGAGGCGTGGGCGATATGTAAGATCTTCAAGAAGAGCAATTCCATGGCACAGAGAGCGCTCGCGCATCCCTGGATGCCCCTGGTCGCCGAGCCTCACGGAGAAGACCTGTTCTCGATCTCAAAGATGGCTTCTTGCCCTGCGGGATCCGGCTCCGCCATTCAATTTGCTTGGAACAAGCAGCAGCAGCAGCAGGAGAGTTCCATGGGCTACCATCTTGATTTTGAATCCATTTCCTACAAGCACAGCAATCTCATCAACTTCACCCCTTCTCCTCTTCCTATTTCAAGTGCAGAAATCACAGCCCCCAGCTTTCTGTTCTCCCCGGAAGAAATCCAATCACCAGCCTTGATAAACTTGGACTCAGGCCGCCACCAGCATCATCATCAGCACAGCGAAACCTCAGTGGATTTGGCCATGAAGCTCACTCCAAGCTTAGAAGCTGCAGAATCCCTTTGCAATCTCAGCGGCATCGAGTGTGGAGGAGAAGGGAAAGGTCTAAACTTTCCTTTCAGCCTGCCGCTAACCGTTGACAGTGAGTGGAAGCCTAGTTCGGCATGGGAGTACGCTTCTCCTCCATCATATTCCTCTGAGATTTCTCCAGACAATTTTCCATCTCCAAACAATTTTCCTTAAGTAAATATAGAAAATATTGAAATGGCAGCATCATCTGTTAGCATTCCTGTTAACAATTGCCCAAGATCGTTGTACAGTATGAATGTAGGAAATGCATGTTAACAGCAAAGCTAACAGAGCAGGAAGGCACCACATGTATTTGTATATCGTGTATTGATCAGCCAGTGAAATATTTACTTAAAATAAAAAACATGTCATGCATCATTATGCTTTATGCTTTGCAAATAAACACTAATGCAAATAAATGCTTTTTTCTGAATTTGTTTCATTGCAGCCTCTACAGAGTTATAACAAAGTTTAGGTAGATCATTTCTTCAGTAGTTCTTCTGGCAATACTTGTGTAATAGTAGCCACAATCGGCACTCACCATCCTCTACTTAGCTTTCTAGAGGATGCTTAAACTGTATTGTTTTTCATGTTACTAATAGATTCATCTGCTGCTGTACCAATTGTAACATCTCCATCTCTTCCTTTTCTCTCTTCTCTGATCTATGCTCATTACAAGTTATTTTATGCCACGACTAAATTGCCATAGAACTTGCAGAAGTTTCAAGAGTACCTGAACCATGAGGAGGGTGAGAGGCTCCGACTGCAAGATAGGGCCATGATTGAAGCAAACAGAACCAAATTGAGTCCTCTGCTGAGAAGAACAAATTACTTCGGCAGCAACTTGGTTTTGAGGTGTCATCACCCAACTGACCTTGGCCTTCAATTTGTCATAGTTGAAAGCTTTCAGATTCTAGTTCTTGAAATTTTGGTATCTGATGGTTGTTTTAATATGTCAGGGTAGCATTTATCAACAGACCAAGCAGAATAAAACACCAAGGAGGAGAATTGAGAATCTTGGTTTTGTATGATAAACCAAGCTTCATATGTTCTACATATTGCACAAAACAATCAAGACCTATGTT
The DNA here is from genome assembly GCF_044706935.1 of Curcuma longa. Classification (NCBI taxonomy): domain Eukaryota; kingdom Viridiplantae; phylum Streptophyta; class Magnoliopsida; order Zingiberales; family Zingiberaceae; genus Curcuma; species Curcuma longa. The sequence goes on along the minus strand of NC_133868.1, from coordinate 6,932,306 downwards.
TGCTTCAACTTGTGCAAAAAATGGAATCCAAACCCCGTTAAGGTGACAATCGCAAAGACAACTCCTCACTCAATGAGCAAATTATACAATTTAAGAAATTAACGAATAGGTGTGTATAAAAGCCATGCTAATCATCAGCTCAAGGAAGTGGCAACAGCGGAGGTGGTGACCAAGCCTGATAACAATCCAACAAGTATTGCACTGTTATAGGTACTCGGCTCACCCTGCATCGAGTTGTTTCGGAGATCGATATACGAATCATTCTTGAATGGCCCGCCCACGAGTGCCCCCGTAGCTACATTTGGGTTTGGATCAGTGGAAGAGAGCCACTCGAAGCCCTTACAGCCAGTGTCTGCATCTGCTGGAATAGATGCTCCCCTGTGGTGAACCTGTTCAGGGTAGCTGTCTCCGTATCCCACCAGGTAACTGAGCTCCATCGGATTGTCACCCAAGATGTAATCAGCCTGATAACATAAACAAACAGTTGAGGGTAACAGTATCGACGGTGTCCCATGCTTGCAAAATCACCTGGGATGCAGCAAAGCTACGGAGATCGGAAGGAGTAAAAGCTGTCCCACTGCATTGTATTTCTGGTGTGCGAGAAGTGAGCATATAGTCACTGTAAAGAACAGCTAAGAATGAAGCAGCCACAGGATGCTGAAGTGCATCCCACTCATCTATCCAAACCAAGCCACCTGCAGATGAAACATAGCCGAAGTGTTGCTCAAAAGCTGCTTCATCGTTATTCTTCCAGTAGCACAAGACAACTAATGCTTCCGTCCAATGCTTGTGCATGGATTGAAAAACTTAGATGCGTGAACAAGGAAAAAAGTAGAACAAGTAATTACTTGTCCAGGATACATAGAGAAACCAAAAGGATCGATGTACTTTATGAGAAAAAAAATCTTAAGATTGGAGATACCATCTGTTCTACTAGAAGTGGCAGTTGGAGAATCAGGTAACAAGCCGCACATAACAGCTTCGGCTGTGTCTCTATACGATTGGAGACCCTTCATCTCTCCACTCGTAAATTCAGTTGAACCAAAGAAGTGCACTCTGGATAAAAGCACCTGCATATCGCAATTCTGGTAGTAGTAGTAGTAGTAGAAGAAATTCTCTTAATAAACAAAAATATGCACCTGAGTACCAGCACGTTTGTCATCCCAGCTGAACCAAGTTGGTCTTCCCCAGTCGGCAAAGGAATGCCCATTTTTTTCTGTGACATAATTTAAATAAGTTTGGTCTCCAGTGGCATGATAGAGCCAACTAGCTGCCCACAGCAGTTCATCTCCATATCCAGTAGAATTGTAGTACGTCTGAACCTTGGGAATGCTGTGACTGTAGATACCTCTATAGTTATCAGCAAAATCAAATAGTTTCTCAGCATGCTGAAGGAGCAAATCTGAATATTTACTGTCAATAGTTTTAAAAACCAAGGAAGCTGCAGCCATGGCTGCAGCTGTTTCAGCTGCCACATCAGTTCCAGGTGCAGTTTTGTTAACCTGAGTAAGCGGTCTCTTCTCAGTCATGGTTTCTGGCCTTTCCCAACATTTGTGGTCTACATCAGGATCTCCTACCTGTAAATCAGAAAAAAAAAAAACACATTTCAGAGCGATAGTATTGAATGAGAATTTCAACAAAAGAAGATGCTTCAATAACAGATTCCATATCATTAAATGATTTAGGAGTTGCAAAGCTATTTCCATTTTTGGTGCAATCATATCAATCAAAGATTGTAAAGGATTATAATTGCCTATTCTTTTGGTTATGTTTAACGTGATACCGATGAAGAATGATTATTGTCCATCCACAAAATGGTCAAGCCTATCAGCTAACAAGGCAAACTGTCATTAACTAAATGTGGAACAAAGAAGTCACCCTCTTCAACTCAAGTCAGGTGAAGTCAAATAATAGAAAATGAGAATTTTAAATTGGCAAGGATTGTCAGAAACCTTAAATTATTTAACAGATACCAGAGAGTTTTGGTGTTGTGTAAATGTTCTTTTCCTAAAATTCAAAGAAAAGGAATAGAAAATGTTCAGTTTCTTGTCACCTGAACATATAGCACATTGTCGGAGGGATGGGCATTAATCAAATAATCTGTGATCCACTTGAGAGCATCTAAAGCCGGATCCAGCTGCTTCGCAGCAGACATTTGATCCCCATACTCAAGAATTGCCCAAGACAATACTGTTGCAGTATATGCCATCGGAAAGCCAAACTTCATGTGGTCGCCTGCATCATACATTCCTTTGGAGAGGTCCAATCCTGCCTCTTTTCCATCATCCAACGCAGAGTCCCCTCTCCAAGGGATCTTGTCATCGACCAGCTTACCCGCTGAAGGGAATCAACAAGCAAGGATCTGTTATGTCCACATTGTTCAAAGGAAGAAAAAAACTCTGATACATTTGCTTGTAAAGTTCATTTTTTTGGAAGTTAATGGCCACTAAAGTTGAAACAAAATGAATAAATTGGATCAAAATTACAATTGGTCGTGCAATGAATACAACCGAAAGACCAGTTTAATTTCCATAAAACGATCTAGAAATGCACTATCTCAGTTCCCAAAGACCCAATTTTTTTTGAGGGATTTCACAGGGATGCACAGTCCAAAAACACCGATGTCATTTCGCTCTGGCTTTGACGTAGGACGAAAAGGAAATAGATTTTGAGCCCAAGAAATTCGTATCACCACACAAGGAAGTAATTTTAAACACGATTCAATAAGAGAGGAGCAAGAATCAGAGGCGGAACAGGACATACACTTCTGCACTTGGAAAAACTGCAGAGCCACGCCTAGCGCATCCGCGTACTTGTGATCGAGGGCCCCGGGAGGCCCCGGCACAGGGAGCACGTCCCTGTGTTCCTGCTTCTTCTTAACGACGTATACGGTTACGGCGGCAATCAGAGACGCCACCGCGAGAAAGATTAGCAACCTGATGCACCCCCTGGATTTCGCCCCCATTCTCACGCCTCCGCTTGCGCCTCGATATCAATTCGCCGCTTGCGATGACCGCGCAATGAGGCGACGATATCTAGGCCTCAAACGCGGTATGAGATGCAGCGAGATCGAATCGGGGAGACGAGGTTGAGGGTTTGCAGCATATGTAGATCTAGAGAAGAGAGGGAGATCGATGAAGCGGCAGCAGCATCGCCTGCGGGAGTGGCGCGGCCGCAGAGGAGGATCATTCGTGCTTTAAGTCGAACCTTCCGATTTAACCCTTCTCGAAGCCAATACTAACGAGAACGCCGTATGCCATCACCGTCGCCAACTCAAAGCCGTTATTAACTGCCAAAGCGGGATCGGCCACATGGATCATCCAGGAAGCCTTTCATCTATTTCTTCTTTTGGTTCTTCCATCTACGTGGCCTCTTATTAAACGTTGGGAAAGAATGCTTGGTGTTTGTGGGGAGAACTCGATCCGAATCCGTCAACAGGCTCCATCGGGAGTTGGGTTCCCGTAATCGTGGGGCCGCCGTCCGAATCGTTTGGTTCTGGAGCCGTAGATTGCTGTGGGACCCGCGCTATGCGGCTCGCCGTGGCGCAGACCACGGCCAGTGGTGCAATGACTCGATCTATTCAGTTGGATCAAGTGTTTATTATCATATAGTTAAATTGATTACGATAAAATAGATTTATAGAAAATAATAAGAATTCAAATTTTGATAAAATTAAAATAATATTTTCATCCGATCGTATAAAATTGTTGGGTGGTCGGATTCCATCTTGCATAAGATATTTAATATATATTTTAAAAAAAATATGAGAGGAAATAAGATGAGAAAAAAAATAACGATTTTTTTAAAAATCAAAGCTTATGGATTAAATTGGTCTTTTCCGTACATAAAGCAATCTGCCATCTCGAAGTTTCTTCTCGCTCCCCTTGCGCTTCTCCGTCTAGTTCGACATCTTCTTGTACGTTATACAACTCGAAGGTTCATCGAAAGAGAGCGAAACATGGGAGAGAGGCCGCGGAGCGTCTTGTTCGGTATTCGCACTGAATTCTAGGGTTTCGTCCTATCCGGTGCGCGGTTTGAGGTAAATCCGGTCCCCTTTCCTTTATCTAGGTTTTGCCGTGATCTATTCTATTTAGGGGTTCGATCTCGATTCGATCCAGTTTCGTTGTTCTTTATATTTAGTGGTTCGAGTTTTGTTTCCTGGCGATTCCAGGCCAATGGTTGGGTAGAGTTTTGGTTCGCCGTTCGCTGCTTGTGTTTTTAGATTTCTTCTCTATGCAGTAGGGTCGAATGTACGGAATTGGTTTTCACATGGAATTCACTGTCGATTTTTCCTTGCTTCATGATTTTTGGCGTCAGGTTGTTGTTTGTTAATGAATTAGGCATTTTACTTTCCTTGTATTTTCTCGTTGCGAGGTATGCTGGCTCATATTGTCTTTTCATTTAATCATTAGATTTTAGGTTTCTCCTATGTCAGCAAATTTTGATGTGGTAAAAGTAGGACTTCAACCTGTTGTAACTTACTTCAATTAACGTCTTAGTGATTGATACTTATGGTTAGATTATTAGATCTATGCTTTTTTTATTAGCTGGAAATCTTTATTTTGGTCTGTTGAAAATTTAGTATGAGAATTAAGGTGCTCTGGCTGTATACTAAATATGACGGTGTAGTGGAACACACCTTTGTGGTCGAATTGCCATAGCTAATGATTTCTATACGCTTGTTTAGGAATTAGAGGGTCATCTCCATTACTTGTATCTTGGTTTGACTAGAGAATTAAGCTAATTTCCATGTTCTCTCACGGACTGTTCATTTGTTTCTTTCATTGTATTAGAAATGTAGCTAGGTTACAAACCATATTTAAATACCACAAATGAGTTGCATGATATCTTGGCAAGTAGGAACTTGCACTGCGCAAAGTTGCTTTGAGTCTGTGTTGGTGTTTTGTTAAGTTAGAACTTATATCAGGGTGCAACATATATATAGGTCTGAGTTATTCATCTATCATCTTACAAAAAAGAACGATACTGATTAATTAGTTTTGAGGGTTAAGTGCGCAGAGATGAATTGGATGATCCTTTGTCTTTGAAAATTTTACCAATTGTTTCTAGTAAAGTCCCTTGTTTTAGTAGTATTATGGTCTTTGAGTCTAATTTGATACTTAAAGTCCTATGCTAACATATTCAAGATCCTCCTTGGTCTATGCTATTACAGATGATCTCATGCTAATTGATGAGAATCAAAATATATTTAATTGGAAGTGAGAATCATAGAGAACAAAATTTGAAATTAAATATTATTAGAATTAACTTTGATGTTTAACACGTAGTTTCAATAATAAGAAAAGAATCAATGGAATAAGGTGGTGGACACCAAATTTCATCAAGTAAGTCTTAGATATCTTGGATTTATTAGTCGACAAGAAGGAAATATTAAGAAGAGTGACTGACTGATATGAAGAGAAGCTTTTGGAGTATTTAATGTTTGCTGTGTTTTTTAGGTAACAAGGAAAATTCTATAGTAATGTATTACAGACTGCTATGCTGTATGGATTATAGCATTGAGCTGACAGGAGTAACATATAATGTAATGGAGATGAGAAGACTAAAATGGATTGTAGGTTTAATAAAAAGATAAAATAATAAAAATAACTAATATCTGAGAGCAAGTTAGTGTAGTTCCACTAGATTATAAAATTTGATAGAAAATAGATGGAAATGCCATGAACATGTTAAGATTCCACCAATTGATAGAATATGAAAGTGGATTTTATTGGATTGAAAGCTGTAAAGGATAGAGGGGGATAACAAAAAAAATTTAATTAATGCAATAATAAAGATTTATATGATTTAAGTATTGCTAGTGGCAAAGGGTTGAATGGAGGGATAATATTTTTGAAGTCTACCTCAAATAGTTAAAACAATATGGCTTTATGAGAATGATAAATCTAATGGGATATAAAAAAGAACATTTTAATATTTTAGTTTTGGCTGTGAATTTTTGGTAAATTAACAAATTGGTTGACTTTCTTCTTAGTGTTCATCCAAATAATTTTACTGAAGCCCTTTGCTAGGACCTGAAATTCTTCAAATCCTTTTGCCTTCTGAAGTCCTTTTATTTATCATTGTGCAGTGAAAAGTGATGTATCAGACTATAACCATAAATACTTAAAACACCACTCATTTGGAAAAATGGTCAGGGATGAAATTTTTATAAATATATATGAATAAATCACCTAATTCAATCTTGTTACTTGATTTCATTTTTGACTTGGTCAAATACATCTATTAAACCATTTTCATCTATATGAGGGCACAAATTGTGACTTATGAAAATCCTGTTCCCACTTGTAAATGACTCAATTACTCATCAAACACCACTCATTTGAAGTCAATACTCGACGTATATATAATTTGAAGTCAATACTCCACGTACAGGCTTCAGACTTGTGCAATGAGATTTATGTCATCAAATCATCAACTGAAAGTGGGAGCATATTCAACACAGTCACTGTTTCATTTAGAAGTTACGTACTAAATAGGTTAAAATTCTTACAAATCCAACCGTCCTCTCAATTTCCATCTTTTTCTGTAGCATTTATGTTGTCATATACCAACTTCTCTTTTATTTTCAATTTATTATTATTATTTTTAAAATAAGAAACTGGAACTTAATTCTGCTCTCACACTCTCAACTTCTATGTAAATGAAAAGAATGTTTTGCAAACCAAACAGGAATTCTCTGATTGTTTTTTCCCCTCTCTAGAGGGTTCTTTACAATATGCAAATCAAAGCAAATATAACCATAGTTCTAAATATTTAAAGTGTTAATGCATCACAATTGACAATTTCTGCATCCATTCTGAATCATTGATAACTGTTTCTCTCCTTTTTAGCTATTCACTGTTTTGCTCTTTCATCTTCTACAATTCTCTTGATGTTCTTGAATTCCTTTTGGGATTTGTAATTTGTTTGTTCTGTTATGAGGGCTTAACTATGCCTTTGTTATTGTGATTACTAAATTGTGCTGTTGGATTATTGAAAGAGATTGCTGTAATCCACTGATGCAAGAAATATTTGTTACTTTTTGTTAAGTTAAGCTTGGACATCTGAGTTGCAAGAGTGAGAATCACATACATCTGTGAGTTTCATGGGTTCACGCATAATCACTCCTGAGGATGTTTTAGAGTCGCTAATGAATGATGGGACCATAGATGCCATCAGATTGAAGATTATTAACCAACTGAAGGCTAATGTAAGTGATTTGATACACAAAATCATATGAAGTTTTATGTATTTTCAGTTATACATTGAGTGAATTTTAAAATGTTTGTCACTTGTGTGTGTTTGATTGTTAGGTATGTTGTTTCTGTTGATTTTGGTATTCTTGTGCTTTTTCATGAATGGTTGAATTTTGGGCCAAACATTTAGTGTTCCTGTAATCATTTTACATGAGAGATCGGTCACTTAGCTCTTATCCAAGTAGTTTTCAAGCTGCTGGCTTAAGAAGTTGAATATTAAAAATCAGGAAAAAAATTCAAATACAATATTTGAGAGTGCTGTACATGTCACTTAATAAATGTATTTCATTGTTGAAATTGACAATGAAGTACTTTGTACACATCCACGAAATTTATATTTTTTTGCCATCCCTAAATTTTGATATCTAATTTCAGGAAGAACTTAAAAACAATACAATCACCATGGTAGAGCAAAGCAAGGTTCTTAACACCCCTGGTGCAGAGAAACAGACTAAGAGAGAGCTATTTGATGCATTACGGCGTGAACTTGAGTGAGTATTGCTCTCCACTGAAATATGCATATTACCTTTTTCATCAATCTTCCCCTTATGAAACTTCCTTTGTTGTTTCTAATGTGGATAGCTATTAGAATCTTTCTACTTTTTAAGTTTGTCAGAATCAGCATATGCTTATTTAAAGTTCAATTATCACTTTCAATATTTTTCTTGAATCATCAACTTTTCATGGCTATTAGTCCTATTATTTTTAGTGTCTAAGCCTATCTTCTGGCTGACAAACCTTCCAAGTTTCCTTAGAAAAATGAGGTGTCATTAAACATCATGAGTGCTTAATCATTCTCATTTCATCAAATAAAAGGGAGAAGCACCAAGCTTTAGAATGCCATTTGTGGATTTGGCTTGTACTAAGTTAGCTCATCTGTAAGCAATTTTTGCAGAACTCCGGTGCTTGAGAAGGCATCAAGGGCTGTTTGGGAGCTGATTCTTGACGAAGGTGGCTTGGGGAAGGAGATCAGTGAAACAGTTGAAAGAGTTTTCTGTAAATTAAGTGGCCGTGAGCTGTTGCCACCACCCCAGCCTGCTGGAAGTTTTGCTCAAGAGTTGAACAAAGTACAAGAAACACGGGAAAAGGAAGCAGAGAAGGTGAAGGATGTAGAGATGCCTGAGCCATCCGCAAAGAAAAGGACCTTCAGTGAAATGAATGCGAAAGGTACAGTAGTTGCTAATGGAACGACTGACCATCCTGCTGCATTACACGATGTTGCACCCCTTACATGATGTTGCACCACCCTTGAGCATTGTACCACCATGCCAACATGACAGATGCACTTGCTTGTTTGATTTTATATGAGCATTTGCTAGGTGGATTTTATGTAAAATTTCACTTAGTCCAATTATTACTAGTGCCCTTGATTCGGTTTATAAAGAGGTCTATGAAAATACATGGTAAAGCTAGCAATTTCTTGCACAACCCTTGTTTGCAATGAACAACTGAATCAAAAATATCAATACTACTGCGCCATCTCTCCAATAAATTAAAGTATGACAGAACTCTACTATATGTTGAACTTCTGAGCTTTCAAAACATTTGATGTTATAGAAATATAACTTCCATTATAAATCTCCTGTACAGGCAGAAAATATATTGTCTACAGAATCTATATGTGCCGATACCTCCAGAGGCTGTTCCAAAATCAACGCTTGAGGGATAAAGAAGGTTTGATCAAGCAAATTGATCGCAAAGTATTACTGCTTGTGCAAATTTTGAAACTTCCAGAATGCACATCAATCTGGCATACCAATTTCATTAAGAAAAACAATAACATATTTACATGTATAAAACTCTAGTCCGCATTAAAAACTCTAGACTCATATGCAGAAGGCACGCAATTACAACTCCCAAACTACAAAGATAAGAAACCTTAACTCCCTGTTATTTAAGCTCTATATATGTTAACTGATATCATTAATTACATTAGACTAACTCTTACGCCGAAATCATAGATTAAAGAAACCTCAATCAATGTATTCACAATCCAATGCAAGCAAACCTCAAACTTCGATTTAGGAGATCCCAATTGTCTTGCCCAAAAGCCACAAGAACAGACTAGTTTCAAGCGTAAACACGGTGTGAAGCCAAGTCCTGTCCACTGTGAATCCAAATATCGTAATCCCTGCTCTGTTATTCTCCAAGTATGTCACTGTAATGAAGAAAAAAGATAATTCAGGAGCCAATGGAGTGTTTTAATGCAGATTCCTGGAGTAGGAATGGATGCATACCAAGTGCTTGTCTCTTTTGAAAGGAAATGGTGTTCGCATGCGTCGGCACAATCTTTGTTCCTTCGAGTTCATCCTCCTCGCTGCTGCCGCCTTCTTCCTCGTCCGAGTAGTCATCGGCAGCTGGGAACTGGGGACTCGCCATGGCAATGGCCTCAGAGGGTGTCTCGGGATCGATGGCGTAAGACTCGATCGTGGCGCAGACGTGCCATTTTGCTGCATGGCTTGTGAGTGCTTGGCCTTTGTGGGTGATCTTGGCCGCACTGCGCAAGCACATGAGTAAACCAGTGACGAGAACAATTGAACAGAGCTGCAAAGGCAAATTGATGTTTCAGTACTGGGAATTCTAAATCGAGAAAGAAGAAGAACTCGGCGGAGAAGAAGAACTGACCGCGAGCTCGCCGGTGTTGAAGAGGTTGTCGTCGGAATGCCGGCGGGTGGTGACCAAGACTGCGGCGAATTGGCTGGCCGTCACCATCACCATCCCTGAGAGGATGAACCCGCGGAAGTGGTGGCTGATGATCTTGAGCTGCCGCCTCAAGCGGAGGTGCTCCTTCAGCACTGGCATCACCTCCGACTCCTCCTGGAACACCGCTGCGAATTCCTGCAGCCGCAGGATGTGGAGATGGCAGGTGGATCGGAACACCGCGCAAGCTACCAGGAAGCTTGCCGAGCGGTACACCCACGACGTCAGCTCCAGCACGCACGCCACGCATCCCGTAGCCACCGGGTCCTTCCAAAAGGGAATTCGCTCGACGCTGAAGGCGTACCACCAGATCTTGTAGGTCACCTCCACGGCGAAGCAAGGCGCCAGGAATAGGGCCAGGAAGCGAAACGATCGCCGGAGCTGGGCGGAGTGCGCGGCGCGGGCATGCGCGCTCTCCATTGCGACCTTGTCGAGGAAGAGAAAGCGGCGGAAACCACGGCGGCGGGTGGCGGTGGAGAGGGAGACAACGGAGAGGGCGGCGGCAGCGCTGAGGGAAAGCTGGACGACGAGGTCGTAAGGGCGGCGGTGCGGACGGTAAGAGAGCACGAAGTGGGACACGCTGGGGACAGCCACCGCCAGGACGAAGAAAACCACCCACGATACCGCCGTCAGGCCGGCGTTCGACTGGTCGAGGCACATCCACCGGAGGCAGGCCCGGAGCCCGCAGAGCTCGTCGCCGTCGCACTTCAGGCGCGGCTTCATCGCCGGGAGGAATGGCGCCGCTTCCTTCCTCGTCATCGCAGATGATGTGTCCATCAAGCAGCTCCCAGAATTTGCGCAAACGATGTGCTCGACGAATTGCCGAGCTCGAAGCAGAGCAACTCAAACTTAGATTTGGTGGCGATTTTTCAACAAGCAGATGCAGATGCAATTACGATCGGTAAGAAAGGAATCGAAACGAATAAGAACAGTGCACCATTCGGAGGGGTGGAAAGGATCGGCAGGAATCCACCACGGCGATGGAAGAGACAAAAAAGCATGGCGCTGGAGGAGGCCAGCTGGTTTCTGACCCATTAAAGTAACGAGAGTCGATGATGCGTGGCACAGCAGTGCTCGAGCTATCAACCATTTTAAACGTAACCCTTTAAGCTTCGGTGCTTAACAAATCGTTTGATCATTACACGCGTTACACGAATAAATATATATAAAAAAAAACAACCATCAATACGTCAAAGGAGACTTAAATATATTAAAAAATAAAATGAAAAAAAATAATGTTAAATACGAACCCTCTTTACTAAGTCTTTACTTTTGTATTTATAAAAAAAATTCTTAAATCCTAATGGATTATCGAATATCGGATCTATTCGTTTGGATCCAACCACCAAAAAATACGTCAAAGGAGACTTATAAACCAGTTTCCTATATTAAAAAATAAAATGAAAAAAAATAATATTAAATGCGAACCGGACCGTATATCATTGTTCATATCGACGTTGTGCTCGATTATTTTATGAAACAGACTCTAAAAAACATTTTTAATTAATCTGAGGCTACAAAAACAGCGGGGAGAGAGAGAGAGAAAGGTCGTCGAGGTGAGCGGATTCGATTCCATTCATCGCCCCTGTTCAGGAGCCCGTTCTCGTCTCGCCTAACCCGATCGAAAGCCCTAGATGGCTATGGCCGCTCTACCAGACATCGACGGTGCCTCTGCCCACGATCCGCTTCTATCGGACGCTTCACCGTCGCTTCCCGCCCGGATCCCGCGATCCGTGCACCGTGTCCTCGGCGGCGGCGCAGGTTTGCTACTTATCTTCCCTCGCTCTAGCGCAGCCTGCGAGTGTTGCTTCTTTTCGATGTTAGTAGTTGTTGATTGCTCAATTTGTTTGCTTCGCCCAGTCGCCGATGTGCTTCTGTGGAGACGGAGGAACGCAGCGGTTCTCGCGCTGGCCGGGGCTACGACGGTGTGGTTCCTTTTCGAGCTGGCTGGGTACAATTTCTTGTCCGTCGTGGCGAACTCTACCCTCCTTGTCGTGGTCATTCTTTTCTTTTGGGCCAAATCTGCCTTGCTCCTCAACAGGTGTGCCATCTACAGGCTATTTTAACCCGATCTCTCTTTAACCGGTCTTTTTTTTTTTTTGCCAAATTTTGCAAGTTTTTCTCACTTGTAGGCCTCTTCCGCCCCTTCCCAATCTCGAGGTTTCAGATGAGGTAGTCAATAAGGTTGCTGAGAGAGCTAGGGTCTGGATCAATCGTGTCTTGGCTATAGGGCACGACATAGCCATTCGGAGAGATAGGAAGGTTTTCCTTCAGGTGCTTATCCTGCATTTGATGCATGATCCACGCTAGTTATATATGTTGTTTGCTGAATCTTCTTTTCTTCTGCTAATTTTTCCATTTATCATCATAAAGGTTATATTGAGCTTGTGGGTTGTGTCCTACATTGGAAATTGGTTTAACTTCCTTACACTTGCCTACATAGGTGAGTAATGAAACACCTTATGCTGTATGCTAGTTTACGTAATGCATTGCTATCATAATTGGACAGAATTGATATTTTACAGGAGTGCTTTTGGCTATCACGATTCCTGCTATTTATGACAAGTATCAAGAGCATATTGATCAACAGCTTGGTGTGGCACATAATGTTGTCTTGAAGCAGTATGAGAGCATATTAAGTAGAGGACAAGGAGGATCAACCAAAGAAAAGAAGACACAGTAACAAATCCATAGCTTAACGGTGTCTCCCATGTTTTGTTATCCACAGTTTTTATCACGTAGGTAATAGCAGTTACCTTGTTATTTTATCTGGTGCATTTTGTTTGTGTATTTTCCCTGCACAATGAAAATTCACTAAGGTGGTCATTCCTAGTAAGCAGGATACTTGAACAAGTGAGATTTTGACAGTCGTACTGTATGAACTTCTACTAATGTATTATTGAATTTCTGGCAACAAATAATATTGCCCCACATAAACATTGAATTTGACTTAATGAATTTTATGAATGATGTTTGTATTTCTGGATTGTTAAATGAATGTTATTTGTTTCTTTTTCATCAACCTTATATCACTGTATCTTAACTTCATATCTAACGTAGTATGCTTGTCTGTGTACAAGTAAACATCATACACATCTGTCTTCTATACAGAGTTAAGTAGAGTCCATGTGGTGATTGGTTATCCATGGGGTGGTATTAAGGTTCAGCTGTGCTTCATAGTTGGCTTGACCAATAATAGTGTGCCATGCTTTTAATTATGGTTTAAACAAAATATATATATAAAGTTGTATGGTGCCAAGTTTGACCTCATCTACAAGATATATAACCTTCCTTAGACAAAAAAAATATGGTTTGAGGTTCATACCTGTTGGTATGTTGTGCTATTTTTTATAAGCATGACTGTGGCCTTGATGTTACTTTATTGTTCTGGAATGGAACTGCATTCTAGCCACACACACATGATCAAATGAATGCTACACAAACAGCCCATACCAGACACCAGGGTTGAACCTGCCATTTAGGCTATAAAAAGAAATGAATACGATACACACACTAGTGCACAGTGTTTGCAGGATTGAATCTGCTTTATAAGCTTCAAAACCACACATGAATAGACTAGACTTCAAAACCAAATCAATGTGATACACATACACAGGTGACTACACGAGTAACCAGCAAGATTAAACCTGCTTTATAGACTTCACATATGCACACACTAGGCTATGAAACCAAATCAATGTTATACACATACACACACAACCACACAAGCCACACAAGCCACACCACACACCAGCCACCTGAACCTGCTTTAGTGCAAAATGCAAAGTAAAATGAATGCCGCACGTGCACAAACCACTAGCAGGATTGAACTTCACACACACACACACACGCACACACACCCACACAAGCTACCAGCAGAATTTAACCTCACACACACACACACAAGCTACCAGCACCTCACACACACACACATCACTAGCAGGATTGAACCTGCGATCTAGTATACAAAGCAAAATGAATGCCACACATGCACACACACACACACACATAAACCACCAGTGGGATTGGACCTGCAATCTAGGCCTCAAATCCAAAAGGAATGCCTATTCTCAAAGCCACACACACTACGATAGGAAGTCAAATGAATGCCAAACAAACAAGTGACACCAGCCACTGGCAGGATTGAAACTGAGATTGAACCTGTGATGTAGGCTGCAAAGGCAAACGAATGCCACACACACACACACAACTACCAGCAGGATTGAACTTCACATGCACACACACACACACAAACCACCAGCAGGATTGAACTTCACACACACACACACACAAACCACCAGCAGGATTGAACACACACACACACACACACACCACCACCAGCAGGATTTCACTTCACACACAAACCACCAGCAGGATTGAACTTCACACACAGCTACACACAAACCACCAGCAGGATCGAACCTCTCTCACACACAAACCACTAGCAGGATTGAACCTCTCGCACATGGAAACCACTAGTCAAACTCACACAAACCACTTGCAGGATTGAACCTGCAATCTAAAATACAAATCCAAATGAATGCCACATGCACACACACACACTCATGTGGACACACAAACCACCACCAGCATTGGACCTGCTATCTAGGCTACAAAGCCGAACAAATGCTACACACACACCAACCACACACCTGCTACACACACACACACACACAACACAAATACTAGGACTTAACTTGCAATCTAGGCTACAAAGCCAATTGAATGTCACACGCACAACCCAACACACCAGCCGATGGCAGGATGGAACCTGCAATATAGGCTACAAAGTAAAATGAAGGCACAGGCCACACAGCCACCAGCCACCAGCAGGACAGAAACTGTGATTACGCTACACAGTCAAATTTATGCAGGCCAGAGAACAAAGCCAAATGACTGCTAAACTGACATTGTTTCTAGGCTACAAAGGCAAATAAATGCCTCAACTGGCATTGTCTGAACTTGATATGAAACGAAAGATAGACTATGTCAAGAAGAATTATTTATCTGTAGGGTCCATAATTGTGGTGGTCTTGACGAGGAGGTAGACAGCTGATGATTGCTCAGGGAGGATCCGCTAAAGTGGCTTAAGAATAGCGATCCACTCTCCCATTATTGTTCCAGCTGATTGCACACATCTTTTGCAAATGCCAATGCACAATAACTTAAACTTACCATTGGTGCAGAACAGGATATCCTCCTATCCCCATTCTTCAATATGTAGATGATACCCATCTTTAAATCAACTTTCTACAAGCTTCATTAAAATTACACTTATTTGTTTACCTTGGGTCTTCTCTTGTGGGTGCCAAAGAGGTTACTGGTAAATTTGACAGCAAGTAAAGGACTTTCTTATAAATACCTTGATTTTATTCTACCATCTGTTACTTCAGACATTTATGTTTTGTTTCCATTTATGCATTGAGGGCCATCGTACCCCTTACGCAGTCGGATGTTCTGTAGTATGTTGTCCCAGTCATGCTGAAGTCTTGATCATCTGTGAGCTCTGACTTCATAGCCTTCCTTGCTTGATAAATGGTTTTGGTCATTACTGTGTTGTTTCTGTTTCGAAGAGAGCTAAATTGACTAGACATATTCCCTGCCAATATCTTCCTGGGCTGGGATCTTAAGACAATGCTGCCTTTAGAATGTTTATTTGTGACAACATCTCCTACCACATCTGCCATGGAGAGTTCACATATATTTTCACTTGTAGATGGTGTAGTGAAGAATCTCTTCCTGATGCATTTCCCATTCACCACAGTTTTTTTATGGAGAAACTTCCCTGGTCTTTGATATGCTTCAGCTAGATCCTGCTATTAGTTGCATCAAGGTTGTCAAATTATGATTTGTATTGTGAATTTGTTTGGTGAATTTTGAACCCTAAATCATAGGGTTCATTTGGAAACTTAAAACAAGTCATAAAAGGTTCCTGCCTACCTAACAAAATCTTTGGCATTCCAAAATATATAAAATAATATAAACTTAATATGATTTGTTGATCATGTGATTCTTGGTTCATAACCAAAAATATGATTATTTCACCCTGATTAGAAAGCCGCAAAATACTATGATGATAAAAAGACATTTCATCATGTCTGGCAATAAAATGGTAGCTTTGGCAATAATATTTTAGGTTTCCAATGCCTATCCTACCCAATGTTTGGTTTTTTCACCTACGAATCATGTTTGGCCTTACTTATGTTGGGTTTATGCACCTTATACTTGGATTAGGCCTTATTTGGATAGCTACATTGTGCAGACAATTCTGATTTGGATTGAGTTTTCGAGTTTGCTTAAAATTTAGGGTGCAGGGATACCTATGCACGTTTGGTGTACATTACTATACTTGGCAAATATTTGGGTTGAAGATTAAGCTCCCAAAGCTTGTACTTTTCAAATTTAGGCAGTATCAAAAATATGAGTTGTCAACTGGTTGCATTTCCTAGTCATTCAAGTTTTCAGTACTGCTATGGACTTCGAAGTCTCAGCAGCATCAACTCAATTGAAGGGAGGAAGAGGAAGACCATCACACTAGATAGAGGAAGAGTAAGATGACTTGGAGGTTGAAAATTTTCTTAGCCATCATCTTATCCAACCTCCCTCATTGTCCATTCAAATCTTAAAGAAGCAAGATTTATCCTTTGTAGCCATTGTTGGGTGTTGACTACACAATTGTCGTCCACTTTGTGTCTTAATCAGAGAGGATTCCTTCTCCATTGTATTCCAGTCTCTTGTCATCTCCATTTCTATCGTGTATCAGAATTTGTCTTTCCTTTGCACACAATGGCTTGGTATAATTTTCGATGAGTTAGACTTTTATTCTCGGTTGGATTTATTTAGTTTGTTGAATTTAATTCTACAGGTCTAATGGCCTTGCTTCTTTTATTTCTTTCAAAATCCTGTTGTACACAATGTGTATTGTCTCATATTGAATCGTATATGATGAGCCTTTATGTACCCAAATTGTATTGTATTGTATGTTATAAACCATAACTCTGCGATTCTAACATTTATGTTTATTTTGGTAC
This sequence comes from Curcuma longa, assembly GCF_044706935.1. NCBI lineage: Eukaryota > Viridiplantae > Streptophyta > Magnoliopsida > Zingiberales > Zingiberaceae > Curcuma > Curcuma longa. Next base: position 6,915,316 of record NC_133868.1, on the reverse strand, counting down.
ATTGGAATACCCATAGTTATTCTCATATACGTCCTTGATTTCTTTCTTGAAAAGATTGAACATTATCATGGTGCTTCTCCTGTTCCATTGTCAAGTAGGTGCTTCTCCTGTTTAATTATAAATTAGGTGGCTGCAGTTCTTTTTCAAAAACAATTACTTGTTACAGTTGTCTTCTAATGGATTTTGCTGCCGGGGACCATACTTGAGGTTTCAGCTCTTTTCCCTATAAGGAAAAACCAAACCACATAGTTACAGTTTTGAGTTGCTTGTTCATCATATTCAATTTATCTTGTTTTGAATCATCTTCAAGTTTCTTCGCATCTTTTGTTTGTTTGTTTTCCTTCTCAGATAATCATTCGCAGCCACCAGAGTTCAGTTGCCTGGTACTCATGGGATATACTTCAGTGTTAATGGTCCACACGTTTGGAGGCTTGTGCACGGTGATGGGTCTTTCCTAGTCTGTGGCATGTGATATTCTGCTAGCAAACTGAAATGCCTGGAAGGAATGTATACTAAATCCTAGCGTCACTTATGTGGTATTCTATAAGAATTGTTTTTCTTGATGGTTGTGCTCTGCATTCATGCTAATGTTTATCGTTTGTTCGTCTTGGCTCTTTCCACTGCCTTGTTGCATGGTTGTTAAGTTGTGTTGCAGCTCTGACCGGGTTCGCTTCATGACAAGAATTTAATAGTTTTGTCTGTCTATATGAGTGAGTGTTGCAGAGATGCAACCAAAACAAGCTAACACGCCTGATGTTTAGGGAGATCACAGCATTTTTGCACTCATCCATGGTTAGGTGATAATATACATTTCCTTGAGGATTGCAAAATTGTGATGTCCTGTTCAAACAAATCCATTGTAACTCGTGAGAGGTTGGTTGTGCGGATTCCTCTGGCTAAGCAATGGTTATCACTTCTTCTCTGATGCAGTTTCGAATACCGAAATTACTATAAAGCCCATTATGATGAAGGTCAAAAACAACTCTCTGGCCTTTGTCTCCATTTGTCTAAGTTTACTGACAATTTGGTTTGCCCTCTTAAAGATTCAGATCAGTAAGGTCGTACCGCTGTTGGTCCTCTCATAGATAATAATTCACTAGCATTTGAAATTCTTCAGTTATCTCATTCCTAACCCAACCAACAGTACACTTATGCTAAACAGTAGAATACTGTTGATTGATAATTTGGTTTGTCGAGCATCGGATTCCATATCCTCCATTTTCATCTCCATCTTCATTTTCATCTGATATTCAACTTTAATTCTCATACCTATATTGGTCGGAGCATAACATATCTATACCTTATTCAAATATCCTATTATCATCTATGTTTTTGGTGAAGCTATGGATATTTATTAAATTCTTAAGAAAAAAATTAAAGATAAAATTAACAAATTAAATATCATTAAAAATAATAATAATAAGTGAGTCGTGGGTGAAATGTTAATTATTTAATCGGGTTAAAAAAAATCTTTCACTCTTCCTCCATTCCATTCGGATTGGATATCATATTCTCCACCAGATTTCAGAGTAAATTTCCATCCCTACTCTTAAAGATTCAGAACAGTAAAGTTGTTCCACTGTTGGTCCTCTTATGGATAATAACTCACTAGCATTTGAAGTTCCTCAGCTATCTCATTCCTAACACTAACCAACAATATACTTATGCTGAACAGTAAAATTACTGTTTACTGACAATTAGGTTTGCCCTCTTAAAGATTCAGATCAGTAAGATTGTACACTGTTGGTCCTCTCATGGATAATAATTCACTAGCATTTGATGTTCTTCAGCTATCTCATTCCTAACACAACCAACAATACACTTACCCTGACCCCCCTATGTATACTTACCACAATGATGTTTATCGATTTATTTTATCCAAAAAAAATCAGCTTACAAATTAATTTTGATATCAGCCGTGACATATTTATTTAAGGTAGAGGTTTTTAAATTGGAATTGGTATGATGGAGAAAATCATGGCATGTTTAGGTAATGTTCTCCATACAAAGTTTGGCAATTTGCCATGTGCTCTGAGCTAAAGACAAAAGCTAGCTCAAAGTTATTGGAGGGATGGCAATGATATCTTCCTCACGAGTCATGCAGAGCACGCTTCTTCGTTGCCCTGTCACAGTACGAGTGTCAGGTCTCAGAAGCACTGAGATAAGTGCTTGGTTGCAGCTACCGGCTTCCAGCCTTCCATTGTAATGGTGTTGGAAGTGTCCTTTCCGGCTGCTATATTGGATTTAAAATTCAAACAAAAAAAATACAGACTCTTGAATTGTATGTATTATATCGGAGGAATTTAAAATTATATAATGTTAAGTTACAAAATTGTTTATGAGATCATATCGATCATTTATAGAATTAATTAAATTATAAAAATTGAATATATAAAAAATAATAATTTAAGTCATCTTAAAGTCTAAACAATTTAAATTCATATACTACAGTTCTTGTCATTTGGACTTAAATTAATGTTAAAAGGACAAAATGATTCTAAGGGATAATGAGTTAAAATTAAAAATTAAAGACAAAAGTTAAGTATAGAAGCTCGATGAATATAACGTATATTCATATAAAAATTGGGTTAAAACTCTTGCCTAGGTTTAAACCGGTTATAAAATTAGAAAGCATATATACATGATGAGTCTTAACTCAAGGCTATATGAATTATAATAGAAGGGTCATAATTAAAAGTGTACAAGCTTGTACACTTTCAACTAAAATTATTTTATATATATATATATATATATAGTTTAAAATAAAAATGACTAAATAGACTCACAAAGTTATCATATTTATGATAAGAATTTATTTATGTTCATTCAATACATACAAAATCAATTAAATGAATAAACTTGAATAACTTATTAAATTAAACGAATAACTTTGAACACATATGTGTTTCACTCGTTAATGTTCGTGAATAATATTTGTAAATAATATTCGTAAATCATGTTAATTAATAAAATTCTTATCAATATACTAAATAAATAAATTAAGAAACTTTCAAAATAAATAAATAAGTTTGTATTATCAAATTGAATAATCAATCAAATAAATTTAAAATATAAAAATTCCAAACAATCAAATAAGTTTGAATTGAGAGTTCGATAATATTTAAATGAAACAAACTCAAGCAAAGGTTAAACCAAACTCAAACTCATAATCAAAAAATCATCAAATCTGAATTTATTTAGATTCGATTTGATTTAGTTAGATTATTTTATCAAATAAATTTAAATACCACATAACTGGATTCCGCTTGACTTGTTTACGTGTATATATATATCCTTGTGAGTTATCACCAGTACCTTCCTCATTGTCGAAGAAGACCAGCTAGAACCTTGTCCCTGCTTCACCCACGACACATACAGCTAGCTGCTTTAAGGTCGTCTCTCTTTCTCTTGGTGATGCCTTATTGCCTGTCCATCATTGGATACTCAAGTAGCTAGCTAGGTGAATATTATCCTCGTTCCCAGTGGCTCCTACGGCAGTACCCATTTTTTGGTCCAAAACCCGTACTGGGATGTCCGTTAATAATTATATTAACGTTAGCCCCGTGAACTTAGCTGGGATGGTAAATAAATAGTATACTTGTATAATGAATGAGGAGTTGAATCTGAGACTGGTGGAGCATAAATCTTAGCACTTTGATACATGGCCATCTTACCTCTCAATTATCATGATTTACCTCCTTCGTGTTGGTCTTGGGGCAGACTGACGAGGGCGTTGGGACAAATTAACGAACTTCATCTTTTTACACAATAATTATATTAACATGCATCATCATATTATTAATATTTCTCTATCTCTTTCATTAACTTCAGTAAGTAAAAGGTAAAATTCGCTATTTCAACGGTCTCATACAATCGGTCATATGACTATCTACGAGGAGATAAATTGGGAAGTTATAGTTGACCATTACAGAGGAGGGCATTGTTGAGTTGTTCCCGTCAAGAACCTCTCCTGGGCGCACAAGTCACTTCCTCAGGGGCGCTGTGCGGGGAAATGGTTGAAACTAGCTTCTGATCGCCGGAGACCTGCAATCACAGACACCGTGAGATGGCTGGCCGGCGGGACCGGCGAGACCACTCCGATGCTTAAGTCAGCGACGGCAGGAGAGCAAAATGAGAGTAGAAGAAGTGAGCAAAGGTTAGAACATACCTGGCCCCTTCACAGGGGTCGCCTTATATAAGGGAGAGGATATCCGTACCCTGGGCACAGTAAGGGGAACCTTACTGTGCGGGTACTTCCTGTACGGGCGAGGAATGGTGCCCTTTAATGTCGGGGACACCTTGTTGTCAGAAGTGTACGTCCGGCGGCGCGTCGCCATACCTCGCGGCATGCTGGTCAGCTGGAGTAGTTCTAGGACAAGGAATGGAGTGGTCAGTAGTAGGGCGTACGATTCGGCCCCGACTCCCTGGGTCGGGTCGGGGCTGCTACTCGGGGATGTCGGACTATTTGGGAGTCGGTGAGTCGGGTATGCCATCCACTCGGATTATCGGGGAGTCGGCCTGGTAAGATTATTCGTCTTCTCGGCGGGCCCACTGGGCTGGGGCTCGGGTGGAGAGCCCGGGAACCTGGATCCGGGCCTCAGTGCTTCAGCCGACTGTCCTTGGATAGTTGACTCGACTCGGTCATGTCTCTCGGTCGGGTCCCGACCCGTATCCTTACGACCGTAACACCAGCCTTCCCACTAGTCTAGTCGAAGGAGACGAGTTCGACTGACTAGACCCAGTCCGAGTCGAGTGGTACCGGTTGACATTCCTGCATTGACCCGCCAGTGATGGGCTGCCACGTGTCGGGGGGACATTGGATGAGTCGGCCGGCGCACGTGATCGGCATGGCGTGCTTTACTGCGGCGGGGTGTCCGATGGGACAGCCGAATCGTCGCCATAATTGCGCCGTATCACGCCTCGGAAACGCGCATCATCGGACGGCTGCCAGGAGATCCCGCCCTTTTTCGACTGTCTGATCGGACGGCTGAGCTTTGCTAGGGTTCGGTATAAATAGGGGAGGACCTGGCACACAGCGCCTCTCCTCGCCGTCTTCTCTGCTTTCTCCTCCGGTTCTCTTCTCTGCTTTCTCCTCCGATTCTCTTCTCGTCGCCGCCTCCTTCCTTCTTCCTTCTTCGCACCACGTAAGTGCTCTTCTCTGGTCGAGTTCCTTTTTCCTTCTTTAGTAGCGCTGCTCTAGGTCGTCTCTGGTCGGTAGCGATGGCTTCTGAGGGGTCTGTGCCATCAATGGATGCGCCATCCGCGAGTGTTCCGTCGACGGGGACCCCATCCGAGAGCGTTCCGCCCACCGGTCCTTGGTACGAGTCCGAGGTCACCAAGTTCACCGAGAGAACCCGCTCGAAGATGCGTCTGAAGTACGAAATCCCGAGTGAGTATAGGATAGAGGTTCCCGAGCCCGACCATCGTCTCCACACTCCCCCACCCGGGTACGCCACCTTCTTCTATGGTCAGCTAGAGGGGGGACTCCGATTCCCGATTCCTGCCTTTTTTCAAGAAGTGGCCGAGTACTTCCAGCTCCCACTGAACCAACTTGCCCCGAATTCTTTCCGACTCCTTTGTGGAGTCGTCTTAGTCTTTCGCCTGTACCGAATCCCCTTAGACCCCGCAGTATTCCACTTTTTCTTTTATCCGAAGAAGATGAAGAAAGAGGGCGTCTTCTTCTTCAACTCGAGACCAGGCCTCCCTTTCCTGATCGGGTATCCTTCTTCCAACAAGGGGTGGCACCCCCAATTCTTCTACATCTCCCCCCCGAGTCCGTTCGAATTCCCGACTGAATGGCAGGACGAGCTCTCGGCCTTGCCCGTCTTGAAGCCTTACAAGAAGAACAAGGTCTACCAAGACGCCTATGAGGTGCTGAAGGGCCTTCAATTTGATGTTACCAAGCTAGTCGGGGAGGAAGGGCTTCTCTTCCGGGCCGGCTTGAGTCCTGTCGCTGCCGAGCTCTCGACCGAACTCGGTAAGTTATTTATTTACTCGGACTTCTGTAATGACTAACTTAGCTTCCTTTTCTTCCTTGGCAGACGACATTTGGATGGATGCTTCAACGAACAAATGCCTGAAATGGACTCGGGCGCACTTGGAGGCGTTGGTCACCCCCAAGAGGCCGACTGCTGCGGAGCCAGCCGGGACTTCTGCTGCTCCCGAGCCCGAGTTGGTGGAGCCGCTGGCGACGGTGAGACCTGAAGGGGAGGGTCATCTTCCCGTACCCACTGGACCCGAGTCCGCCACTCGGGAGGAGGTGCCCGTGACTGCGGCGCCGAGTGCCGCGCCTCCTTCGGCCAGCAAGGGGAAAGAGCCGACGGAAGGGGAAGGTCGATCAAAGAAGTCCTCCTCTTCCCACTCCAAGAAGAAGCATCACCGCTCAAGCTCGTCCGACCGCGAAGGGAAACGGTCGAAGAAATCTAGTCCACTCCGCCGCGAGGAGAAACGGCTCAGAAAGTCCAAGGCGTCCAAGGGGCATCTCCCCGCCTCCAGTGATGCTGGCGCGAGTGCGCCCGACCGAGGCCAGGAGACCACCTCTTCGGTACCGCCGACTCCGATTGAGACGATGGTCGTGGAGTCGGACGCAGTCGTGGCGCCAACCACTTCTGCGGGAGCGATGCCGACGCTGTCCGACCCGGCTCTGTCTGCCGCAGTGGCCGGGATGACCACGGCTCCCCAAGGTGAGGAGGCGACTGGGGGAGCGCTACCCCCGACCGGAGAATCTTCCTCGAGAGCGGCAATGCCGACCAGCTCGGGGTCGGCTGGCTCGGGACTCGGGCGCCCGTCGACGGCCGGAGCCGACTTCTTCACTCTGCCGCTGACCCGGGTGGCCGCCGACGAGCCCTTTAACCCGACGGAGGTGCGGGATCTGATGACCCGGGTCCGTGCGATCCGGAACAGTGACTCCTTCCGGGGGATAAATACCTCCGAGTTGAGCTATCGCGGGAATTTCCACATTTTGCGGGTGAGTGTCTCTTCTTTTCCTTAGACTGTCGTTTTCTCGTACCCCGTTGTCACTAACCGACTGTCTTATGCAGATATGGGTTGAACACATGGAGATGCACACCCGCTTCCTCTATCTGAACAGCCAAGTCAAAGCGATTGACCAGCAGTTGCAAGCCGTAAAGGATCAGGGTATCGCTCGCGAGCAGGCGCTGACTGAGGCGAAGGCAGCTGCGACCAAGAGCGCGGAAGAGGCCGCCCAATACCGAGCCGAATTGCTGAAGGCTCAGGAGAAAGCAGAGGCCTTTGAGCAGGCGACTGCCTCGGCTCGGGCTAAAGAGCAAGAGGATCTGAGGCTGACCCGAGAGCAACTGATTCAAAGGGGCAGGGAGCTGTCTCGGGCGCTTGAGGAGTCGGCCACCTGGAAGAAGCGGGCGGAGGACTTGGCCGCGGAGAAGAAAGCGGTAGAGGGCGAGTTCGCCGCCTATAAGGAGAAAGAGCCCGAGCGGATAAAGGCAGCTCAAGAGGCCTGGCTGTCGTCTCGGGAATACTTTGACCAATATCAGGAGAAGACGGCCCGGATGTTAGAGTACGGCTTCGACGGGGCGCTGAATCAAGTGTACGAGGCTGGCCTGTTCCCGGAAGGGACCTCGCTGGAGTTCCTCGACATCGAGAAAGTATGGGCGGCGCTGCCGGAAGAAGATAGGAGGGGCCGTTAGGCTATGTACTTCCCATTCGGGGTTTTTTGGCACCTTCCTTTTCCAGGCTTTTTGTACTTCTTCTTTTTGTAACTCTCTTTCCTTTTGAAGTTGAATGAAAACCTATGCCGCCTTGTCTTTTACCGAGTATTCGTGTTGGATTTTGAACTTGTTATTTTTGAAGTACTGAGTCAATCCCGACTGCCTCTGAGTCAGGTGAAGTTGTACCTTTCGAAGGGCGATTACCAAAGGAGCAGGTCCGCGACCTGATGGCTCGATCCCGACCATGTCCGAATCGGGAGAGTTTGGACCCTGAGAAGGGCAATTGCTGAAGGAGCAGGTCCGAGACCTGATTGCTCGATCCCGACCATGTCCGAAGTCGGGAGAGTTTGGACCCTGAGAAGGGCAATTGCTGAAGGAGCAGGTCCGAGACCTGAATGCTCGATCCCGACTATGTCCGAGTCGGGAGAGTTTAGACCCTGAGAAGGGCAATTGCTGAAGGAGCAGGTCCGAGACCTGAATGCTCGATCCCGACTATGTCCGAGTCGGGAGAGTTTAGACCCTGAGAAGGGCAATTGCTGAAGGAGCAGGTCCGAGACCTGAATGCTCGATCCCGACTATGTATGTCCGAGTCGGGAGAGTTTAGACCGAGTCGAAGGAGCAGGTCCGAGACCTGAATGCTCGATCCCGACTATGTCCGAGTCGGGAGAGTTTGGAACCTTGACAAGTTGAGTGACGCCTGAAAAAGTCATTTCATTATCAGCTTCTGATTACAGCCAAGGATACAGGTGATCATGAGAAGGAAAAACTTCCGCTTTAGTGGCTAAGTCCGGTAAGGTTGAAGGTGAGTGGAGCTCCATGGTCGCACCAACTCTTTTCCGGCCGAGTCCACCAGGTAGTACGCGCCCGAGTTGGTCTTCTTGATTACTCGATAGGGGCCTTCCCAGGGGGGTTCAAGCTTGCCGACAACTTCTCCCACAGGCTTGACCTTCTTCCAGACTAAGTCTCCCACTTGAAAGGCTCGAGGGATGACTCGCCGATTGTAAGTACTGCACATGCGCTGTCGGTAAGCGGTCAACCGAGCGGCTGCTTGGTCCCGGGTCTCGGATATGAGATCCAACTCCATGAGTCGCTTGTCGTCGTTGTCGGGGCCATAGTGCTGTCGACGGTCCGACTCGACTCCTACCTCCATGGGAACTATGGCTTCCCCCCCATACACTAAGTGGAATGGGGTAAGCCCGGTGCTCTCTTTCGGAGTGGTGCGGTATGCCCAAAGGACGCAAGGTAGCTCTTCCACCCAACTGCCGCCTTCGTGATCCAGCTTAGTCTTCAGTCCTCGCACTATTTCCCGATTGACGACTTCGGTCTGGCCGTTGCTTTGAGGATAAGCCACCGAAGTGAAGGCTTGCTGGATGCCGAGTCCTTTGCACCACTCCTGGATCTTCCTGCCTTGGAACTGCCGCCCGTTGTCCGAGACGAGCCGCTGCGGGATGCCGTATCGACACACGATGTTCTTCCATAGGAATTTGAGCACCGCCTCCTCAGTGATTCGGGCCAAGGCTTCCGCTTCCACCCACTTTGAGAAGTAGTCGACTGCCACTAACAAGAACTTCTTCCGTTGAGGTCCGATCGGGAAGGGCCCGACTATATCCATCCCCCATTGGTCGAATGGGCACGAAGTGGTGGCCGTCTTCAATTGCTGTGTTGGTTGTCTTGGAACGGCTGGTACTTTTGGCAGTGGAGGCAAGTGGACACCAATTTCGCCGCGTCCGACTGGAGAGTCGGCCAGAAGTAGCCGGCTAGGAGGACCTTCCGAGCCAGGGATCGTCCTCCCGCATGATTACCGCAACATCCCTGGTGGGCCTCCTTCAATACATACTCGGCGTCTTCGGGACCGAGGCACTTGAGTAATGGCCGAGAGAAGGATCGGCGGTACAATTGTTCCCCTATCAGCGTGAATCGGGTGGCGCGTCTTTTGAGGAGGCGGGCTTGCTCCGGATCACCAGGTACTTCACCGGTCTGGAGGAAAGTGAGGATCGGCTTCCTCCAGTCGTCCGGCTCGGTCATCCTGGGGGGTTGATCTATCTGAGCTATCCAAGCCACTTGCGTGATCGGCTTCTCCTCTGTCCATTCGGTGACCGAGCTCGCCAACTTGGCTAGCTCGTCCGCCTTGCTGTTCTCGCCTCGGGGGATCTTGCTGAGAGTGACCTCCTCGAATTCCGTCTTCAACTTCGCAAAGACCTCCGCATAGCGACGGAGCCGCTCGTTCTTGATCTCATAGTTCCCCTCGACTTGCTGGGACACCAGCTGGGAGTCCGAAAGGAGCTGCACTCGGGTGGCCCCGACTCTTTTGGCTGCCCGCAAGCCCATGAGAACTGCCTCGTACTCGGCCTCGTTATTTGAGGCCCTGAAACCCAACCTTACCGCCAGCCGTATTTCCTCACCTTGTGGAGAGACCAAGACCACTCCGACTCCACTTCCTTGCTTGTTAGCCGCACCGTCGACATATGCTTTCCATTCTTCGTCGGCTTTGCCTTGGTGTGCTTCCGCTAGGAAGTCCGCTAATGCCTGCGCTTTGATGGCCACGCGAGGCTGGTAGCGAATGTCGTATTGGCTGAGCTCCATGGTCCATTTCGCCAGGCGTCCCGAGAACTCGGGCTGAGTAAGCACTTTCCCCAAGTTGCTGTTGGTCAAGACCGTCACCGGGTGAGAAAGGAAGTAAGGTCGAAGCCGCCGAGTCGACAAGACTACCGTCCAGGCCAGCTTTTCCAAGCTGGTGTATCGGGTCTCGGCGTCCTTCAACAGCCGACTGAAGAAATATACCGGTTGCTGGCCCTGCTCTTCTTCCTTTACTAGCACCGAGCTGACTGCCGCCTCGGTGGTAGAAAGGTACATCAGTAGCGGTTCGCCCGGGAGCGCCTTTGCTAGTCGGGGAAGCTGGGTTAAATAAGCCTTCAATTCTTCCAGGGCCCGGTCGCAGTCGGCGTTCCACTGAAACTTCTGAGCCTTTCGGAGAACCTTAAAAAAGGGTAGACTTCGCCCCGCCGAGTGAGAGATGAACCGAGACAAAGCCATGATTCGCCCGACCAGCTTCTGAGCTTCTCTTAGGTTTCGGGGAGGGGCCATCTGAGCTAAGGCTTGTAATTTTTCCGGATTGGCTTCAATTCCTTTCTCGGTGACTATGTAACCGAGAAACTTCCCGGCTCGAACACCGAAGAGACACTTAGCCGGGTTCAGTTTGAGCCCGAATTGCCTCAAGGTGCTGCAAGTTTCCTCGATGTCAGCTATAAGAGAGTCTGCCCGAGCCGACTTGATTAGGATGTCGTCGACGTAGACTTCAATGTTTCTTCCTTGTTGTTTTTGGAATACCCGATCCATCAGGCGTTGGTAAGTGGCTCCCTGCATTCTTTAACCCGAATGGCATAACAGTGTAGCAGAAAGTGCCGTCGGCTGTTATAAAGCTAACTTTGTCCTGGTCGGTTACATCGAGTGGAATTTGGTGGTAGCCTTGATAGGCATCCAACATACATATGTATTCAAACCCTGCCGTGGAATCCACTAACTGGTCTATGCGGGGCAGGGGGTAGCAGTCTTTTGGGCACGCCTTGTTGAGATCCCGGAAGTCGACGCATACCCGCCATTTGTTGTTAGGCTTCGGGACGAGCACCACGTTGGACAACCAGGTCGGGAAGTGCACTTCCTTGATGTGTCCCGCCTTCAGGAGCTTTTGCACCTCTTCTCGGATGACTCGGTTCTGCTCGGGCCCGAAGTGCCTCCTCTTCTGCTTCACGGGCCGACTGTCGGGCAGGACGTTGAGCCGGTGAACCGCGATGGAGGGAGGGACGCCCGTGAGATCTTCAGTACTCCAGGCGAAGACATCTTGATTCCGAAGAAGGCAGGCCCCGAGACTCTCCTTCAGTTCGGGCGGCAAATCGGCAGCTATCTGGACCACCGTGTCGGCGCGGTCGGGGCAGACTTGCAGAGTTTCCTTCTCCTCGAGGTTGGTCATGGAGGGGGCCTCTTGCACCGAATGGATTCCGCTGTCTTGCACCTTGCGATTCTTCCTGGCTTCCGTCCGGACCATGTCCACATAGCACTTCCGGGAGGCCAGCTGATCTCCTCGGGATTCCCCGACTTGATCCCCCACCGGGAACTTCATCTTCTGATGATATGTGGAGACCACTGCCGAGAAGGCGCTGAGAGTTGGCCTTCCCAAGATAACGTTGTAGACTGACGGCGCGTCTACTATGGTGAACGGAACGCGCCGAGTCCTCTTCAATGGTTCTTCTCCCAGAGAGATGGCGAGGGTGATCTGTCCGAGTGGCCGCACTTCGTTCCCCGTGAACCCAAACAGGGAAGTGGTCATCGGTGACAGGTCGGCCTTGTCGATCTGCATCTGCGCAAAAGCTTTCAGAAAAATGATGTTTACCGAGCTTCCCGTGTCGACGAAGACTCGGGCGACATTATAGTTGGCGATGGTGGCGTGCACGACCAAGGCATCGTCGTGTGGTGTCTCTACGCCTTCCAAATCTTGAGGACCAAATCCGATGATTGGTCCTTCCTCTCGGGGTCCCTTACCGACACCGCAGACTTCCAGCTGTCGGCTGTGGGCTTTGCGGGCTCGGTGGGAGTCGCCATCAGTTGCTCCTCCGGTGATCATGAGGATAGTGCCCCGAGTGGGGTTGTTCTGGTTGTGGCCGGGAGAGTCCTCACGGTGGTGGGACCTCGGATCTCGGGGAGCCTCTTCCCGAGAAGCCTGTTCCCCTCGCCTAGGAGATCGGTCTCGGTGGTGTGTAGGTCGGGGAGAAGGAGGCCGTGGTCTGGAACCAGCTCGGCCAGCGGCGGGTCTTCCTTGTCTCTGATGGGGAGACTTCTGTGTCCGCTGGTCGGCGGCCAAGCGCAGCTCTTTGGCGTACTGATGGCATTCATTGGTGTCGTGGCTTCTTGATTGATGATAGGCGCAGAACTTAGGCGCCCATCTGGAGTTGCGGCCCGGGGGGCTGGGCTGATTAGCCACCTCATGAATGGTCCGCTGGTGATGCTTAGTCGGCGTCGAAGTTCGGTCCAAGTCGGACCTGTGCAACAGCTGAGGCGCTGGCTTTCTTTCGGCTCGGGGAGCCGGTGGGGCGTTTCGGTGAGAAGAACTGCCGTGGCCGGGCTCGGCCTCTCGGCGCCGGGCAGCTTGAGCTTCCTCCACGTGAATGTACTTGTCGGCCCGACTGAGCAGTACGTCAAAGTTCTCGGGAGGTCTTTTAATTATTGACCGGAAGAAGTCGCCTTCGGTCAAGCCTTGGGAGAAGGCATTCACCAGGACGTCTGAGGAGGCGGCTGGCACCTCCTGCGCGACTTGGTTGAAGCGGTGGACAAACTCCTTCAGAGACTCCCGAGTCTTCTGCTTGGTGGCGAAGAGGTCCATGATGGTTTTGCGATACGTTTTGCTGGTGGCAAAGTGCCGCAAGAAAGCGCCTTTGAAGTCGGCGAAGGACCGGATGGAGGATTGTGGCAGCCGATTGAACCACCTCAGTGCGGATCCGGCCAAGGTGGTTAAGAAGACCCGACACTTGATGGCATCCGTGTATCGGTGCAGCAGCGCAGCGTTCTCGAACCGACCCAGATGGTCTTCCGGGTCGGCGTTCCCAGTGTATTCGGGGAACTGTGGCATCCGGAATTGACGAGGCACCTCCTCGTCTAGGATTCGACGTACGAAGGGCGAGTTTTCCGGTCCTCTCACTTCTCCAGTTTCGGGCCTTTTGCCTCGGACGAAATCTCGGCTCGGCGTTTGTTCTGCGGCCGATTCCACGGAAGCCTCATAATCGTTAGCTTCGCCTTGGGGTCTCCGGGAGGGGGCTCTCAGGTCTTCGGGTGGATCCCGCTGCTGCCTAGTGCCGGCGGGAGGGAGCTCCTCGACCCGAGTGGGGACTCGGGAAGCCTGCGCGGCAGCGTCGTACTGACTCCGAGTGACGGCTAGGACGGCCGTCGCTATTCTTCTATCCAGTTCTTCTTGTGTGAGGGTAATGAGCTGAGGATGTGGCTGTTCACCCATGACTATGTCTTGATTCGGGACTTGTCGTGTTCCCACAGACGGCGCCAAAATATGTTCCCGTCAAGAACCTCTCCTGGGCGCACAAGTCACTTCCTCAGGGGCGCTGTGCGGGGAAATGGTTGAAACTAGCTTCTGATCGCCGGAGACCTGCAATCACAGACACCGTGAGAAGGCTGGCCGGCGGGACCGGCGAGACCACTCCGATGCTTAAGTCAGCGACGGCAGGAGAGCAAAATGAGAGTAGAAGAAATGGCGCAGAGGTTAGAACATACCTGGCCCCTTCACAGGGGTCGCCTTATATAAGGGAGAGGATATCCGTACCCTGGGCACAGTAAGGGGAACCTTACTGTGCGGGTACTTCCTGTACGGGCGAGGAATGGTGCCCTTTAATGTCGGGGACACCTTGTTGTCAGAAGTGTACGTCCGGCGGCGCGTCGCCATACCTCGCGGCATGCTGGTCAGCTGGAGTAGTTCTAGGACAAGGAATGGAGTGGTCAGTAGTAGGGCGTACGATTCGGCCCCGACTCCCTGGGTCGGGTCGGGGCTGCTACTCAATCGGACTATTTGGGAGTCGGCGAGTCGGGTATGCCATCCACTCGGATTATCGGGGAGTTGGCCTGGTAAGCTTATTCGTCTTCTCGGCGGGCCCTGGGCTGCCGGGCTCGGGTGGAGAGCTCTGGGCTGGTACCCGGGAACTTGGATCCGGGCCTCAGTGCTTCAGCCGACTGTCCTTGGATAGTTGACTCGACTCGGTCATGTCTCTCGGTCGGGTCCCGACCCGTATCCTTACGACCGTAACAGAGAGCTACAGGGAGCCGAGACAGGATGGAGGAAGGAAGGAGTCCACTGTCCACCATCCATCTTCATCGTCTACAATCCAGATCGGTGTTAAAAGGGTTGGAAGAAAAGATCAAAGGACTCGAGAAGACACTCATTGATGATTGGCCCTTCTCTTCTTTCTCACCCTTTTCATTATTAGCTCCATGAATGACTCGTGACAGGACAGTGGAAGCTTTTTCTTAACCCAACAACACCCTTTTCCATTGCCCAAGTGCTGGAGAAGTTTAAATCCATGCACTCGGATCATAGCAAAATGTAAAGTCTTACGTAGCAATTAGACGAGTAGGAACAACTTTGTTGGGTTGGTTTATGCCAATTACGTTGCGTATGAATCAAGCAATGAAATCATAGTCAAAGGTGATTTTGGAAATTGCGTCTCGATGATCTGTTATTAAGGTCGAACGAAGCCTACATGAGTCTGGGCAAATCCTTGCGAGAAATTCTCATACTTCACAGTTGCCCATGGAAATTGCTCGACGGAGCTCCGAGCCAATGGCATCAGGCCATGGCGGAGACGGAGAGCAGTTTGCTTCTAAAATCCATGGGCATAACGTTAATTAGTAAACCTTAATGGTCACCAGCTCCGTCGTCTGCTGGATAGTTGCTCAGGCTGCGATTGTTTCTCTTGCGAGGAGGAGCCTCCCACGAGTCGCATGAGCTCTCGCGGCTGAAGCAGGAACCGAGCACTCCGCTGGGACTGGGCGGCGTTGAGCAGAAGAAATGATCGGATTCGGAGGAGGAAAGCTTGCGCTTGTGGCGGATCATGCCGGTTTGAGCTGTTTCCAGGATTACTTGATAGCATTCTTCCACCATTTCCTGTAGAGAGGTTCGATTGCTCATCGTCGAAGTAGAGAAGAGTTGCAAGAGCAGAATAGAGAAAGGGGAAACTGGGGAACAGCAAAGTCGCACCTTGGGAGCGTTGAGCAGGGAAATGAGGTGGCGGGTCTCTTGGATTTCCGCCGCCGTGGCGCCTTCTTCGGCGGATTCCGTCGCCTGAAGCAATACCGCTGCTGCCCACACCGATGCCGGATATCGAGCCCATCGCCCATCTTTGATTGATTAAACCAAACATTGAGCAAATGGTTGTGTTAAAAGATTGAAAACTCGATCAAAGCATGGATTTTGATGAGTACCCACCGGCCATTACGGACAGAAGAGCCGCTTCGCACCTCCACACCAGCTCGCCGATGCGGCGGACAATGCCGGCGTCATTTCCGGGGGATTTAGCCGTGGAGCGGAGCCGAAGGAAGAAGTGATGGAGGAAAGAGAGGGGAGTGACCGGATTCATCCTCCACCCGAGAGCGGAGAGGACCAGGAGCTCCATCCGCCTGATGGTCTTGGGCTCGAACACGAACCCGCCGCCCTCCGGCAGCTGGAGGTCGATCGGAAGGGGGACACGCATCTCCTCCACCTTCGCCGCCAACGAGAGGCACGCCACGGCCGCGAGCTGCCCCATCCACGGCTTGTCATCCTGGAGACGGAAGAGCTCCCCCGGTCGGCGCAGGGGAGGAAGCACCGGTCGAGGTAGTTCACGGCGAGCAGCGCCGTGAGAGCGGAGAAGCCGTGCCGCCGCGCGGCCCGCGCGACCCACTCCACCACCAGCTTCCTCCCCGACTGGAGATAAGCCAAGTCGCCGGCGCCAGCAAAGAGCTCCGGGAGAAACTCCCCTTCTTTAGCCAACAGAGAGCCGAGCAACTGCGGCCACTCCTCCTCAGGCGAAGCTTCCCCCGCCCAAAGGAGGCTACAATAATATTCACAGTGAGCCGAAGGAGGCGGCGGCGCGCGCACAGACTCCTCCAACTCTACTTCTTCCTCAAACTCCAAGTTCTCTTCTTGGCAATAAAGATGATCGAAGAGAGACAAAAGAGCCATTTTTGTTCCACCAAATGGGATAGCCGATGAGCAAGCGCCGGATTCATCATACGAAAAATCCAAAGTAGAAGAGAGCAAAACAAATAAAGCGAACACGAGTCGTCTTCTTCATCCTCCCTTTTCCTCTGCTCTCTCTCCCTTTCCTTTCGTCTCCTCTCCTTTCCTTGTGGTGCGGTGGCAGAAGGCCTGCAGTAGTGCAATGGCACGAAGGGGCGAGAGGGCTTTAATTGCTGGAGAGTGGGGGGAATTCCCATGGCTCCACCTCATCAGCCATCGCCATTTTTATCGTTCTTCTCTCAAACGTACGCTTGTTCCTTTCTCGCCATTTATTTTACAGGCTTGCTTTTGGCATCATCTGCGTGATTTCTCAAAACACTTTTATTGGTGAATAAACAAGTATTTTTTTCTTTTTTCACTTAAAATTAGTTTTATTTTATTGAATAAGAATTCAATCCAAATATTAACATTTTGTTCTTTATACTCTTTTTTACTAAAAAACATGGACAGATTCAGGAAGCAAGTAGAGAAACAGACAAAAGTGTGAGTTTATTAATTAACTTCGTCAAATAAAATCTTGGAAAACTAAATAGTTTAATTAAAAAAATTTAGGTCGTGACAAAAACGTTGAGTTAATCGGACTCAAACGATCAGATTTTGAGTATATAATCCTCAGTTTTCAACAACTTATTTATTAAATCAATAACCCAACCTTGAATATTTAATTAAGAAAATCTGTGATTAAATGATAATGTTCTAATTGGGTAAAGAATATTTAATTATTACTAGTATTATCATTGCCATTCCTTGATTATAGTTAAATTCTAATTTAATTACCAAGAGACAACGGACGGGCTGATAAGATGCATGGTAGAATAATTACCACGTGCTTTAAACTCTTTTATTGAAAAGGTAAATATTCCACAGAATCATGCAAGAAATCCATCTAAAAAGTCGGGTAATATCTTAATATTTGCTTTAGGTTTCGTGCCTTTCGTTTAATAGTCAGATTCTTTCGCACCCGAATCCGTCCGTTAATGGGGAGTCGGGACGAGCCTGAACCATCGGATCGGGAAGAGTCTGAGCACATCCGATCCGATAACTCGAAAGAGCTCCGGAAGCACAATCCTCCGGATCACTGCACCAGAAGTGGCATCAACGATACAGAGAGCGTCCACATGGAAGAATGAGTTTCAAGCACGAGGCACGACAACAATAATATCTAGTTGGGGAGCTTTAGTGTCGAGCACGAGCATCAATATTGAAAAAGTGAAGAGGCACTTACTAGTCCTGTCTGGGTTGTTATTAAGCTGCAGTCTTTCAAGTTGACATGAACTTGAAAGTACTTCGTGAAAGATATCAGAAGCTGCTATCACCAAAAAAAAGGTTTCAAAACCTTTCTAAAAGATAACTAAATAAATAGCCAAAGAAGTTCTCGAAGATCAACGCCAGCCAAAGTCACAGCCACAAACTCACTTAGCCCCGGCAGTCGGATGTAGCTCAGGAGACGACATTATTCAATGACAAGGCAGCCAACCGGTCAACTGTTGGGAAATCTTGCTGCTGCTGCTGCTGCCGAGCAACACTTCTTAGGACTTCCATAGCCTCTGCTACTTTTGCATTTAAAGCTTCGGGAGACTCCAGCAAATGGAGCACTTCGGTTTGATCCATTTCCAAGAGCATCCCAGTCACTTTGGCAGCGTGGTCATGCTCCAGCTGATCCACAAGTGGGTACAAGTTCTCACCCAGCAACTGCGCATAAAAATCAAAAAATTGTAATGTTCGATGAAAATCTAAGAATCCGGTTTGAATTGGAATAGAAACAAAACAAATTATTATGGCATACTGTTCTCTGCTGCTCTGGTGTAGCCTTTGCAAGAGCTGATGTCAATTCTCCAACAGGAATAGCCTGTGAAATTCCTGCATCCCTCACGGGCATAGCACCCATGTCATATGGGAGAGAGAACATCCCTCCGGCCATGCCAGGAACTTCTTGCATGTTACGCCCTGCTGGATATCGATAGGGACGTCCACCCCTTGAAAGCACCTGCATAATCATGTTCAATATATTAGTATATGCGATACAAGAGGCCTTTTGCATTATTGATTGTTATGGATAGCATCTATCATTTGAAAGGAAACCAAAAAAAAATAAATGCAAAATACCAAAGGAACTAACAACCTGCTGTTGAATCATTGGCATAGGTTGTTGCTGAATCTGATGCACTGGACCTAATGGTCCACGCCTACCACCCGGGCGCTGAACTTGCTGACTTTGTTGGACCATCGGCATAAAGAAATTGGGGAAAGGCGCAGCTCCAGGTCTCATCCCAGGAACAAGTGGCTGCTGGAAGCCGAATCCAGGCTGTGATAAAGTTTTATTGTGAACTAGTTATATCACCTATAATTCAGAGTCAGACTGCAATAAAAAACCATTCCTTCACATCATTCAATCTTATATTGGTATCGTTGAAAACCATTCGGAAATATGATAGAAGATTACTAGTCATTACTTCAACTAACTGAAGGCATGGAAATAATATAAATCATTATTTCAAATAGTTGAGACAATGTTTAGTCTATTAATAAACAAACTATATCTAAAGGACTTTCAAATGAAGGTCCAGAACTCAAATCCATATATAGGAGGGGTTTAGCTTCTTGAACAAAGATTGTCTCACATCTAATATATTATGGTGTAGGGACACCTCATTGTCAATGATCAAAAATAATTGAAATATACACAATTTGATATTGATTATGATGATGAAATCATTGTTAAAAGAGTACATAAAGAATACGTAATGTAGACTTTCATTCAATTTGCCTATAAACCACATGTAGAATGTGATGAGAAATCACATTATATCTGCTTATGACCGCCAAATCAATGACAACTTATTGAATCAAAATGATGTCAAATAAATATAGATGTGGTCAAACTAGTTTTATCAAATAGACAAACAGAAAAACACATTCTACATATTGATTAGGTCAAAACTTTATCACAGAAATTTTCTTTTCTATAATTTGCATTGGTTGGTTAACATGCATTGTTATGCTATTTGCTATTTTATAGAAAATTATGAATTTTAATTTAATAGTTAAGCGAAAGGTGTAAATTTTAATTATTAAACCTACATTTTTGGTACATGTCCAGAAATTTATGTTAATTTTTTAAATATAGATAAAATGTGTCCAGATACTGGATGTCTTCGGTGTTCCGTTGCATATCACAAACAGGCACTTTTTAGATCCTCTAAATACTATTAAAGATATCAAATAATCATATTTGTAATTTTGTCATAACAAGGATGAAGATGTAGGTAAGTAAAAAAAAACAAGCCTTAGTTGTAAATTTCCTATAGAAACTAGAAACTAGAAACTCTGGAGTCGCAAGGAAATTATATCAGATGAAGGCACAAAGTAGCATCTCACTATCATCAATTCATTTAAGATTCAACCGATTTGATAAATGGATATTACCCCCTTCACTGAACTATATACAAGAATATAGCACCAGTATTATTTAAATCTCTAAATCAATTAGTAAAAATACTTTAGTATCTCCACCTCTCATATCTTCTTCTCTTTTTGATTCAATTTGTCTAAGTTGGAATTTAGTAATCGTCTTTGAATATATTAACATTATAATCTAATTTCTCACATTTTTATCACATATTGGAATTATACTCAATTATTATCGGATTTCTTGACCGCACCTCATGTGTACTACAATAACTTTTATACTAATTTTAATTGCCTAGTACTTTGATCAATAATGTAATAAAAAACACAAACTCTAAAAGTCCATATGTTCTTATGAAGAACCAATGATGATTGTAATACAGTGTTTCAGATCCCAACAAAATTAACAGAGAAATAGAATGGACAGAATAGACAGCACTTGGCACTCTCTGAACATCAAGACAAGAACTTGTCTGCTCCTTGAGAAAAGTAAGGTTTTTGTAAAATACTAGAATTATTTGATGCTACTAATGAATGTTACTATTAATAACCAAGTATGATCAAACAATTGATATAATTAATCAATCATAAGTCAGCATGAGAAAGAAGTTATATTTTGATGAAACAAAACACTTAGAATATGACACTAGCTGAAACTTACGTAATACCAAAAAAAAACGAATATGCAGTACTTGCCAAAAAATAATGTATACATAAATATTAGTTGCATTCACCAGTTTGGGCATGATTGTAACAAAAACCCTTATGTTGGACGATGTGCCACCAAGTATTTCACATGACACTTACATAATGACAGTTTGATCTAGACTTCTCGCCTAGGACTAATCAGGTGAAAATCAGCTTCCTTTCGGTTCCCAACATAAGATTCAGAATGTCGCTAAGGACTAATCAAGCCAAAATCAGCGTGGTTCTATGGCAGAAAGTTGGCAAACTTAGAAGAGGCTTACACCTCTGGCAGCTAGTGGAATATTTATAGGCATCAATTATCTATTTTACAACATTGATTAAGCTTTGGCGTGGTTTATATTGGGGAAAGAGGGTGATTGGAGGAAAAAAATTGAATTGCTTTTTTAGGGGGAAAAAAAGAGTACTTGCTTTCGCATTTTATCCCACAATCACACCTGCCAATCGATTAACATTATATCCACCACAACCTAGAAACCCAAACCAGCACGCTTGCTACACCTAAATATGCTATCCTACCAATGGCTCCACTAGCCCTAAAGCAAGCAGCACAAATAAGCACCGACAGAGGCAGAAAAAGGTGAGTGAAGGCCAGAATGAGAAAAAAAATAGGAAAAGTTCATTCTGGCAGAAATATTTGAGAGAGAACTTTCTTTCATGTCCTTTCAATCCCAAATCCAAATAAACATATACTTATTGCTAAATGAAACCATATAATTTTAAGATGGAAAATTAGACTAAGATGGCAATTTTTTTTTTTACAAAAGGCAGAAATTAACAAGAAAGTAAAGTTATACATACGATGACCAAAAAAGTAAAGAAATTTTATTATGTCCCCTGTTCCAAGATTTACAAAAGTGAAAGAAAGAAAGAATATGTTTAGAATAATAATCACGGCAGGAATGTCTTCCAAATTCTTAATCACCATTAGACAAATAAAAAATCTTCAAAACTTCAAATGAGAATTTTCATCCTCAAATCATATATATAACTATAAAGTCAGTAGTTAAAAACTATTTGTAACAAAATAAATGAACTAACACATGATTTACAGTGATAGAAATAACAATTATATTTCTCCTTACCTGAGGAACTAGTCCAGGTGGTGGTTGACCATAGAAAAGTGGCTGGCCTAACCCAGGAGCACCAGGAGGATATAATGGAACACGAGGTGCAATTGAAGCTTGCATGGCCACTGGACGTATTTGTGAAAACTGAGCCTGTGACCAACAGTAAATCCTTGATCAGCAAAGATATAGTTAATCTATGAGTACATAGAAAGACAATGGGCAAAGAAAAATTCTAGAAACAACCATAATACTGAAAGTTTCATCTTTACAACACCTTGCCACAGTAAAAAAAAAATTATTCTCAAGTCTTGAGGAATTCTAACAGTTGAGAGGAATAAAATACTGTTAGAGTTAAGAAAGAAGGAAATGCTAACAGAAGACTGAATTGCCTGTCATTTTACTAAGAGAGGGGGAGTATATGCTAGAAACGATATATTATAATCAATCTCATCTTAAATCAAGTACACAAATGAGTTTAAAAAAAGGATGATAAGTGGAATTTGAATATTGGTAATGCATGAGATAAGAAGGAAAACACTTAAAATTTGTATACAAATCTCACTTTTTGCAAGTCCTCACTATCTTCCTTTCCTTTTTTAGACCTCTCTTCAGCTTCTTCACTCTCTCCTTCGACCTCTTTTTTCTTGTATGCCTTTTTGCGTATTTTGGGGGTTTAATTTAGTGGCTGAGATTCCTGAGTTTAACATATAAAATATAGAACAACTATTGTTGATTCGCTCAATTGAAATAGGAAGGGGAAGTAGAAAGCAAGTGGACCACGCTACTTTTTTCCTGCAACCACCCACAAGTTTCACTGCATAGACAAATGCATGCAAATTAGCATAACTTGCAGCAGATGAGGAGCATGAGATAGAAGAATATAGAAGGGTTAAGGCCGAGATCAAAGCAAGAGTCAGAACCTACAAAGATCAAGCATGATGGTGAAGAAAAGCATTGGTAACAAAGCAAGCAATGACAATGCAGAACAAGGAGGAGAACTGCAAAGGATTTGTTATGGCGGCATAGAAAGGGGTACACTTGTATTTGGATCTGGCATTAATGATGGTGTAATGAAGAGACGATAGCAAATCAGGTTTTTCCAGCAAGAGATACAAGGAGGATAAGGGTGAAAAGAAAAAGAAAGTTGCAATTACTCAAATAGTTCCCCAACATCAGAAGATCTGCAAATTGCCCTTAGTTCCAAAATGTCCAAATTAAGCCCGCCATTATTGATGAACCAAAATACCTATTTATCAAATTGTTCAGATTTTCAAATAATTAAACTTTAGAAAATTAGCAAGAAAAAAATGTTGATTATTTAATTTACTTGCTCTTCTCTTTAGTTGTAGAAAGGGAAAAATAATTGAATTTTATTATTTTTATTTTGACCACCAAGTTATTTCAAAAGCAACTTGCTTGCATTAACCATTCCTTTTAAAAAGTTTAAAAAATAGATTTAAAACTAAATGGAGATTTGGATCCTATTAAAATATTTCTTACCCACACAACAATTTCACCATACAACTTAATACAAAATCAAATTGTATGGTGAAACAATAAGGTTATTGTGGTCCATAAAAATTGGTAGGGCTTGATTTGAGCTTTTGGAAGAGGGGTCTAATTTGGACATCTCCCAACATCAGGGGCAAATTTGAGTAATTTCTCAAAAATTAAATTATTGGTTTACAATGATGAGGGGCTATTTTGATAAGGACGAAGTGGTCTGAAAAGGAAGGGGCCTCATCTCTTTGCCTACAGTGATGAAAATAAAATAGCATCACAAGAGATGGTGGAACCACTAGGGCACCGAGGGGATAGAGGAACAACATGACAGTAGCCATAGGGCACTGAGGGGATAGAGGAACAAGATGGCAGTAGCCATAGGAGAGAAAACTGAACAAGGGAAACCAAAATTCAGATTGCATTGATGATCAAGAAAAGGGGGTCTGTGTCATCTTATTTACCTTGCAGATTCCCAGTCAAGAGGATTGAAGAAGGAAACCCAGAAATTTGGAGAGCCTAGTCTAATACCAAGTTGTTTGGAATGAAATATTGTATAGCATTACAACAAATGTATCTATAGCTTTTAGACATAACTATAAAATTTAGGTATAAGAGTAGGTATGCCTTTGATTAGGTTACATCTAATATTTTTATCTATCACTAACAAAATAGTTCTTTACTACCATGAAGAATTAAATGACACTGTTCATGTGAATTTATAGGTTATCAAAATCTGCTCCTAAAAAGCTAGATTGGAAAACAAGGTTACTGGCAGCAACTTAATTGTTAATATGCTCAAACAATACAAAAAGTTGATCACATAGTAACATTTGAGAAATTACCTGCAATATTGCTCTTCTATCTTCCTTGCGTTGTGCAACTGCAACATAAAGTGGTTTACTGCCGACCATTTTTCCATTCATCTCCGATAGCTATTATAGATTGACTCAAGAAATCAACAAACAATAAGACAACTAAAAAACAAAGTAACAACTGAGTTGACATACAGCCCGAGATGCATCTTCAGGAGATTGGAATGCAACAAATCCAGATCCCTTGCTCTTACCATTATTGTCATGCATGACCTGTAAATCACCAAAATACATTAGCCAAACAACAAAATATAGTGGAATAGGCAAATGACTAAAGGTTAACAGAAAAGGACCTTGCAAGAGGTGATTGTCCCAAATCCAGCAAACAGTTCTCTTAAGCTATCATCCCCAATGCTATCATCCAAATTCTTTAAGTATAAGTTAACTCCTTGGAATTTTTCAGTAGACTCCTGCTTACTTTTTGCAAATTTCTCTTTAAGTTCTTGCTCTCTTTCAGATTTCTTTTGGGCTTTCCCAACATACCATTCCTTATCATCAAATTTCTTACCATCAAGTTCCTGAACAGCCTTAGCAGCAGCTTCAGGATTCTCAAAATTGACAAAGCCGAAGCATTTGGATTTTCCATCTCCCTCCTTCATCACAACACAACTGGTGATCTTTCCAAATTCACCAAAAACTTCCAGTAGAGTATCCTCTGTGACAGATTCTGAGAGATTTTTCACAAATACATTATTAAATTTAGCACTGTTAGCAGCCCCCTCTCTCTCCTGTTTACGAACAAATGGCCCAACAAATACTTTCTTATCATTCATGAGCATGCCATTTAGATTCTGGATTGCATTTTGTGCTGCCTCCTCTTGTTCAAATTGGACAAATCCATACCCTTTTGAATGACCAGATGGATCTGTAGCAACCTTGCATGACAGAATGTTACCAAAGGCTGAAAACGTATAATGTAGTGCTTTGTTGTCTATATCCTTATCCAAATTCTGCCAGAAAAGAACAAAGTTAATGAACATATACAATGAAGGTTCGACATTGACACTTAGTGCCCAGATTCCTGATTTATTCTTTATTATATTTTCATACCTTGATAAAAATGTTTGCAGACCCACTTTTGCGCACACTAGGGTCACGATTTGAATACATTATACGAATAGTCTTTCCATTAAGAGGTGTAAAGTTAAGAACTTCAATTGCCTTAGCCGCTGCCAATGGAAACACAAAAATGTAAAGGACAATTCACACATAGCCTTTTCACACTTTGAGTGAACCAAATGATATGTGGTACAAGAAAAGACCATAATGAAAATTGGATCAAGTTGCAATGAAGGGAACAAGCATGATTGGGTGTGAATTTTGATATGTTAAACCTTTATAGGAAGCATGCATATGGAGGGACATGAGTTTGCAGATGCATATTCCAATTTTTCAACAGCAACGGCATATCAGACATCAACATCCAGTAGTCTGATATTCTGATAGAGGTAATAAAAAGGAACAGAAGAGTAAATGAGAAATCTTAATTTTTTGCAATGAAGAAAAATGAGTCCCCATATAATAAAATTGAATTTGATGTATCTATAGAACACTACCAGTACTGCACAGTTCATTGTGATAAGTCTCCAAAAAGCCTAAAGGAAATACAAAAGGAAAAAACATCTATTTAAATTGCTCTTTGAAAAGAGTAGGTAGTATTTGACTATTTATTTTGAAAAAGAGTATTTAATCTTCCATTGTTTTTGAAATATTTATTTGAGAACAGTTTTTTTTCTTATTTGAGGGGGGAATATCAAGTGTCCTATGCATAAATTTTTTTTATTATATTTCAACTAACGGGGTAAATGGTAAAATTCATTTATTGATAGCTTGGAGGATTACAGACATACATTACACTAGAGAATGTAAAAAAATGGTCCCTGATTCAAGTAAAGTTCTACCAAAGCAGCCCTCTAATTATATACGTCTTCATAAAAAAGATCACATTAATTTTTTCATCACAAAACCAAATACGCATACGGATAAAAAGCAGAAGTTGCTAGACATCCAAATGTGTTCGTTAACCGAGTAACACAAGCCGCCTATCTAATCAATCGTATTGCGCACAGCTATCTAAGTCGAGGATAATCAACATTGGTCCAACAAAGGATTGGGAGACATTGACAATAGCAAACATCGTTAATGGGTTAGAGAACTTCGGATTGGAAACCATAATGAACCAACTTAAGCATTTGCAATTTACTCCTAATGAAGGATAAACAAATGTAACATGTCAACGCAAACGTAACGACCGAAGACGAAGAATGGAGACAGAAATAACAACAAGACGGAAACGAAGTCAGTGAGCAAAATACCATCCGTGGGATCGCTGAAGTTCACGTAGGCGTAACCAAGTGAGCGACGAGTGCTGATATCGCGACACACGCGGACAGACACAACCTGCCCGATCTGGCTAAAAAAATCGTACAGCTGCGCGTCCGAGACGCCCAAATCGAGGTCGCCGACGTACAACGACGTCGAGGCGATCTGGACCGCGGCACCTCCTGATCCGACTGCCGCCAACGGACTGGAAACCACGGCGTGGGGCTGAATCTGTACTTGCGCCATCTCGCCCTCCCACCTAGACAAGCACAAATGCTGCTCCTCCACGGCTCCTACACGAACCCTGAACGATCGAACGCAAGACGAAGGCTATAAATGAGAGGATTCCGATTGATGAATCGGAGATCGGGCGATAATTTTTTTTCTCCTTTTTTTTTTAATGAAACCGATAGGTGATGGAACGGTGGCCGCTAGAAACTTCCCCGCGGTACGCCCTTTGGCGGCTTTCCGGAGCGGTTTAAATAGGTCGAGTTTCACAAACCCTAGTGGATACGGTTAAATAGGTCGAGTTTCACAAACCCTAGTGGATACGGTTCCGGAGATCTCGACCGCTCGATTTGAATGGTCGATCCACGTCCGCCGCACAATTTCGCAGTCCGGATGACGTCACCAGCGGAGGAGCGTGGTTGGGACGGCCACTTTTATCGGAATCGTCCCTAGTACATTTTTTTTTAATAATTATTAAAATAATTCATCATCCTTAGCCATAATATAATACGTTTAAGTAGAATAAATTTGCTACAATAGATAAGCATAAAATTTCTATGAAATAGAGATAATATTTTTTTTTATAATAGTCAATTATAATTTTTCAACTTACTTCCTCGTAAAATCGTGAATAATTAAATTATTATTCTAGAAGCATAGTTGAGTTGGTGATGACAGAACAGACTTACAGAAAAGGACAAGGATTTGAATCTATGACTTTCAATTAATATGTGAAATGGATGCATAAAAATATTATGTTATGCTTGGAATATAATCATGAAATTGAAAGTATCAAATATTCTTAAAAACATGCTATCAGAAAAACTTCCTTGACCAATAGGATAGATCAAGAAAACAGCAGTTGCTGAAATTGAAAGCAACAGGAGTTGAATATGCAACAGCAATCCAAGAAAGTAAATGATTAAATTAAACTAATTTTAATTAATATATATAATAATTACAAATTATAGTTCTTATAACATAATACATTATGGATTCATGTGTTTATATAGTTAATAATTTAATTTTAATACATTTAAATTAATAAAACAAGAAGAGGTAATTTGATCGACTGTGATTGACGGTTGTGATGCACGTTACAAGTGATCCAGATATACTTCGGAATTGCGGGACTCATGAATGTTACCCACGAAGTACCTTAATTGGTAGGTCTGTGGGTCCGCAGCAAGAGTACCACTACATGACCAAACTTCTGGTTCTAAGTATAATTGAGCGAATAAAATTGGTGCGAAGACTGTTCGTGTAAATTTGTATGCAAGCTCATGAACCAATCTTCACGTCTTGCTTAATAATGACAGTTAATTAGTTAAGATTTAATAATTCAGATCCAACCAAAATTTAGAACATCTAAGTTTGTTTTTAATTGGCATCAGAGATTAAGTCAACGCCTTAAAACAAATAGCAGCGCAAGTAGATGCAAAACAAGAGTTTAATATTTACCTATTAAAATTTTAAATACAACTTTTAAACAAGTAGATATTTATTATTATAATTTTATCATCCAGCCTTTGATAAATATTGTCAAAAAAATTCATCCTCCATATTTCAAATAGTTTTTTTTTCTAAAATTGCCTAATAATTTACTTTTATTATTTCACCATCTAAACTTCCATAAATGTCATTGAAATGGCCCTTATGTATACCGTTCTTCTCCTTTGACCGATGATTGCAAGCTGACAAATATATGAGTTATTGAGAATTGATCTAATCTACTATTGATACATTATTAAAAGAGGAGGTATTGTTCTAGTCACTCATCTATTTAATTATAAATCATTCATGATATCCAAAATGTTGATAAGATTAGTATCTATTACATGTTATAAGTTTGACATAATCATACAAATTACATATATATTCTTTCAATTTTTATTAATCTTTACCGATCTAATTTATATTATCAAAGATGTTCAGGCACACCTGGTGGGTGTGTATATCTATAATAATCAATTTATGTACTGGTCAGCTATTCTTCAAGTCTCAGTATATGTATTTCCCATGTTGAAGCATTTTCACAAAGCTACATTAAGGAAGCATCTTCATCTATTTCCGTAAATTTTATTATTGTATTGTAATGAACTAATGCATAATACTCAAATAATATTCGAAGATCGATTAAAGTCATTGTTCCTGCATTTATTAGTGGACTAATTATTCATGGAGTTGTGTAGCCAGAAAGGATGATTATACCCTTTAAAGGAAGAATTGGTGATCATTGTTGTTATTAATTTGTGCTCTTCTATCTAATGATACTGATGATTCTGAATTCATAGCAATGTTCTAGCTGCACAGTGCAAACAAGTATTTAAAGATAATGAAGACTATTATGGTAATTAATATATTTCTTAAATCGTTAGCGACAATGTCAACTCAAGACATATGCTCTTTACTAAATATCATCAGACAAAGAGTCATTCCTATCATTATTGATATAAAGCCTCAATATTGAGCATAAGCCTCTTTCTAAATCATCAGGATATCTTCTTTAACTCTATTTATCTTAATTCATTGATTGAGTCATTAATCTTTATAGTATTGCTTCATAAATTTAATATTGAAGTGCTTCAAAACTCTTAGGCATCGAACACCGAGCCCCGAGCTCATAACTTTACTTTATGACAGGTCCGGAACACCAAGCCCCGAGCTCTCGACTTTGCCTAACGACAGGCCCGGAACGCTGAGTCCCAAGCTCGCGACTTTACCTTATAACAGGCCTGGAACACCGAGCTCCAAGCTCGCGACTTTGCCTTACGATAGGCCCGGAACATCGAGCCCCAAGCTTGCGACTTTGCCTTATCACAAGCTCAGAACACTGAGCCCCAAGCTCGTGACTTTGCCTTACGACAAGTTCGGAACATTGAGCCTCGAGCTCGTGACTTTGCCTTACGACATGCCTAGTACATCGAACCTCGAGCTTGCGACTTTGCCTTACGAAATATCGAGCCTCGATCTCGCGACTTTGCCTTACGATAGGCCTAGAATATCGAGCCCCGAGCTCTCGACTTTGCCTTACGACAGGTCTGAAATACCGAACCCCGAGCTCGCGACTTTACCTTACCCGAAGCATTGAGCCCGAGCTCACGACTTTGACTTACGAGAAGCCTGGAGCACCAAGTCTCGAGCTCGCGACTTTACCTTACGATAAACCTGGAGCATTGAGCCCTGAAGCTTGCGACTTTACCTTACGACAGGCCTAGAACACTGAGCCCCGAGCTTGCGACTTTGCCTTATGACAGGCCCGGAGCACTGCGCCCCGAGCTTGCGACTTTACCTTACGATAGGCTTGGAGCACCAAGCCCTAGGCTCGCGACTTTGTCTTATGACAGGCCTGGAGCACTGAGCCCTAAGCTCGCGATTTTGTCTTACGATAAACCTGAAGCATCGAGCCTCGAGCTCATGACTTTGCCTTACGACAGGCCTGAAACATCGAGCCCTGATCTCATGACTTTGCCTTACGACAGGCCTGAAACACCGAGCCCCGAGCTCGCAACTTAGTCTTACGACAGACTTGAAACATTGAGCCCTGAGCTTGAGACTTAGTCTTACGACTGGTTTGGAGCACCGAACCTGAGCTCGTGACATAACCTTACACCAAGCCCCGAGCTCGAGATCTTGTTATAGCCACTTCATTCATATGGGGCAGAGCGGTGACACCTCAACAAAGTATTCCGACGACAACTCAACACAGTTTAGTCAGTGGGACTACGTCTCTTCAACTAGACTAATTGGGGATGCTTATGATATGACAAAAATCTATTACCTCAACGTGTCATACGGGATAAAGTCATAAAGTCAGTTCATCCTTGAGATTAAGAAAATATTTCTTAAATGGACCGTTTCACCTAGAAAATAAGAAAAATATTTTAAAATATTTTTTAAATGAATATTAACAATTTTATAAAATATGGTCCATACTCATGGACACAGGTATGTATACATCGACTCTAATTTTTCTGTTCTTAAACTCCTTCCTGACACAAAATTCTAAATTGAACATCAGATCGATTTACATGGATCCAATATTATTATAACTCTCTTTTTTAGTATTTTTCATATATCTTCATCTTCTCCAACGACTATCTTTGAGAAGATAATGATTCATTAATCGATGACTTAATCAGATCCAAACATCCTCTTTATAAGTAATTATTACATATAGCAAGAGGCTTTTGTTTGTGGTCGAGAACACGCCACTTAGAGTAGATGATCGTTGGGTTGTGGCTGATAAGTGAGAATAATAACCAGTAGGAGCAGATGACGATGGCCATGGAGGGATGCGTGTTTCGTCGGCATCAATCAACAAGAAGATGCAACCAAAATCGAAGAATTCAATTGAAAATTAAGGAAAGTTGATGTATTGCTAGATCACGGTTATATAAACTCCCTTTGATTTTGTTCATTAATTTGGTTCCTTTCGCCACCAAAATCTAACAAACTAGAACCAGAGATTTCACATAACTATCGCCTGTTGACAGTGTATAGACACCTCTGTTTCTTGATCCATGCATCATTCTACTGCGAGCTGCCGCCGCCGCAGTCGTCGTCGTCGTCGTCGCCCTCCGGCTCCGGCTCCTGATTCAGGTCCGGAGTACTCTTACACTGCCGCTTCTCCCCTTTCCTAATCCGCCGCTCCTCTTCCCCGGCGGCGCCCAGCTGCATCGCGTCCACCTTCGCGCCCACCTCCGCCGCCCTCTTCCGGATCGACGTCGCCGAGATGTCGGTCACGCGGACGGCGTCGTCGGAGATGTCCTCGGGGAAGTTGAGGCGGGCGGCTCGGCCTCGGAGGTAGAACAGCGCGGTGTCGTAGGCCTTCGCGGCCGCCACCGGAGTGCAGTAGCTCCCCAGCCATATCCTCGACCGCTTGTTCGGCTCCCGGATCTCCGCAACCCACTTCCCCCACTTCCTCATCCGAATCCCCCGGTACCGCCGCTCCTTGACATGCCTCGCCGCCGCCGCCACCGCCAGCGAAGCCTGCCCCTCCATCGCCCTTCGACCTCCTCCTATTTCATCGATCGGGAAAAAATAAAATAAAACTGAGCTGTGGCTCTGTGTTGCGTGCGGTCGTCTTTAATTACTATATATAGCGCAGAAGCCGGCAGTAAACGCGGTGGGTCGGCGCTCTACTCATTCCGTGGCAAATAAAGGAAGGTGGAGAAGCGACAAGGAAGGAGAGAGGAAAAATCGACGAAACAAATTCTTAACGCCGTTGAAGCTTCCGTTTCCCGCGTCGGCCTCACGGTTGACAAACGAACGGCGAGTCAACGAAGGAAGCTCGTCAGCGTAACGTGGCGTCACGGGAACTTACAACGATAATAAAACAAGGGGGGAAAGTAGGCGGCGCGCGAGAAACCGGGGAGGCGTGTGTCGACCGCAGCCGTCGCCACGTGACACGGCCGACAACGGGAAGCAGCAGCGGTGACGACGCAGCCGTCAGGAGATGCTTGCCTAATACTCCCATCTTTTTTAAAGCAAATAAATAGCCTAAGCGGCAGCGCGTGAGGGCGGCGGTCACCGCCGAGGTGGACGGAAGGATGGAGGCGACGGCGGTTGATCCGACGGCGGAGAGCGGCGAAAGAGTCAAGGTCGGTGGGTGTCGGCGGCGCCGACCTTGCTGAAAACTGCGACCGGCGATGGGCGACTTAATAGATATTTACTATGATTAGCACAATCGACGTGCCGTTGGTTGGCACTCCGTCCGGCGGCGGATTTCGATCGCGATTTGATCGGAATCTGATGAATTTGACCAGAAACATGACCGACAGTGGCGCGCGTCGGATTCCGACCAAATCACGGCCGGATTCCATCCAAATCGCGGTCGGTGACGCCGGTCCTTCCTCAGCCGGTCTCCGACCGCGATTTGACGGGAATCCGGCCGCAATTTGACCAGCAGTGTCGAGCTTGGATTCCGATCAAATTCGTCGGATTCTGACCACTATCCGATCGGAATCCGTCGCTGGACGGAATGCCGGCGAGCGGCACGTCAATCGAGCCCGAGGTGACAGCCGGCGATGGCCGGACGGCACGGCGAGGATGGCGGCAGCGGCGGTGGGTCAAAGGTGTCGCATACGGGTCACGCGAAATAAATCGCGCAGTATATCAGTTCTCTAGCTTAATATATTGTATGTTCATTGTTACATTTATAAATAGTTGGTTTAATTGTGTGAAAGCGTGAATTCAAATGGAATTTCAATCAATAGTTTGCAGTTGTCTTTATAATATATTTGCTATTGGAAAAAATATGCTTAAAATGTTGGGGAATCGTTAAAGATTTAGCCATTGACTAAACAATCAATCAATCAATCAAATTGAAAAAAAAAAACAACTCTTAAAAGTTGCAATTTGTCAATCAAAATATGTTCATCAACACCGTAACACCCAGTTATATTAATGCCATAGGAAAAGGTTAGCTATTTGCTCACACAGTCGGTTTGGTAAGCAATTTCCTTCAGAAACTCCTCGAGACCTCATGAGTCTTGATCTCAGAAAAATATACAAAAAAAAAAATAAAAATCTACCCATGTTAATGATTTAGATTCACCCATATATCTAGATTACATCAATTAACAATCAAACTTTATTTTATTAGGTGAGATTGGCTATATGGATTCTTCTACATTATTGAATTCTATCCCCTATTTTATTATTATTTATATTTAAATAAATTTTATCTTATTTTATTATTGTTAACTAAGTCATTTTTTATATTCAGTCTTCCTCATTTGATGTGCATATTATCATAATTTCATATTATCTAATTGGAGTATGTATTAGTCGTTTAAGTACATATTTATATCATCTTAATTAAAAGTGTCTCCCGGAGTTTTTTCTCAATAGGTACAACTCAATTTTTTTCTAGTATTTTCATTGCTTATTCTATTCATCATCCTTGTATATCAACAAATTTACCTTAATATCTTTATCTCTGCAACTTTCATCTTTTGTTCATGTTCTAGAGTCATAATCTAATATTCAGTTCCAGATAACATAACAGGTCTAATTATCATTTTATGAAACTTTTATTTAAGTTTTAGAGACACTTTACGATTATATAAACCACTTGACGTTCTCCTCCAATTCAACCTTATATTTTATATAAGAAATCTCTTTCAATCCTTCCATTATTTTACAAAAATGATAATAAATATTTAAAACTTTCAGTTACAAATAACTCGTCATCTCTTATCTTAACAATTATCACATTATATCTAATATTACTAAATTTAAATTCTATATATTATGTCTTTACTCTTATAAACTTAAAATATTTCACTTCTAGTATTTTTCGTCAAGATTCAAATTTAACATTTACTCTTTCATGTATTTTATCTATTAAAATAATATCATTTGCAAATAAGATATATCGCGGTGCCGTACCTTGGATGTGTCTTGTAAGTTTGTCTATGATTAGTTTAAAAGGATAGAGATTTAGCATTGATCATTGATGTAACCCTATCTTGATGAAGTTTTTTTTAACTAATCCGTTTGAAGTCTTCACTCTTATTTTTACATTCTCGTACATATCCTTAATTAATTCAATATACGTTTTGCTAATACTTTTCTTTTCTAAAATTCTCCATATAATTTCTCTTAAGACTCTATTATAAATTTTTCTTAGTCAATGAATATTATATGTAAATCTTACTTGTGTTCCTAATAATTTCTAATTCGTTGCCTGAGAAGATGTGTAGTTTTCATTGTCGACTTTTCAGACATAAATCCAAATTGATTTTCGATCACCGTAATCTCATTCCTTAATTTTTTTTATTACTCTTTCTCAAAATTTTATAGTATTACTTATTAATTTAATAACTCTATAGTTTTTATAATTTTGTACATCTATTTTATTCTTATATAAGAAAACTAAAATACTTATTATCCACTAACCGGGCATTTTTTTTCGTTTTTAACATTAGATTGAATAACTTTATAAGTTATTAAATATCTTATTTCCATAGATACGTTCATACTTCTATCAGAATATCATCTGGTTTAACTATTTTTTCATTTTACATTCCATTTAAAGCTTATTTTGCTTCTAAAATTTGAATTATACTATAAAAATTTAAATTTTTATACTCATTTGACCTATTTAAATTACTTAAGTTAAGTTGATCATCTAAACCTTCATTAAAAATTTGATAAAAATATATATTTTATTGCTCTTTTATTTCCTCATCATTTATTAGTACTATATTCATTAATAATTAATACATCTTATTTGAATAGGATCTCTTATCTTTTTATCTCTCATTTTAGATATTCTGTAAATATTTTTTTCCTTTTCTTTTGTATTCAATTTTTGATATATGTGTTCAAAAATTTTATTTTTAACTTCATTTACTGCTTTTTTGACCTCTTTTTACTATTATATATTTTTCAAAAATTTTCTCATTTTTTCAAGTATATAATATCTTATAGATTTGTTACTTGGTAGTGCATATTCATTTGACTCACTAAATATACTTTTAATTATTATTTTTAACTTTGATATCATCTTATCCCATATTGTATTCAAGTCACTGTATATTTCTCCTAAATACTTATACTTTTATCATCTTTTTAAATATGTTTTGTTTCTCATTCATTAACTTCCATTACTTAGTTTTAGGAGTTGTGCGTATTTTTTTCGGTTGGTGTTATACATTTAAGGCGTATATCCAATACTATTAATCTATATTGGATAGTTAAGTTTTTTTCAGGGATGACCTTGCAATCTTTACAAATCTTTTTATTCTTCTTTCTAATCATATGAAAGTAAATTTGTGATTTATTATTCATATTTTTGAAAGTGACCAAGTGGTCTTTTCTTTTCTTAAAAAATATATTAGCTAATATAAGGTCATATGATGATATAACAAAATCCAATATGATTTTTTTTCTTCATTTCTTATTCCAAATTCATAACCTCCATGCACCTTAATTATCATATTCTTCATTTTTCACTTCTACATATCCATTTAATCTCTATCATAATTTAAAATCAGAATTTTCTATTATCTTTGTTTTCTTTCCTATTCATTTTATCTCTTGTACATATAAAATATTAATTCTGTTCCTAATCATTGTATCTACTACCTCCATTATTTTATCCATGAGTATTCCTAGATTTTATATTTTAAATTTTAAACAATTATATTTCCTATAATATTTATTTTTATCCCACTTATGATATTATAATTTTTATATATTTAATATTATACCTGAATTCTCATAGAAATCTAGCTATTATTATCAAGATGTCACAGTCGAATCCTACAATGTATTTAATAATTTAATGGATCTATTCATTAAATATTATTTAAAAATTTATAATGAGTGATCTATCTATCCAACACCCAATCCATCTATTTTTCAATAGATTTTGGCCTATATTTATCTAGATTATATAAATAAAAAATTTAAAAGTTTATTTTTAAATATATAAATTACATTTGGAAGAGAATACCATCTATTTTTAAAATTAATATATCGGACGAATCAAACAAACACCTGGATTTTCAAAAAAAGAACGATATATCTGGGCAGGTGCTTGCCGCTGTAGATGAAGATCTAGGAATAGTTGCGAATGTGTATTGGCAGCGACGGGAGAACAGTCGCCATACAATGGACTTTCTCGCTACAACAGTTCTCACAGCTGGTCAGCTGCACCCTCTACAGTAACCTTTGTGACAGCCATCCACTGAGAGAAGATTGTCATTTTTGTTCTCTTCTTTTATATATCCACATTGAGCGATCAAATCCCATTTTGTCCGGATGGCGAACCAGTTGAGACACAAATCAGTGGCAGTAGGCAAATTGAAAGGATATATCTTGCGAGACCAATTGGTTCTGTAATTTGATTATCTCATCGATCATCCATCCTACACTAACCCTGCCCTCCCCTTAGTGCAAAATGGCACTCACAGAGTGAGGACTGCCATGGCCGCCGCCAGGGATGAGGGATCAGACTGAGAAAATAGAAGCCTTAATTTCTTCAGAGTTCAGCCCATTTATATATATAATCGATTCTCCCCCATAAATTAAGAACTATCCATGCTCAGCTACATCCCCACATAAAAAGTTAATTCCCAACAGACTCTCTCAATGCTTGGCATCGCGACTTAGCGGCGCAGCTCGTCTCTGGACTGCAGACAATAGGCATTCAGGAAGGCATGCATGGCTTGGTGGTGGTGCTCAGCTCCATTCATCACTTTTTCAGCAGCTTTAATTTGTGCAGGGTGAGAGCACAGAGACCAAACCTTTAATTTATTTATTTTTCGAAAAAGAAAAAAAAAAGGAAGAAGAAAGAAAGAAAGAAAGAGAGGGATGTTATGTGTGGATGGAGTAATGGAGGTGAGCTGCTGATTGGCAGGCTACTGTTTTGGGTTGTGTAGTCAGCTGGCTTTAGTTTGCTTTTGGCGTTGCGTACGCCATGACCAAGCAAGCTACCCTTTCTTCTATAAGTCTCTGATTCACGCCATGGCCATACCCTCCGCTGCAAAAAGCCTGCTCCTGCTCTTCCTCTGCCTTGTGCTCATCTTGCATTCGACTCTCCAATTTGCACCTCCCTACGTGACAATTCGATCTCTCTCTCTCTCTCTCTCATTTTCCATGGATGCACTCAATGATTGGCACTTTAGACATGGTTATCTTTCTCCCAGTAGATGTTTTCTATAGCTATACAAGGATTAATACATTAACTGGAAGCTAAATTTTCTGTTCTTAGAAAAAGAAAATAGATAGAAATTAAAAGAGAAATGAATGCTAGAAACATGTAAAATTATTTTTCTTGCCTTCGTTTTCTGTTGTTTAATTTCTTCAAAGGGAAAGGAAAAGAAAATAGTAATTTCATTCTTAAAAACACACACACACACACAAAAAGAAGATTAATAATACTTATAAGCATTAGATATATGTTCTTTTCTTGATATATAAATTTGAGTCAAAAAACAAAGTTACAAGTAATCTTGTATAAATATATACATAATGAAAAAAAAATTCTGTATCTTAAAGCATATTATAGACAATTCGATCATTATAAATGTTATAATATAAATAGTATGGATCATATAAACAAAATATATAATTTCAAGTCGATCTACGTACTTAATTTGTATTTCATGAATAATGGAATTTAGCTATTATCATGTACAATTTTTTCTCTCGATTTAATTTCATCATTTCATATCATGTTTATAATTGTCTCTACATTTATGTAACAAATTAAATAAAATGTACACAAATAATGAAACTTCATGTGTAATTTTATAACCCTTTTCCTTAATGACTTTAATTAATTCAAGCAATGTGACTTTAATTTTATAATCCCCTTTCATATGATTCTCTAGGTCGGTGGGAAACTTCCGTGGGACCGGGCCGGCTTCCGTGGGACCCCAGAGATGTGGCTACTGGGATTATCATTTTTTTTTCTAAGTAGGGAAAGGGGACTCTATAAAGTCAATATATATGATGGAAAATAAATAAGATTTCTTAATTTGGTTTTAAATAATTAAGCATGTATTTTTCTCTTAATGAGTCAGTTGTTTAATTCATTAGAGATTCTGTCAATGAAAAAAAAAATAAATTCATAGAGTTCATCAATTAACACAAATTAACTTGTGAAATTTTTCATCAAATTAAAATTATGACAGTCAAAAAGATGAAAAATTCAAATTATAAGAAAGTGCTGATGCCATATTACTAGATTATCTGAAAAATGTTAAATTAAAAGAGAAAAAGAACCAAAATAGAAATATATAGCTCAAGAAGAAATTAACTCAAAAAATAAAAGATATGATCATATTTGCATAGAAGGGAAATCTTTGCCCAATTAACCATGGCAGTGAGCTGATTTTAGACAAAATACATTGTTAAAGTTTCTTGGATATCTTTCAATGACATCCAAACACAGAACAAGCTAAGACATAATTTCCGAGAACAAAGATCTATCTCATAAATCTACCAAAAAGTTTCACAAAAGATAAAGAACAACGAACACAGCTGAAATCTGAAATCTGAAATCTTCTCTTTCGTTTGGAGTCTGACCTTGGCAAACAAAGAGAGAAGGAGATTGTAGAAGCCGGCTCTCAATCTTAAATTAGGCCACTCACTGTAATTTCCCACAGCTTTATTGAACTGCAATTAAGATACAGATTCACACTCTCAGTTCTTCCACACTACAAGAGAAAAGGGCGTGTGCGACGACAGTCCGTACTATCGCATGCACCTTCGCCGGCACACAGGATTACTGCATGCAGTTCAAGAAAGCTGTGGAAAACTACAAGGAGGGCCATCATCTACACAAACTATGAAGAAGAACTGGAGATGGACGAAAAGAAAAACAGATGGTCGCCTACTTATAAGAGAGAAGAGGAAAGAAAAAGGAGAGGATTTTTCTTTCTTTTTTGTTTATAAAAACTTGTATAAGAATGATATGTGACCTTACCCAATCCCAAGAAGAATAGGGAGATTATAAAAAATAAAAAACAAAAACAGCTGAAACTACTCTTACCTTGTCCTTCTACTTCTCCGGCCTCCTCACTAATTGTAGCAGTGCAGTCACCACCTTCTACTCTGTAAAAAAAGAACTTTGAGTTATGGCAAGACAACACATTGTGGACAGGTGACAGAGCTGCTGCCACAGACACAGTTTCTGTTGTCCTAATCCAAAAGGGTTTGCCTATTGTTGGAAGCTTTTGTGGCACCCTGTAGCTACTTTGGCTTTAGTTTGCCAATTATTCAGTAATTGGATTCCTAAGCATACGTGTAGATCTTCCTCGGGTTCCATCCATTGCTGAGCTGTCACTTGCAGCCCATCATGTAGTACACTGGTCTTTTCCCCCCTTCTTTTTTTGCATGTTTAATTGTTTATAGCCTTTTCCTTTCATTTACGCTCAAACAAATTTACTTTCTCGAACGCAATATTGTACTGTCAATTTCTTTTTACTTGCATTAGATGATACGTCACCATGTGTTTTCTCTCCTTAGTGCAAAAAATCCTGAGGATAAGGATTCAAATCAATTGTAATTTCTGACGAAGTCAGGTAATACCAAAAGGTTACTGCGTCATGACCAACTGTAATTGAATGCGGGACTGGCCAGGACATGTTGGTCGTGGGTTTTGTACACAGATATATTATCGCAATTGCTACCAATGACCCTCGAACCGCCGACCTCTTCTTGCAAGCATACATGTCCTGAGGACCCCGCCCGTGGGGGCTAAGGTGACGGATTCCATCTTTTACAAAAGAGTGCTAATTTGAGAAAATTTAGTTTAGTTGCCCACAAAATGTTTGATAAATTGACTCACTATACAAATTTGAACTCTCAAATCTAAATCTTCCTTACTTACGAATCAAACAACTCTGTCAAGTGAAACCGATCTCAGTGTGGTTAATTAATGAGATGGGCGGGGATATGTCTTCTTCTGAAACAGACGCCTCTCTCTCTCTACATTGCCTTGTGGATGTGTGGAGAGAGCAGAGTGTGTGACCTTAATGCGTGCATTGTGCTGGGCTACTTCGAGTGCACGCCATCCTAAACAATCAAAGCACAGGAATTGTTCCACTCCATCTGCTCCCCAACAATCCCTGCACCCAGTTCTTGGATCCGCTTTATGTAGCAACAGCCACATGCGTCTCATGCAGTCACCTCGCCTCCTTGTTCCTCGCTGTCTCTGTGCTCGCTTTTCGTTGATTAATCACTGGATTACTTCTACTGATCCGAGCTTGCAAGAACTGATGCAACGTGGGTGAATTGGGATGTGGACAAAGCCCAGTCAGGGAATCATGTAGGCATGTTCTTCCTCCTGTAATGGCAGAGGTCCCTCCATGAAGGTTTGGCGAGGCTTTAGGCTGTAATGGGGAATCTGTCGCCCATTGACATGACACAGATCAGTGCGTTAGTTAATGCTATTAGCTACTCAGATGCATCTGCTTGGATTAAGCTGTTGTTTTTGCCTTAGCGCTGTTAAGTCCACCACAGCAAAATAGCAAAAGATTTCATGGCGGCGGCGGTGGCTGTTACCGTAATATATTTACAAGCAAAGTTAACAGAGTCGACAGATCCACATCCTAAAACAAAATGAGGCTGGAAGTATTCTGTAGGTATATGCTTCTTCTAAAGATGCTTCCTGGTGGAAAAGAAAAATGGCCTCTAAGATAACTTACTTCTTTGCTTTCTTCTGTCGTGTTTCAGCTTGACTCGATTCTTTTCTCTTCTTCAGCGAGCTGAGTGCTTCTTCATCTTGTTTCTGTGTCTTCCCTTTCTTGGTTTCACCAGTTTTCTTTGCCTGCCTCTTGGGATCTTTCGTTTTCTTTGAGATGTTTGCTGATTCTTCCATGTCAACCTTTTTGTTGGACCTTGTCTTGGCTGATTTCTTGTGAGAGGTCTCTTCCAACTGGTTTGCAGTTAACTTCTGTAACTCTGGTACATATGCTGAAGTCTGCACAAATGCATGATTCATAACTTAGATGAACTGATTAATTGTAAAGAATTAAGTGGAAGAACTTACTCTACCACCTACTGTGATGAATTCTATTTTCTTCCCTGTCAAAGAATAGCATATTGTTTTTAGTTCGTTTGAACATTGTCCTGAATGATTAAATTTGAACATGTGGGAAAAAGGAACATGTATTATGTCGAAAGACAGATGCACCAATACAAGGAGAGAATTCCAAAAGTAAGATGTTGAGATGAGACATAACAATACTAAATTCCCGACTAATGTGCTTATAGTATACAATGTTAAAAAAAGCATATCCAGGCAATTAATGATTGACTCACAAATGCAGTCCCAGTCAGAAAAATATTTAACTCAATGAAGTCACCAAAATGCATAGCATATGTATAAATGTGGATTAATCAACATATGCAATCTGTGATTTGACGTTAAGGTTATATGTCAAAACTATGTGGTCCTGATGATAGAAAAATGCATATCAATCAATCAAAGCAATTCATTGTTTTTGGAAGCATGCAAACACTTGCAGGCCTATATGCAGTTTGGCTGTATAAGCAGCAAAAACGTTTTCTGACATCTACCATATGACAACAATTTTGCATCGTCTCTTGTGACTTATCAACACAAGCACGTCCAAAATTCCTGATCATTTTGATATAGTATTGTTTCAGCACTTATGGAAATTCATAATCACACTGTTTTATTATCTTTTCTGGGATATGCTCAGTGTTAGTCCAGTTCTTGATGCTTAATTAAAACCTAGCTTCATTCATGATCTCATGATTCAGCTTCCTTTGTCCTTTCCAGCACGAACAATTCACATTCATGACCGTAATCAGCAGTTGAAAACATACAGATATTTTGCCACCAGAAGGATGGACATAACAAAATTAAACATTAAAGGCTCGATAAGGTTTAGAACAAGTATATATTTTAGCCATTAGTTTCACCAAAAAGTCGAGAACCTGAAACTACAACTAAATTATCAAATACATAGCAGAAAAGCTGAGTGTGACAGCTGGATAAGGACTGCTTCTCATCAATATCTTAAGCTTACAACCGAGGACAAAAGAAATTTGCATTCCAAAATGATTGAAATAAAAAGGTGGATAGAAAATCTAAGAAAAAGAAGTCAGCACACTACCCAATCCAGGGTTAAGATTAAATGAATTAGTAATGGGAATAAGGGTTGTATTCTTAGTTCTAACAGAAACTGTAATGAGAAGGAAGGTAAAGTGTATTACAATTAAGACAGAATTTTAGCAATTAATAATCAAGATCAGTTACATAAACATCAAACCAACAGAAATATAATTTATAATGCTTTCAAGAATGCTTAAGTAAATCGAAGTAACAGCATTTCAATTTATAATAGGACAAACCATCCACGAAAGCATTCCCAGGTTTCTTCTCGCGAGAATGAAAAATCCAGTCTTGGGGAAATTGACTACTATCAGCTCCAACTTCCAGGGCCTTGTCAATAACCTGTAAATCCATTGATTAACTAGTCAAAATTACCAATACCTAGTGTTATACATTGAACTTCACACACTCTCCTCATGCTACAGAAAAGATAATATTATTAAACCAGAGAATAATTGGAGAGCTGAAATCAGCATTAATTTCAAATGTTACTCAAAAATCTAAGGATAGTTCACTAACCTGAATTCAATTTTCAATTGAAGGAATTATAAAAGACTCACCTCCCTGATGCAATTATGCAATGCCTTGCAACTCTCTCTTGACAAGCTTGAAGCAATTTGATTAGGATGAATCTTAGCCTAGATTGTTGAACATAAGGAATCATAATTACAACTGGCTAATTTAGAAGAGCATGTATTTTGAATATAAGATATTATTCATATAAAATTGAGAAAGTATCATAATTATCAATCGAGGAATGAGGTTCTGTCAGGTGGAATGAATAAACATGGAAAATTTTACCAAATTTCATGCTCCGTAGTGAGGTTGAGTTCCCCAACTTGGACTTAATGTTACATGCTGTTTGTTTGATTAGATTAATGGAAACTGTATCAGGAAGATAAAAACACAGTCTTTTTTTCCCCCTCTGGGTAAAATTCAATGTATCATTCTCAAGTCTTGATTAATATTACAATACTTTTAGTTATTCCTTTCTATTTTAATGCTGTCACTTGTTTCAGTGGAGACCATTTTTATTCTTACCCAACCTATGGTGTGAGAACAAAACTACACCCAAGTTCTCATGAATGTAGCATAAACCCCAACGCGTTCATATTGCAACGCGTTCCTTCCGGGGAACATCCTAGCA
Organism: Curcuma longa; assembly: GCF_044706935.1. Classification (NCBI taxonomy): domain Eukaryota; kingdom Viridiplantae; phylum Streptophyta; class Magnoliopsida; order Zingiberales; family Zingiberaceae; genus Curcuma; species Curcuma longa. The sequence continues at coordinate 6,872,002 of NC_133868.1, read as the reverse complement.
TTAACACAATAGTTTAATGGATCTATTCATGCCTTACTAACAACTTTCTGGTCAGCAAGAAAAAGACAATGTTTTCTGGTCAGAAGAAAAAGACAATGTTTCCAGAGATATTAAAGCACAAAAGCATATAGAATCATATATAAATACCTGGTAAAGCACTTCATCTGCTATCCAATTGCCAATGCCTGAAATGAAACTCTGCCATGATGAAAGAAATTATATCTGAACAATAATGTTATGCTAAAAACTGATACAAAGAGTTAACTAGTTGATGCCTTTTTACGAATAGAAAGACAATTTGGTGTCAATATGCTTAAGTCAAATGTTGAATTTAAAGCTGAATATAAAAATGACTACAATGAATTATTAAATATTATATATTTTTTGCCTCTCTTACAGTCAAGGCTTCTGGTCCAGAGCAGAATACTTGATCCCAATCTGAATCACTCTCCCTTTCTGGATCTTGAATTCAATTCCAAAATTTAACTTGATCTCTTGTTATTCGAAGTGGCATCCTTCTTTTTGTTGATCATGTTCAGCCTTCATGGCAATTGTTTTGACCACCTAACACAAAACCCGATCACTGCCTAGCAAAGCTCCAATTCTTAGCTAATGGGTGTCAAGCTTGAGTCTCCTGGGCCACAAGTCATGCTCAGCCTAGTACAAAGACGAACCATGAAAAGCCAACGGTGGAAGATTTATCACAACCCATATTCCATCTTTTAAATTATTAAAAATTCTTATATTACCTTTTTATCCAAAATTATATATATATATATATATATATATATATATATATATATATATATATATACAACCCTTAAAAATTCTGAAAATATTAATGAATCTTTATTTTTATTATTTACAGATTTAATTATTTTACATTTTTATTATTAAATTTCTAGCCCAGTGAGCTAGCTAGCCCATCAAGGGTCCATGTGGGGCACAATACAGTTGTAGCCAGATCCACATCTCGCCTAGACTAGGACCATCTCCACCCATGTTGTAGCTGTATTAGGCCAAGCATGCCCGACAGGAGATAGGTGTTCTCAAGCCTGAGCACACCTAAAAACACCTTTATCCATAGCACCAATGAAGCCTCAACTCCTATCCTTTCGCCCCTCACACTTGCCTATGTGAGACCCCCAATTCACAATGCCTATTTCTATACCACCTACCCCCTACCTCTAGCCTCATCCTCTAACACTTCCACAACCTCCTCTTCCTCCCCCTTAGCATCATCTTCGTCTGCTACTCTTCCCTTCACAAGTTATGGATAAACCAATACATCCACTTTTCTTGCATGTTCCTCTGGCCTCCTTAAGCCCCACCCAATCATTGTCTTCTTCCTGCCTTACAACAAAATCATAAGACAACTAGGTCATTGTCACATCAACTGGCATGTAAATTTTACAACACACCTCTCTTTTCTCCATGTATCATAGACTGATCTTCTAGTATTTTATTTCTGTGTTGTGTGCCTTCCACATCCCTTCTCATCTCCCACCACCATATCAACTGTTGAGTCGATCCTATCCCTCACCTCTTGAGAAAACCATTACCCAAATTGTAATCCATGTGTCTTGCCATGTTGTTGTCTGTTCAAATGTGCTTCTTCTATCATCTCCCTTCAACATTTCTTTATTCCTTATTCCTATTGCACATTTCTTTATTCCTTCATTTTTCATCAACAAAATCTTCAAATTTTCCACTTTCCTCCTTTTTCTCTTAACTCCCATCTCAATTACATCAACACTGTTCCTATTGCTTTTCTTCCAGCACCAATCTATCCCAAGTAGACTATCAAAGGCACCACTTCTAATATACTTATTGATTGTGTTTAATAAAGCTACTAAACAGAAACCTTTAAACTTTAAACTTAAATTACTTGTATCAGTGAATCATCATATTATTATGTTTCTTCTTTTGATGATCAATAAACAACTACTTGATTAATTTTTTATAACTTAATGCAGCAGTAAGGATATCCTCAATGGAATGTGCCTTCTGATAAAAAATGTCATCAACCAAAAAGAATAAAGCAGGTAGAAGACAAGTAAAAATCTATGATTTTGCAAAATTCTTTGTTTATATGAGTATCAAGTTAGACATATTTATTGCAATTGTCAATTCAGACTGGTTGCCTGGGCTGTCACAACTCTTACATGATAGAATAATAGTAAGGGATGTTGGAGATCAAACTTTAAGACATGTGATATCAATATAGTAGTTGCAAAAAAATATTTCCAGACCTGATCCAGTAAAAGAGCCTTTATTGCAATCTTCTTTTTGCTCAGTGATTCCATAAAGGCATCGATTGGCATAAGCTCTAACAATGCATCTGGGCCAAGTTCAGAAATAGGAGCTACTGATTCTGGCTGCAAAAACAAAACATTAAGAATAGTGAAGCATTTATTAGAACTGCAATAAGTGTATTTAGGGTGTGACTGATGGTGGAGGATCACATCTTCAAGTAAGCGAACACGGGCAAAACGTCTCTTATCAGTAAAAGAAAGCTCCAATCCATCATCCATCTGTAAATTTAGCAAACAAGATGTAGCCAGATAAGAAACATGGCATTTTTGACAGTAAACAAAAAGAGAGAATATATATTGATTTAAGTAATTTTAACAGGGAGACAAAATCAACTCAATAACACCATGGGCACCTGTTCAATATGGCATTGTCCTTCAAAGACCACAATGATAAAAGATCCATCGATACAAGTAGACCCCTCAGTGGATCGAGGTGAAAAAACCATGCAGCAACACAGAATGAGCCTATGCCTTAGCTAAAATCAGTCATACTAGAAACTTGAATTTTAGTTTTTTGTTGCATTTTCAATGGTATGGTTTTCCTTAGTAGTTATCTTTTTTTTTTCCTTTTTTGAATGAACACAATGCAAAATGCCTACTGAAAATTACTTAATATTTGTATTGATAGTGGATTATATCTTAGTTGATCAGAGAGTTATTAAGCAAATCTGTATGCTTTGCTGTAACAATTTGTTAGAACACATTGAGTTAGTATCAATTGGCAAATGATTTGGTACTGAAGTTGATATGGTTTTAAGAAGTATATATACCAATCAAGTCAAATAATATCACTTCAAAGGCTCCTCAGCAATTTCTTCTCTCTACAGACCGTAGTTTAATGAGCATCCCAGTTCTAGTTCAGTTGTTTGTCTATGAAGACAATGACGTGATACAGTTAAGCAACACAAAATTATCTTTACGAGGTTGCAGCAGTTCTGTCACAAACTGGTCATCAAGCAGTTCAGAGCGCTCTACTTTACACAAAATAGGAATTACATCTTTGTTTAACTACTCACAAGCAAAGCAAAAGAGAGAATGCACAGAGTAATCAGGGTAGGAGGAAAATGATGGAGAGGAAGAAGTCATACTTTAACCAACACTTTAGAGTATTTTGAAGGCCATTCATCCGCATCGCTCACCGCAGACCTAAATGCAACAAAGAAGACGTAAAGTAATAACAACTTCAAACTTTGTCGCTACTTAGATACGATGATCCAGATGAGAGGAAAAAAGTAAAACCTTTTATACTTCGTCAGCGTGACGCCTTTAATGTAGATAGCCCCCGCCATACCTAGAACCGAACAAAGCACACCACTAAAGTTGACGAAATGATCTAAAAGGCAAATATTTTAGCGTGACGAAATACCGACCGAACTGGAACGTAGGGAAGGGCGGGGATTCGAGGCGGAGCCATAGGTTCTTTCCCTTGCGCATGGCAGCTACGATGGTCTTGCCAACGAGGGCGGACTCTAGGTCCGAGGGCGTGACGCCGTCAATGACCTTAGGGTCGTCGGCGACCGAGCACTGGACGATCCTCTTCCCTACACAATGCTCCTCGATCGCCCTCCGCGCCACCTCCACCTCCGGCAACTCCGGCATCCTTCGAGGTCTACCTTCTCCGCTTGAAACGTGGCGTCGGAGATTCGGAGAAGACTCCGAATACGTGTCGGATCCGGGTTTCGGGTCGGTCATGAAACCCGTTAGGAATCGTCACCCGATGAATCAATCTCATTCGTAGAAGTTATGTCGTATCACAATAAATATAATTATATTTTATCTGGCAAATTATATAGAAATTAAACAAGTCCAGATGTTTTAAAATTAAACATTTTAAAATAAAAATCCAACAAATTAAAATTTCTTTTTAATAAATCAAACCGATCTAATTTTCTTATTAGTCAATTACTGTCATAAGTCACCATCAAACCACTCAGATAACGAAACAAAGAGCCAACACCAAACAAAATTTGAATCTCGACAAAATCGAACAATACCCTTCTTTGTCATGACCAATTTAATTTCTCAATTTACTCTTATGATCGTGAAACTGACTATATGAGACTACTAAAGTGACGAATTCCACTTTTTTACAAAAAAGAAAAAAAAGTCAACACTAAGCAACAACAAAATGTCATTTAAGATAATCCAGCTAAGTTCTAAGAGGTAACAACCTTAACAGCATTCAGACTAGAATTAAATGACAGTACAGGGAGAATATTAAAAATGAAATGATCCTCTTGCATCACTGCACAGAGAAAGAAATAAATAGCGGAATGCATTCAAACGTAATTAGCTCAGCTGTCTAACTGCTAAATAAACGATCACTGACGCCTAATCATCATTAGCAGGAACCTAAAGGATGCTCACTTTTTCTTTTTAGAAGGTGGCTGCGAGTGTTCTTCTTCGTCTTCGTCTTCCTCATCTTCCTCGTCATCTCCATTATCGTCGTCATCGTCATCTCCATTATCGTCGTCGTCATCGTCTTCCTCTTCACTCCCTCCTCCACCATTGCTCTCATTGTCATCGTCATCTTCATCCCCTTCATCATTTCCTTCTTCGCCTGAGAATTCTTCATCGCCATCATCTTCCTCGTCGTCTCTGGAATCTTCATCATCATCGCCCTCTTCTTCATCAGACTCATCATCATCCTTGTTCTCAGGCATAGTTTCAACTTTGCTCCTTTTCGATATCCTTTAAGCATAAAACATATCATAAGCATTTGATGAATTGCAGATGAAACACGAAATTATAAAACATAATTTTCAATCATCTATTGTATTTTCTGTTTTCATTTCTCTCCCGGCACACAAGCAATGTAAGAATAAGTTAAATGTAAAAGAGTTAATAATGCTTAATAAAACATACATATGTCTAATGTCAGATCCTTCACCCAATGCATTGATTTTACTTGACAGTGATTCCTGAAAAGATTCAATATCACCAGAAACAAAAAACCATCAGACAGAAATTAAGTAGTAAATATGAATTAAGAAAGTTGACTTGAACAAATTTACAAGCTACGCAAGTATAAGGGTTACTCAAATAAAACTGTTAAATCTTAAATAACTTGAATTCTCTTTTGCACTACAATGGTAACTTATCATCTATTCATATATACAAGGTCAGAATAATGCCTTAACATTTGTAACCATAAAGTAGGTAAACAATTGCCAATATCAACAGTAAACATCACCTTAATTCACCTGACATACTTGATTTGAAGCATAAGATGACAGAGAGCTACTATTTTTTCAACATCAAAATGAGATGATGCTAAAAGGCAAAAATATTGCATCAGAAAATGATCTATCTGACAAATTTGAACCATGGATCAAATGCCAAAATCTTAATCTAAGTCTATAGCTCCACATTTGCTAAAAAGGCCAATACCACTGATCTTTTGCAGCACAATAAATCTACATGACTTCCAAGTCAACAAGGGAACAACTATCTATGATCCAAGATAACTTGATGCGCACCCCATGGCAACGTAATGAAACCTAAAACCCCAACAACAAAAAATGCATTGCTGATCATAGGCTGAGAAAGATCACTGCAATACAAATAACATTGGTTATATAAAACAATTAGTTTTACAGAACTTCAAGTTAATCAAACAGAAAGTTATTCACTAAATATCTTGGGCTCAAGAGATTTAACAAGTTATGCTTAAATCTGATGCTGAGGAAACCTATATGGAAACGAAACTAAGAAACATCACAGTTAATCAATCTCGCATCGAACAAGATGTATAACATAAATCCCAAAAAAGAGTGTGAAGAAGAGTATAAGGCTACACACAATCTCTTAGCATCCCAAATAAACCCCGGAAGAAGCTAAACTTTTTCCGGTAAGCTTAGGAAAAGCACCCGCCCAAGCTTGGAAATCAACAAAATCATGAAATTGAAGACACCAACGCGAAATACAGTTTAGTCTTGTCGTCAGTAAAGCGAGTGGAAAGGTAAAGCATCCTCACCGCAAGAAGAAGCCAAAAGATAGACTTCTGCGCCGCTAAAACGATCTCCGACATTAGCAGATTCACCACGTATACGGAGCTTACTCCACTGCTCTCACCCTTGGATTCCATCTCTGCAACAACCACAGTCAAACACGAGCAAAGAAACGGTGAACGTCAGGGAAAGGTCAACTACTAGCGCAGAATAGAGTAAGGTGACCAAGGACGAGAAGAAAGGCATCAACCAGCGTCGCAGAGAGCAAGGTGGCGCGGGGCCGTTCGGCGCGAGGTATCACTGGTAGCGCAACGGAGCCGACGATGTCGGTGTGACCAGGTAGGGTTTCTCTTCTGTCGGATGAGAGAGGGAAAACCAGATATTTTTATTTGGTGAAATTCCATTTTGCCCCCGAGCGTTAGCTTATTAGCAAACTTCTCCTCACCAAAATTGCAAACTTGTAGGGATCTAGTTGCGATTAATACAATTATGGGTTTTGTTTGGCCCAACCAATTGAACCGGGTTTTTGGTACAATTGAACCGAATTAGAATTTGAGAATCTGACAAGTTCCTCATCGGAACCCTAATATGTTGTAGGGTTCAGAAGAAACAAGATCTCAGAGCGGCGACCATGGCGGGCGGCAAGATTAGACGCCCTAACCGCCATCAGCAGGCGCAGCCGCAGCAGCAGAGGTGGGGCGGCGGCGTGCCATTCGAAAAGTCGAAAGGGCAGCACATTCTCAAGAACCCCATGCTGGTCGAGACCATCGTCCAGAAGTCCGGCATCAAACCCACCGATGTCGTACTCGAGATCGGACCTGGTACGGGCAACCTCACCAGGAAGCTTCTGGAGGTCGCCAAGTCCGTCGTCGCCGTTGAGCTCGACCCCCGCATGGTCCTCGAGCTCAACCGCCGGTTCCAGGGCGACCCGCATTCTAGCCGCCTAAAGGTATCGAATTTATGTATGAATTTGCTTGTTTCTCGGTCTTATCGTGGATGGTGATAAAATTTTTTGAAGAATTCTGCTGTGAGTGTTTAATTGTGCTTCAGTGTGTGATTTTCCTTGCATATTGCTTATTGTTCACCTATTTAATGATGTAAATTTGAGATGATTTTCTAAAAGTGGTTCAGGATTGCACTTTGCTAGTCTCCACTTCCTGTTTGCCTCAAATTTTAAATTCTATTTAATGAAAAAGTTAGTTTTATTAAATATGGCGTGTTTATGAACGTGTACTGATTGCATTTGTGCTTCTCGTTATGCCTAGGAAGAAAGGATGGTTTTTGGGAAGAAACCACCCCAACCTGTTTCTAATATTTCCAGCTGAAGTAGGCAACACTTTGTTTATATGCGTTGCATCACCCATTTGATACGGTTCATGAGCAAATCATGTAAAGCTAATTGCTACCTCTCATAGTATTCTTACAGGAAGTTAAGAAAGAAAACCAGTTCCAATTGTTGCTGGTTCTAATTGTGCTAGACCAAAAAACAAAAAGAAACAAAATGGACACCAATCTTTATTATTAGTAGAAAATCATTCAGTGAATGTATTTGTCATTTTTATATCTCTAGAATCTTAATTTAGTTCCATTCTTCTGATAGATCATTTAATACGTATTGAACTATTTTCAGATGCCATGATGCTCTGCCAAAGCTTTTGGAAAGTAATATCTTATAGAGTTTTAAATTTGTTTTCCATCTTGCAGAATTAACTGTTTGCTTGCTATATTGAATTTTTTAGGTAATTCAAGGAGATGTCCTCAAGTGTGAGCTTCCATACTTTGATATTTGTGTGGCAAACATCCCCTATCAGATCTCATCACCTCTAACCTTTAAGCTACTAGCCCACCGTCCATCCTTCAGATGTGCTGTCATCATGTTTCAACGTGAATTTGCAATGAGATTGGTTGCAAATCCTGGCGACAATTTATACTGTCGTCTCTCTGTGAACACTCAGCTACTGGCACGAGTTTCCCATCTCTTGAAAGTTGGCCGGAATAATTTTAGGCCCCCACCCAAAGTTGACTCCTCTGTTGTGCGGATAGAACCTAGGCGACCACTTCCACCGGTAAGTTTCAAGGAGTGGGATGGACTGGTGCGCCTTTGTTTTAACCGTAAAAACAAGACCTTGGGATCAATCTTCAGACAGAAAAGTGTTATTTCATTACTGGAAAAGAATTACAAGACTTTGCAAGCCTTGCAACTAAATAATAACAATCAACTGGAGGAGGATACGGTACCTTCAGAAGATGTTGCAATTTTAGCTGACATGATTGAGGACCTGAGCATGGGCAGTACTGATGAGAAGGATGATCAAGAGATGGAAGCAGAAGACACCGATATGGTGGGGGAAATTGGTGAAGGTGCCAGTTTTAAGGACAAAGTGTTGGAAATCCTGAGGCAGGGGGATTTTGCAGAAAAGAGGGCAGCGAAGCTAACACAGGTTGATATCTTGTACTTGCTCTCGCTCTTCAACAAGGCAGGAATTCATTTCTCTTAATCTAACATAAGCACGCTCTGTTGATCTGTGATTTTCTTCTTCCTAGAACAATTTTGTATTCATCAAGTGCTTCAAAAGTGTTGAGTGCTCACAACCACTTTTTTCTATGCAAACAGAAGATTCAAAAGTGTATTCTTAAATTTGATGCAATATATCGTTGAAGGATTTATAATATGTTTAACTCAGGTTTCATAACCTTTTTATTAAGCACAGGATTGTGATTCAGGATCAATAAGACCTGGAACAACTATCATGACTTGTTCATGTCTTCATAGTTTATCATTACTTTTTTTCTTGTATACATCCACAGATCAAAGAACTTGAATATAATATTCCATGCAACAAAACCTTGATTCTAAGAAAAAATTATTCTTGATTATGTTTATCTTGGTTCATACCTAACACTTACAAAAACCAGATTAATACTTGATGTCGGCATGTAGCAAGGCAACAGTATCTCTCACCTGCTCCATTGCCCATATTTCTTTTATAAATTTTGACATGCTTCTCCTATCTTTGCACTTGCACTAAACCAATTTGACTTAGCATTAATCCCTCTAGCAGTGTTCATAGTGTTGACTTTTGCTTCGTAGTATTTGACTTTTGCCTATGCACAAGGTAAAGAAGAATTAATTGATAAACTGGGCGTTGCGCAGTATGTTTGACATGAATTAACCAGGCAATATAAACACACATGGATTGTATAGAATTTTGGTGCATGAATTAACCAGGCAATATAAACACACATGGATTGTATAAAATTTTTTGGTGAAATAATTGTTGATTGACTGATAAAACATCAATCTTTTCAATATTGTCGGTTGTATGAACACTAATATTATCAAACTATACTGTAATTTTTTTGTTATCATATTTTATTTTCCATGATTCAATGATGTGAAAAGAGAGCGACTGATACATAAAGCAGCTCATTTTAAAAAATTGTGGGCTCTCAACATGTGCGTATGTTGGATCCTGAAAATGGCCAACCAATTGGAACGAAACGGAAAATCGATAAAAAAATCATTTTTAAAGAAAATTGTTATTTCTTTCGATGCATTGTATTAGTGTTCCTATTTTATATTCCTCAAGGAATAAACTAAATAGGTTAAGTTAAATGAGTTGATTGAGCTGATTAGATGGGTTAAATTGTAACTTAATTAAATATAATCACTATTGAACTAATGTATTCTTTGGCAAAGGTATAATTTGCCACCTAGCGGTCTCATACGATCGATTTCATGATCATTTCTGAAGAGATAAATCGAAAAGTTACAGTTGACTACTAAGGAGAAGAGTATTGCCTCGGCTTTATCGAGATTCGACTCTTGTCCACTTTAACAAGTTTACTCCGTAGTAACCAACTCAATCATACCGCGGAGATAATGTATTCTAAATAGTTACAAAATCATAACTGTTATAATTTAAATTTATTTTGTTCAACAACATTCACGTTGTAGCAGTTATAAACCGTAATTGCTACAACTCGAACTTTTTCATATTTAACAATATTCATCTTGTAGCAACTACGAAACGGTAGTTGTTACAATATTATAACAATTATGATTTTGTAACTATTATAATATGAACTTGTTCTCTTCATACAATTGGTTGATGTGATCGAGTGAGAGAAGATAATAATATTGAACAATGTACTAGAATACAGCTATATCATTTTACACGGATTGTTAGTGAGGCGGGACATCTTTTTGATTAAAAATTAAAAAAGATATGTCCCTTTAATGATTTCGATAAAATAGAGTGCATCAACTTTGAATAATTAGTATTCTCTATCTAATCATCCACATTGACTCAACGTCTCATTGAATATTTTTTCTTATTAATCCAGGTATTTATGCTTGTGTCCAACTGGTCCTAGAGGTGGGCAACCCATCCTCCTGATTCACCTACTGAATAAATCAGGATGCACAAGACTCCCGACACGATAATTCAATTGTCCTAATAGTTCGAGCACTATTGATGTAGGGTATTCTGCATGAGAATAGAACTTGGGGTGCATAAGTAATCCACCATGTCTCTTACCATTGCGTCGTCCGCGGAGGACTCATTGAATGCTCTTATTAACCTAACCTAAGAGTTGATTGTATCATCATTATTTACGAACTCTAACTTATTCAAATGAGATGATCTTCTCAACTACCACAAACATCCAACACGCATGCTCGAAAAAGTTTTTTTTTTAAATTTAAATAGTACACTCCAACTGTCCTTCCCATACCTAATGCCTATTGAAAATTTTATCAAGACTCTTCGAGTAAAATAAATAGACAAAAAAAATTTGATAGAACTTTAACCTTTTTTGTTTTTTCCTGGTTTTAATTTTCACCTGATATTTTAAGGGAAAGCTTTTTACCGTGACATTCAAATTGTGGGCTCCTCTAGAAGCCCTCCCTCTCTTGGAAGCACTTCACTGCTTTGTTTACTTGGAAGGATAATTTTAAAAATTCAAGGAAAGTTTTTCACACGATTTTTTTAAAATATTTTTTCATGAAAAAAAAGATGGATTATTTTATTATAAATTAATAAACTGTTGAATTTATAAATTTATATGTGGATCAATTTTTAGAGTTTTGTATCCGTCTAAATACACAGCGGCCTCTCGCGTAGGGCAACTTAGCTTGCACGGTAGCCGCAGCCACAAGCACGGCCAACTCGACATTGTGTGATCTTGGATGATAATTTTTGTTGTCTTTCTTTTCCCTCTCCTTTCCTCGACTTCTATGTGAGATTTCCTTTTAATTCCTTTCCTTCCTCACTTTGCACTTCAGAACAGAGAGAGAGCCTTCAAGTAAACAATGAGCAAGGAAGTGAAGAATGTTGTCAGTTACCTCCCCCCCCCTCCCCCTCTCTCTCTCTCTCTCTCTCTCTATCCGCCCAAGTAAGCAGGCCCTCGGTGCGATCCATCCACGGGGGCCGGGATCCGACGTTTTTGTATTTTACAATTACAAACTTACAATTTACGAGGCGAGTTAAGTTACCAGGAACACGTGGACCCTATTCTTTTCCGTGCTACTGTCGTTGTCGTTCCCGCAAAAAAAAAAAGAGAACGGTCACGAAAGTTGCTGCTTCGTGCTCAAAAGGTCCCATTTTTTTCCTCAAATCGGAGACGAGAGAGAGAGAGAGAGAGAAAGAGAGAGGCGGCGATTCAAATTTAGAGCTTTCCGGCTGGATTTTCCAGCCAAATCTGCTCCGGAGTTGGAGATCTACTCTGGAGAGAAGGACTTACCCTCCGGTTCTCTTTGTGTCTCGCCTCTCGCAGTGGCGCTGGTGATTCTGGAGACATGGGGAGGCCGCGCACACCGTTTCGCCTCCCTTCTTCCGTTTCCATTTGGTGGCTTGGATTCTTGTTCCTCACGGCTGTAGCAGTCGCCGATGCCCAGGCGCCTTTGTTTCTGCCCCCTGGGAACCAGCCGTCTGTTCCGACTTCTTCGTCCCTGGCGCCGTCGCCTTCAGGTGCGCCCGCTTGCTTCTGGTTTCTCTGCTGCCGTTTTAAGTTTGATCTGGCGTAGAGTTCACGTGATGTCGATTTCGAGAGTTACTTTTCTCTTGTGGAATATTTGTTAAGTATTTGTACTTCTTACAGAAAAAGATCGTTTCTTTTTCATTTTATGACGATCCGGTAAATTCAGGCCATGGCGTTTCAAGATCGGTTCTGAGATCTTCTGTCCTTTTTTGTTTCTCTCCACGGGCATCAGAGTGTCCAATTCTCCTTTCTTCTTTGGCTTTTCATGCAAGATGCGTAGTTGGTTATCCTAGAAAATCTTCGCCTTTTTTTGTTTCCTCATGGCCCATCCTTCGATGGCAGTTTGTTCGCCATGACAATGCATTTAGCTGAATGCCCATCTTTTTTATAGCAGTGAAGCAAATCGTGATACAGACACGCCATCATCATCATCACAAAGAACTAGTTATAGCAATTGTTTTGGCGTCTGCTGCAGTTCTAGCGATCATATTCTCCTCAGTTTGTGCTTGTGTCTTTTGGAGGAGGAGCCGCCAAATGTTCAATGCAAGAAACATTGAAACCTCAGGTTCAACTTTCTCATCTCATCCCTCCTCTCCCCTTTCTCTCTAATGATTTGTTCGCTTGGTACAAAACAGAGGCTGGTGGTGGGCTTCCATTTGGATCAATCCGGAGCAAGTTGAATAACATGAAGACGACAAGCAAGAAGGGATTGTTGCCAATGGTAGACTACCCATCACTGGAGTTAGCAACTAACAAGTTCAGCGAGTGCAATATCTTAGGGGAAGGAGGATTCAGCCATGTGTACAAAGCTTGCTTCCATGGTGAAGTTTCTGCTGCAGTGAAGAAATTTGACGCTGGAAGACCAGATTGCAGCAAGGAATTTGAAGTGAGAAACTCAAAAATTACATACTTTCTTCATTCCCTTCTGAAGATTGACCAAATGCCTCGTATTCTGTCTTATTTCTGACCAGAATGAGATTGATTTGCTCGGAAGAATTCGACATCCTAACATAATATCTCTTTTGAGTTATTGTATTCATGGAGAAACTCGGCTTCTCATATATGAGTTGATGCAAAATGGATCTCTGGAAACACAGCTCCATGGTACAATTCTTCTCCTTTACCGATTAGAATAGATTTCAATGTTTAGACTTGTTTGCCTTGTATTTTGCACCGGCAGGACCTTCCCATGGATCAGCTTTAACCTGGCATATTCGAATGAAAATTGCACTTGATATTGCAAGGTTTGGTTTTTCACATTGCCATGTTCTCTCCATTTCTAAATAGCTATTTTTTCACCTATTAATCTATTGTCTACTTGGCAAATAGAGGATTGGAGTACCTTCATGAGCACTGTAACCCACCCGTCATTCACAGAGACATAAAGTCATCCAACATACTTCTAGATTCAGATTTTAATGCCAAGGTCTCAATTCATCTTGAACATTGGCCTGATGCAATTTGCGAAATTCAAAGTTATTTCTAATTGAATTCCTTGTGGTTACAGATTGCAGATTTTGGTCTTGCAGTTGTTGATAGAAACCTTAACAAATGTGGTTTAGAACTTTCAGGCACTCTTGGATATGTAGCTCCAGAATATCTCCTAGATGGTACTTAATCTTCTTGGTCTCTACTGCATAAATTGTACTTCTTCCGATTATGAGGTTTCAATGTTAATGCTAATATAGATGATACCAACAAATACCATATGATGGAAAAAAGACACTATAGAAATAGCATAAGAATAGTAGCAAACTCTTTCAGGTAAACTCACTGAGAAGAGTGATGTCTATGCTTTTGGAGTTGTGCTCCTGGAGCTTCTGATGGGAAAAAAACCAGTTGAAAAGATGGCATCATCTCAATGCCAATCAATCGTCAAATGGGTATGTTTTTAACATTTCTAGATATGGTATCAACAATGAATACCAATACTCCATTCCCCAATTACATGCTGGTATTGAATGCTTTTAAATGTTTATCTTCAGGCCATGCCTCAACTTACTGATAGATCAAAACTTCCAAACATTGTAGATCCAGTTATCCAGAATACTATGGATCTGAAACACTTGTACCAAGTATGTTGATTCCCAGATCTTCAGAAACATGCTTCTTTCTTCTTATCTTAAGTACATAATAACATGGTGCAGGTAGCTGCCGTCGCTGTACTATGCGTGCAGCAAGAACCTAGCTACAGACCATTGATTACTGATGTCCTCCACTCTCTCATTCCTCTCGTGTCGATTGAGCTTGGTGGTTCGCTAAGAGCTGCAGACCCAACACCGTCCTCAAATCAGAAACCTTCAGATCATTGATTAGAAATTTGGGTGGCAATATTGATTGGATGCAGCAGACCTGCTGGCCGCAACATTTTCTGCGACATGTTTCTGTAGCTTCTCTCCCAGTTCAGGTAGCAAAATGGAATGCATTCTGTAAGTTAGATCTGGCTGGAGAGTTACTGAGGGGGAACTAACTCAAGAGAAGTCTTCCTACAAATGTGTTGCGAACCCATTTCAGGTTTTTCTTCTGCACCCAGAATCAAACTGGTGCCTGTATATTTGTAAGTTACTGGACACGAATTCTTTTGAAAATATTCCATGATGTTCAAGTTGTTTATCACACTTCAAAGCCTTACTTTGTCGAGTAAAGATGAAACTTACTAGTCTCAGTTAAGATGTTTAAATGGAGAAAACATAAAGAGTGCAACATAGGATTAACTTGATGTCCTAATCTTTCTTGGTAAAATTTTGTTTAGATGACTGAAGACCGGCAGATCATGTGTCCATAGTATTATTCAATTTGACCTTGTCAGTTGCATAGCCCAGATTCCAAGTCTCTCCTGCCATATCCAATGATCAACTTTTGATTCTTCTTTTTATTAATATAATATGGTTGCAATTATACATGTGTCCTTCCTCTGTAGTCAGTGTTTCCCAATTACTTATCATGAACTTTTCTTCACTGCAACGATATTTCCCCCAAACAATTGTAATTCAAGAAGAATAGATACCTACTATAAAAATGAGCCATTAATTCCTGGTATTGGAGAGAGAATCAATGTGATAGGCTCGATAGGATAGTCAACTAGCTTCATCATATGACTGCAACATTCAAGGGACAGATATCTTTTAACATAATAAAGACAATGGCCCTATTTGATTTGGTGCCGCATCAATCTCCAGACTGAGAGCAAATGAGGCTTCTTCAATGGTCATTTGTGAATTGGAAATTTTAATCTGCTTGATCAAAATCTATGAAGAGTAAGGGGCAAATGAAGCTTCTAAATTAGGCAATAGTTGTGTTGTTAAACCTGTGGGAAATATGAAGTTTAGCTCTGTGTCTTGTGAATGTATAATGGACTAGAACATTTCTAAACAGCATTAATGAAAAATTGCTATTTTGCAGCAAAAGGATGACCTTTCAATGGTCTCTAGGTTCATGGATTAGAGCTTTGGGTTTAGGGCTTCGACTTGCCAGTAGAGCGTCGTGAGGTAACCGATGGTGGCGACGAGGAGGAACCCGCCGACGGCCATCTTCGCGTTCCCCGTAAAACCCTCCGCCGCCGCCGCCGCTGCAACTCTTCAATTCGACGTCCTTCCGCTGCTTCTATTCTTCAAACTTGTTTCGTCCTCGTTCAATCTCCGATTCAGTGTTAACGGTCGTCCACCGCGCGCTGCTGCTGCCGCCGCCGCCACGTTCCCGTCTAAGACGCCAAGTAGTCAAACCATTGGCCTACAATTTTTGTAATTTTTCATGGAAAAAAATAAATCCTCGATGAAAAATCTTTTTCAGATTTTCTTTTTCGGAAAATGCCATCCTTTTCAAATTTAAATTATAAATATTTAAATTAAAATTTATTAAATTAATCAATTCTATTTCAATTAAATTTTATAATATATTTTAATTAATTCAATTTTAAAATTAACTTAAATACCATCTCACTGCATCGATATCCACCTCATTTATTAATACTGTAATAATTAATGTAGGTAAATCGTTTTCTATTTTTATTTATTTTATTTTTTGATCTAATTTCTTTTAATAAAAAATATGCTTGGTATGATATACTGTTTTTTATTTTTTAAAAAAAAATTAAAAAATACGTTTGATTTGTTATTATGAAAAATTATAAATAAAATAATTTTTTTAATAAAAGATATTTTTAAAATAGTTTAGAAGGTTTAATATAATTAAATTAATTAACCACATCTATACGAGCACCAATCGAACCAATTTATTATTTAGTTACTCTAATTAAATTATTAAAACAATCGATTATGTTATAGAAAGGAATATGAAATAGATAAGTAAAGTTAGTTTCAAACTAGATTAATGAATAATTATTTTGTTTAAATTTAAAATAATTATTTCATATGAATAGATATTTCATGATAAATTTTTCTATCAAATAATTTCCTGATAAATTTTCTATCAAATATAAAAATGTTAGTTTTATAAATCAAATGCAATATAAAAACATATTATAAGAATAATAAGTTTTCTCCTGCATCAACCCGGGCCCACGTTGCTGGGCCTGTAATAACCTATCACCGGATCCAGCACCCAAGAATTCAGTAACGACGGCGAAGAAGTAGAAGCAAGCAGAACAAGTGGTGTTAGAGGATTTCATCACCACCGTCTTCTTCTTCGTCGCCGATGCTGCGACGGAGTATGTCATTCTAAATCCATTATAATACATCGTTCATTAAGTTAGCATTATACTATATATATAGGGGGAGGCTGCTATATAAGCTAGAATTAAAAGGCTGCGGCATACCTATTAAGAAAGACGGTGATGCCTTGGGAGAGGGCGGAGAGACAACGAGCCATCGCTGAAGAAGCTTGGTTGTTTCTTTCTTGTATGAGTTGGGTTTAAAGAAAGGACCAAGTCGAGCCAGTCGTTTAATCGATCTCCTTCCTCGTTCTTAACTTCTATTAGTGTCTAGTTTTTGATGCTTGGTTTGGGAGAGGACGTAATATTAGTTTGGATATTTATAGAGGATGAAACTTTAGATTTTGAAGGGAACGAAACAGAAGAGAAGGAGGAAAACGCGGTTACTGTAGCCGTGTTTTTGCATATCCTGTAATTTCTATTTTTCATAGAAAAAAATATTTTATTATTTTTTATTTTCTTAGAAAATATCTTCTTATTTTTCATAGAATGAAATTAAAAAGCACAAAGTAAATAATATTTTTTAGAAAATAAAAAAAATAAAAATAAAAAATGACCAACTAAACTCTCCTAATTTTTTAAATGCAAAAATGGTAAAATTTTCGAGGCCATAAGTTTCGTAACCTCGTTATCCAACCCGAGCACGAAGGCCCGGATACTTCGGCCTGCCGCTTGCGTTCCCTTGGAGGGGGGCTGCCATGGCAGAGGTCACCGACGACGGCGGAGGGACGAAGGAGGCGGGGGCGACCCGTGACTGGTCGGAGCTGACGCCAGTATGCCTGACGAACGTCTTCCGCAGGCTGACCTTGGAGGATCGTTGGAAGGGGACGATGCTTGTCTCGCGATCTTGGCGGGACGCTTCGCGGGATCCGTCCCTCTTTGCTGCCCTGGACCTTGAGCCTTTGTTCGAATTCGCGGGATCTTGCCGCTCTGACTGCGCTGAGTGGTGGACCCCGGCGTTCCAGAGGCGCGTTGACGCCATGCTCCGGTCCGCTGCCCTGTGGGGGGAAGGATCGCTGCAGGAGATCCGAGTTCGCCATTGCTCTGATGACTCCCTCTGCTTCGCTGCCGAGAGGTGAGATATTCGATTCCTTTACTGCTTTATCATCATGTTTTGTTTTGTTGCCCTAGAGTAATAGCCTTGTGTTTGACTGATCTGCATCTGGTTTACTGTAAGCGAAGATTGAAATGGGAAATTCCTATATGCTTTATGATAATCTAAATTCCATATAGAAGGATTTCTTTGAATCTTCGTGATAAAAATTAGGAAACTGATTGCAATTATTGCGTATTGATATCTGAGGAACCAATTCTACTATAGAAATTATTTTATCAAGAACTACGACTAAAAAACAAGTCTTTGTAAAAAATACTTGTGTTGAATTTATAGCGAGCTTCGTAAATGGAATTCCATATGTCACGGACTTATGCTACATCATGATTGTACTCATGATCTAATATAGGAATAAAACTTGTTTTGCTTTAAAATGGGTGGGATTTAGAGATCCAAAAACTTAATGGTAGAATATGGAATTTTCAAGTTTCTTTTGGAAGATGAAATTTCTGTTCTAACAATTATTTTTCTACTCACCTATATATGCACACTGTCACTTTTAAAATTTATAGGAAGAAATATAACCTAACTCTTCTCATAGCTCAAGTTCTATCATTATGGAGTTTTGCCTGAGTAAAGTTAAGTTCTTTAGCAATATTTATTTGGCCTATGAACTTGGAAGTTATCTAGTCTTAAGGCATACTAATGGAAGTAGTTATATCTTGTGACTCTATATAAAAGTAACACAACATTTCGTCCATTTCAAGTTGTTATTAGAGCAAGTGTCTCCTAGGGCTAAGGTTTTCCTCTTCAATCTCCTATGGGAAGCAGAGTTTGATATGACGTGCAACCTGATCTACCTCCAGCTTAGTGTCCTTGTCATACCCCTATTGCCAATTTCCTCCTTTTCTGGAAGCACTATGATGATCCTCATAACTGCAACCATAGAGAAACCATTCTCCCTGTGTTGCAATCCAACTCTCCTGGCAACAATAACAGAATTCAAGTCGTCGATTGTTGCCACCACAAACAAGGTGACACACTAGCCGGCATAGGTGGTGTTCCTGCACCCAAGGCGATCTATGTGGCGCCATATCTTGTGATGTTAACACCTTAGCTATTCATTATCATCTTCATGGCCCTCCTTGTTTCCATCTTTGCTCCCCCTGCTGGTTTCAAGGCCACCATTATCATCATTTACCAACAGATTATCTTTTGTCCCCAATCTCACTTCTCTAATGAAAATCAGTTCTATTGCAAACACAATGCCATCTGTATCCTGAAGATTAGTCAGGCTCCATCAAGACCCTCATTTTTCCTTTACAAAAATAAAGGGGGTTAGAGATCTGAAACAACAAGGATGGCATATTAGAAAAGAATAAAGCAAAAAATGAGGGAGCAACATGAAATAAACTCATTAAAAAAGGGAGTTTGAGATGATGAAAAGGAGAGAGGGTATTTTTTTAACAAAAATGTCAGAAGTGGCTTATAAAAGAGAGAGATTGTCGTGGTGATAAGAAAAAACAACAAAAAAGGTGACCTTCAAGATTCCTCTTTCGTTCTCCCTTTTCTTTTTCTCAATAACGTTGAGATTCAAGTTGCATCAATCATCCTTTTGTGTCTTTTTTTTTTTCACCCAGTTGCGTGCTTGGTCTAAGATTAGTTATAGTCTATTGCTTCCATCATCTTCTCCTGTTGGTGGATTAAAATGATTGGAAAACAAGTCTCCTATGGACATTCTCCCCTCTTTGGATGGATGATTAAAATCCTAAGCTTATTTATTTTTGCAATATGTCTTCGTCACTTGCAACTTCAAAAAGATACATCAGTATTTTTTATCCTTTTCTAGTATCCTCTTTCTCTTCAGTAGGTGTCAAAACTTTATTCAGTACTTTTCAGACATCCTCTTGCTGTAATATCAATTCTTACTTAGTGTCTATTTTGCTATTAACTTCTCATTGCTCTATTCTATTTATTTTTCTCTGCAACTCTCACAAGCCATTTCATTTTCACAAGCTTCAGAACCTTTCATATTTTCGGTTTGAAGAGGAGTCAGAAGATAACATCCAAGTCCTTCTCATTACCACCTTCTCTTAGATCACTCATAACAACCATAGTCTAGCCAACGACTTTGAAGATCAATAACTGTTTTAGGGCTGCAAATACATGATTTGTAACTATACAATAATAATAATAATAATAATTTGATATTGTATCTCTTCAAGTGTTTTTTAATATGTTTCCTGCATTAGTTAATTCATTTAGAAGGAACTTTTTTTTTTATAAATGCCTTTTTGTGCCTATTGCGCATGTGAATTTTGTGCCATTTACTGTTCTTGTTTTTAATTTACAGTGTGTATTTCATTGAGCTGTCTTTATTTTCATTGTTATGGTTAGTTACTCCTGTATTTACAAAGGAAATTCTCATATCTTAAGGACGCATTTCAATGGAGGTTATCTTTTGCCCTTTTTACATGAGGTATGTAACTTGTAAGAAGAACAAACAGATTCCAATTTATGTTCCCATAAAACATTATAAAAATCCTGGCGTATAAAGAACTTGGCTTAGATATGTGAATTAGCAGGTGTGCTTTTTAAAAGAAAAATTGGCTAAGATTTCCTCTTATCAATCTGATTGCAATTTGCTCTCTCTCATACATTAGCTGTGAATCAAGGCTACAAATAACTTGGTTGTTAAATTAGAACTGTGATTTTTACTATTTAACCAAAGGTTTCAAATACTTGTGTTTTTTCAGATCACCGAAGTTGCAGATCCTATCAATAAAGAGTAGCCAGAGTGTAACTGACAGGTCATTGTTCAAGATTGCATCTTCCTGTCCCAAGCTTGTGGAATTAGACATAAGCAATTGCTATGAAGTTTCTTTCAAGTCACTTGAGGTGGTTGGGAAGCAATGTCCTAACCTTAAAGTTCTCAAAAGAAACTCGTTGAACTGGCTTGATCCGTCACAGCATTCTGGTATTGTTCCAAATGATTACTTAAGAGCCTGTCCTCAAGATGGAGACAGGGAGGCTATGACAATTGCAAAGTTCATGCCAAAACTGAAGCATGTTGAACTTTGTTTTTCTAAACTATCAGTTACGGGACTCATTTCACTTTCAGAGGGATGTGGAGATCTAGAATTCCTGGATCTCACTGGCTGTGCAAATTTGTCAGGTAGAGGGATAGAGCAGGCTTCTGCCAATTTGAAGAATATTAAGACATTCATCAGGCCCAACTTTTACATTCCAAGATCTGTGTTTCATACAGAGAGATACGGTCATTGGAGGTTGTATGACGAAAGGTTCCAGACAAATATTTTCCAGTTGTGATCGTGGCCTGCTCTCGTCATTCTTTCCATATATATAGAAGTGTTAGTTTTCGAAAGTTGCTTTGATGAAACTGCAGTCTGTTGTAGACTCTTATATGGTACTATTCAAAAGTTTGTTATCTAATAAGATGTGATGCTATATGCTTGTCCTCCTTGAAATAACTACTTAGTGCTGAACTTTTGTCTACTTTTTTAACAGTCATATCTATTTCTTCATCAAAAAGTAGAATATGTCATTCTAACGGTTTCACATGATCGGTTCCACGATTATCTATGAAAAGGTAAATTGGAAAGCTTCATTTGGTCATTACAGGGAGGATATTATCTCGGCTTCGTCGAAATTTAATCATTGTCTATTTCAATAGGTCTATTTCGTAATAATCAACTCAATTATGCTCCGAAGACATTGACAACCACATCCATCCTCCTTGGACTGTGGGACTGTGAATCAGCCGTGCCTAGGAACTCACTTTATGTCCCAGAAATTATTTAACTACTCTCCATCAACTTATTAAAATTTAAATTTAATTAAAATTGTAGCAGTAAAGATAGTAGCTGATATCTTAGAAATTATAGCCATGATTATTATGATTCGTAGCAAGCATGATTATAACTATAGCTGTTAGTTATTTTAATTAAGATTGAATAATTTTAATTAGAATATTTTAATATAATAATATTAGTTTTAATCCTCTGAGTCAAAGAGGAAAATTTAAACATATTGAAACCGTTGGGGTTAGGCATCTATTTGTACTTCTCGATTTATTCTAATGGTCGGTAGGATTCCTATTTTTGAGTTGGCACACTAGTATGCTTCGGACCATGGATCATGGCATATCATGCACATGATAGATATCAGTTGAAATCGAAGATAGAATCAAATTTGTTAACTTAAGAGATATCAATTAAAACTGACAAGAAAGAATAACATTTGTTAAAATGGCACGCAGAGCTACAAGAAACCATCACATAGCATTGAACAAGCCTAGAAACACAACAAACAAGCATCATATAGACGGATCAAGATCCATATATTGTGCTCCTTTTTAAAAATAAAATAAAATGAGACAACCTGATCTGAACTCGTAGGCTCCAATCATGGCTTAAACTTCCGGACGTCCAAAGCTTTGGCTTGGCACAGTGCCTTCTTAGTCCCCGACAAGCCTGAACACGAATCTATAGCCACGCCAAAAGTGATCGCGAAGTAGAGATAGATTGTGCACAGGATTGCCAAAAGCGTTAGCATCGTCAGGAGAAACCTGTGCCGCTGGAGCAGAATGGACCAACTATCAAACTCTTGGGCACCTATCGGCGTCTGCTTCTCTGGTGGAGACGATACGAGAATCACGGTTTGGCTTCTCCTATGAGGGGATGACAGTGATTCAAGAACCATATCTCTCTTCAGGTCAAATTCCTGCTTGAAGAGTAAACAATTATAGAAAGCAATTTTAATGAAAGCTTATTTTGCTGGGCGATTGAGCCAGAGAACCTTGAACTCTTCGAATCCCTGAACTGAAGAAAGGCAAAAAAGAAGAAGATGAAGGAAAATACTCAACCAAACAAATTGTGTTGTGAGGCAGTGGAACCAAGAGAGAACTGGGGAACCACCGAAGTAGTCGCTTCGTGCTACAATGTTTGATGTCTATTTATAGATCAAGAGTCAAAGGTAGAACGTCCCTGTTTGTTTTAATTCATATATTCGTTTCTTTGCTTTCTTTAGTGAGTGGTATATTTAGTGAGAATAGTGAAGCTGGTGGATGGCAGAGGTATGATCTTGACTGCAAAAGATTGTGTCCTTCCAACAATTTGTTAGGAATGAGTTAGGCCAGCATCCATCGCCATAGGATCCAATGATTTTTTCCTCCCATTTTAAAAGTTTGGTAATAATTCACCGCTCAAATTTTTTTTAATTCAGATATCTAAATCCGATTAATTCGGGACAATCCAACCTCATAAATTGACCATCACATAGATCCGAAAAACATAAATAGATCCTAACAGATAATTCCCGAGATTTGATTCATGCCAAATTTAATAATTTTACCATCTGAAAATCAACTGCGCTACGGATTATAATTCATCATTCAATTATAGCAAAAGATAAATTATGGGGTCAACTTACACTGTCAAGTGACTAGAGGATGGGAGGATTTTTTTTCCCGAGGACATGCGCCCGTGAAAAATTAATCCCTTAGCCCTATTGTAGCAAGTCTGTCACTCAATTGTAACAAAAGGTAGAATACGCTACCTCAGCGATCACACATAGTCGGCCCCACAACCATATGTGAGAAAGTAAATCAAAAAATTATAGTTGACCATTGGCCATTGTAAGAGGATATTTTTCTCAACTTCGTCAAGATTTAACTCATGTCCATTGTAGCAATATCTACCACTCAAAAAAGGTAGATCCGCTACCTCAACGATCCCCTAGAGTCGGCCCCACTGATATGGAAGAAAGTTCATTCAGGTACATAAGCATTAGACGCATGACGGAATCGACCCCATATCATCACCTCCTGGAATCGACCCCTCATTTCAGTAAAAAGTGGAATCCACCACCCTAACAGCCCCACATGATCGACCTCATGACCATCTGTGAGGAGGTAAATCGAGAAACTGCAGTTGGTTACGACGGAAGAAGGCATTACATCAACTTCGCCAAAATTTGACCTTTGCCCACTTCAGCAACTTTGTTCCGTCGTAATCAACTCAACTATATCCTGAGAGCTAAAGAAAACTGGAATCGACCTCTCATTTCAGCAAAAATTGAAATCCGCCACCCTAGCGGTCTCACACGGTCGACCCAACGATAATTTGTGAGGAGATAAATCAGAAAACTACAGTGTGCCATGACGAAAGAGGACATTGTCTCGATTTTATCGAGATTCGATCCTTGCCCACTTTAACAACTCTGTTCCATCGTAATTAATTCAACTATGTCCCGTGAGCCCCTCATGAATCGACCTCTCATTTCACTTCAATAGCAGAGAAAGTGGCTAAAGTCCCTACCAAGTGCAGCTCAAATTGAAAATGAAGCCTAAACTAAAAAGATATACTTTTATTTATCGGTTTAAAAATTATTTATATTAATAATTTGAAAGAAAAAAACATTCCTTGGGAAGTATTTTTTTTTCTTCTGGAATTAAGCAAGAAAGAACCTCATTTTTTTTATTACTCTCTCCACAACCGTGTTCTTTCTGTTCCGGTAAATAGACTCCAAACTTCATAGTCTCGAAAATATTCACAATTTTAACTTGATATTTATAAGTTAAAACTAAAAGTAATATGCACTTGATTTCTTTAGTCAAGACAAACTGTTTCTGATAGATATTTATTTATGCTTGAATACAATAATGTGACATGCTAACGCTGCTCTACAGACTAATTACAGATAACAGCGGGCGAACTAAAATTAGTTTGGCACATACTTTGTTTGACCTATAGCACAAAAGCACAGACAAGGTCTAGAACTTCTAATAATTAAAATGCAGTCACGTCAATTTGTTTTCAACTGTATAATTTGACATAAATGATGTAAAATTGATAATTACAACAGCAAGCTTTATACCCCTAAACATTGTTGGCCAAAAAAAAAAAAAAAAAGGGTATATCACTTAGGGCTTGATTGAAGACCAATAGGATTTGAAACAAATGTCAAAAGTATTAAAACCTGAAATATCTTACGAGTTAATTTGGCTAAGATCAGCCCACAGTAGCAGCCGGCGCGGCCGGCCAAGAAATCTAGCTTGCCACGTAGGCTCTTCGTTTTCATAAACAAAACCAGTCTTTCTGTACAAATTCTTTGCCGCTTCATTGTCAACGGCAACATGAACATAAAGATCATTTATGCCTGAAAAAAAGTAGGAATTTCGGTAAGTAAATTTGGAGATGCAATAAAATTAAGAATATATAAGGTGAAAATATATGGCGTTCTCGCTGAAACGTCATGGCTACAGAGAGAATAAACCGGACAAACCACAAGGTACATCTGTGTATTGTGGATTTACCATGATTCCAATTTTAAGAAAATTATGAAATGAGAGTAAAGACTTATGACACTGTTTCACTTGAATGTCATTGATAATAGCTAACAAGTATTCTGAAAAATCCTAAGAATTTCGTTTTCATCGTATTGGTGTCGCATAGGCCACATTCTCTCTAGTTGAATAGGAGAAATTATAAGTTGTGGTTCAGATTTCTGACTATGATCCCAAGGCATGAAAGGAATCCATAGTAGTCTATAAACCTCAAGATAACAGATGTTTCTGGATATATGCTTCTTCATAAAATGAGTCAGGGACCTGGCTACGAAGAACATGCGATCAGTGAAATTGCCACTCAGATTATTTTCCTCGATTAACCTATGTGAACGGAGATTAGTGACCAAAGCAAATTTCATGAAGATGAATATCCAAGTCATGCAAGGCAAGTACCAAATGGATCAAACTAAAAGCACCCTGCACCTCTTTCGAAATTAATTTCAAATTGTGCTGTATTTATTAGGCCAACTAATAATTAATGTTGCTAGATAGCTAAGTGGCATCCACGTGATGGATGACCGAGCACCTGAAGCAAACTAAAAAACACAATTAAACAGGAAACTAAACTTGAAAGGAATCTAAATTTATGGGATTGGGGAATACAATTATCCTTGGTAAGTTTTACAAAACACAGAATAAATATTTATACTTACTCCACCATTCAATAGAAATTTCCATATTTTCAAGAGATCTATTGCCAAGTGAAATGATGCAGGGTAGGTGAATTATTGAAACCAACACAAGGAAAATTTACCCCAAGAGTAGGCAACTATTTTAGATTTGGTAACTATTGCATATCCCAAGCCATTTCTTTGCAGCTCACTGGCAACACACACATTACTTAGATATGCTCTCATCAGACTAGCTCCAGGGACCTGTTCATGTTTTCAATTGGCAGCTAATTAATGTCGCCCTTGGATGCGATCATGACTTTAGACAAAAACAAAATCAATAATATCAACATGTATAAATACAACAACAGAAGCAAATCAGGAGAGGATTGTTTAAGTTTTGGGGCAAAAAAAAAAGGAAGAACAATCTTTAATGTATAATATGTTGTCTCATTTCAAGAGAGAATCCATGGCAGGCAGTTGCACAACAAAAAATGATAGAATAGTGGAGGTTAAAATTAAACCTTCTTTTGAAGTAATGTGGACCAAGAAAAGCTGGGAAATGAGTTCCTGTTTGTGCAGTAAATGGTTGAACAACATCCGATAGTTTTAAAACGAAGTAAACAACTTAAATTTGTTATTCATAAGGGGTAAAAATATGTTTCTATCCATCTTAAATCACATGAATGTAGATTAATGAAAATGGTGAAGAAATTTTCGGAGTCCAATTGAGACTGGAAAAATATTTTTTTTAAATAGCTAAAACCTTTTATTCATGCACATTGTGTAATAAAAGACAGGAGCATCTAAAATCCTTGATGAAAGTATGATCCAAATATGCGTCAGGCAGAATGTACCTCAGGACGCTTTCCTGTCAATTCATCAGCCAATTTGATACATTGGTTGACATCTAGAGTTGCCACAACTACTCGATCTTCTCCATTTTGAGAAAACTGCATATTTATATTTTTAAAAAAAAGTCTTGTGAACTAATACATTTAAATAAAAATTATAATTTTGTGATTTTATACATTACAAAGAAAGAAGAAATAACAAAAGCTTTTTGGTTTCTAGGAAAAAACATAAATCAATATTTCAGGAGAATATCTGACACAAGACCAAGTAATGAAATCAATAGAACAGAAACCTTAAAAGACAAAATACCAACAGCCTTAATGTCTTCAGAAGCTAGTATGGTCCTTAAATAAGAAATTTAATCTATCTATTCAAGAAGGGAAATCTTGAGCATAACCAAATAAATAATCACCTTCTCAGTAGAGATTTTGGGTTTTGCAAGAGTTAAAGATTTAAAATATATAAAAGGTAAAACCATTTTAGAGTGCAGCTTAGTTATCCCTAGCAATTTCATCAATTGGCTGTGCAATTGCAAGTATTCCCTTTTTGCGTAGTGTGAAAGATGAACTTCAAGAGAGGAAAATCAACTACATCAAAGCATTGTTTTTTGTGAACAACAGGCTTACCTAAGTTAGGAAATTCCATCTAAGATATATTTAATTGAAGTGGCATGTAAGTCATCCTGAAATGTAGGTTCCTGGGAAGTTGAGGTTCTTACCCACATAGTCATTATGATGTTTCATACATATAATTCCATCAAGCAACAGTCCTAGACATTTCAAGAAAAAGAGTCTCAATCATGAAGGGATTTCATATGAGCAAAGTTGACGCAATGATTAGCACATAAAAGATTCATCTTTTATGAATACATTGAAATTTACTAATCAAGCTAGTTCCATAATTAAGCATCTCACAATCATGCCCTAAAGGTATGGTGCAAGCTAGTGAAGTTGGTAGGGGCCTTGGGCATTGTTGCCAAGGTATTCAGTTGAAAACCAATCTTCATCCACATGTGAAGGCCTGAGGACTCTCATGTATCTTTTTTAAAAAAAAAGAAATGAAGAAATAAAAATTGCTGTAAAGGATTGAATTACATACATGAGCATAGAAAAATTAGATTTAGATATGTTCTAGCATCTCAGCCCACCATGACCTTTTTTGAATATTACAACCCATGTCTAACATGCTTGACCATTTCATATTTGGAAAGTAGTAGTATAGAATCATATGAGATCCTACATGACTTTAGAATATTAGGCCAAAATATTTTGAAACGAGAATAAGCCAATGCAATGAAAAAACAAGTCGTGAACAATAAATATCTCTCTCTCTTCTTTGTTCATATGCAGTACTTCCATTGACTTATAGCCACCAGTGTAAGTGTAACATTAGAGATATTGAAGTTGATTCTATAGAACATATACAAGAATTAGCTTACTGCACTTACAGCAATTCAAGTTCACCGAATGATCTTCATACCTTACAAGCAGAACAAAGTTCATCAGCGTGTCTTAAGGACGGCGATAATGGGAGAGTGACATTTATGCAAGCAGCTCTTTTGAACCCTATTCTTTTACCATCAATGCGGTCTTTCAATGCTTGGAACTCCCTCTCTTCCAGATGTCTACCCTGATCCTAATAGAACTTGAAAACCAATAGATAGCATCAGCACTATAGGGAACTCATTGCCCAATCAAACATTTTTCTTGAAAAAAAAAACGAATAGGGAACGACGGCTAGGAAATAGATCGAAGGAAAGAACGCATTGCTCACCTCGCCGCCGGATGACTTGTAAAACTCATCGTAGAAGGTGCGGATCCTCAGGCGAACAGCCGCCAGGAGCTCTTCATCCGACTCGCACTCCTTCACGGAAAGAGAATCCACATCGACGACTAGGGCTTCTTTCTCGCAGAGGCGGGAGGCAGCAGGCGTGGAGGCGCCTCCGCCAGGGGCACGGGTGGCTCGGAACTGTCGAATCTGCGGGACAGAGACGAGGATGAGGGACCGCCGGTATTCCAGCTTAGCCGAAATGGTAGCTCTAGGTATAGAGCATGGGCAGATGAAGCGGCGGCGGAGACGGATCGGAGAAGGGAAGAAGGGCACGGAGTGGAGCAGGGGCGACGAGACGTCGGTGAAGGAAACCAGCGGCATCACCCTTCTCCTTCTCCTCCTCCTCCTCCTCCTCCTCACCCTCTCCGTTCGTCAGCGTATGAACCACAAGCGGAGTTGGGAGGCGAAAGGCAGCGAGCGAGAGAAAGATAAAAGACGTTGCGTGGAGTGAACTCCAGCGCCAACAAATATTTTCTTTTTATTCACCAAATCAATAATAAATCGTTGGGCTGCACGCGCCTAAATATTATTTAGGGCAAAAATTAAAAAATATCCTTAATTATCAAAATGGTAAAAAAGAAACATCTCTTAATTTTAAAAAGATATTATCCCATTTTTCATATTAAAAAAATGCTCTATTGTAATCGTGTCGCAACATATTAATCTTTTTAGTTTAAAATAATTAAAAATTTTATATATAAAAATCTTATTTATCTAAATATAATCAATATTAATTTTAACAAATAATAAAGTGAAATCTAATGACAACATTTAACTGCTTGTCCCACCCACAAGGAAAGCCCGCTACACATTTAACTGGGCTTTCTTACAGGGGCTTTCCTTTCTTTATACTAATAATGGAAATTCATGCGTGGCTACAATATTAATTAATTAAATGATTAAATAATGTTTGCCAAATTTAATTAATTGAATAACCAATTAATTTATATATGATTGTAATTGGTTAATTATTAAATTAATGGTATTTTAAAACATATGAAAAAACTCTTTAATCTGAACTTTTCATCTATGGGAAAGAAATCTTACTCTCTTTTCCATATGGCAACATTTAGAACACTAATAATTAATTCAATGCCTGCCATGGTGTCAAAGATTTGGCTAGCAAAGTTTCCACGATGATGACACTGAAAGACCATTATATATTTTCTGCTGCTCGATGTCAAATTCTTTCTTGACAAGCTTCGAACGATCGACAGCTCCACATATACTGCTTGATAAGGCAATTAAGCTTTGTCCAAACATTCTCACTGGAGTTTGAACTCATCGTATGCCTGTGTTCTGGCATCTATTCGCACCTGCCTCTGATTTCTTTATTCTTGGCAGGATTTTCTTTTGTTATGTGGCAGAATTCAACATTTGACATATTCATCTATTTGTCTCATGTGTTAGCCTTTGACTTCATCTTGCTCTTTTCACTCAAACATCTTCCCTTGATGCAAGTTAACCATCTAGCTAGCTAGCTATTTGTTCATTATATATATGATTGGATGCAAGTTGAATGGTGACTTTTTTTTTGGTTGTCTAGATTCGTAGTAGGAGAAACTAAGTTGTCATTCGATCCAGTCACTCTCCATATCATTATATTAATCTTGCTTGATTGGTTTGAGTTTCGTTCCTGCAAAATGAATTGAATCTGAATAAACTAACTGGAGACAACCACTGACAAATCTCCATTTGGCTGTCCTGGAGGATCTTTTGTGTTTTCCCTTCTGATGTTCTTGCGTAGAAACTTCATGAGTTTCGCCACCTACTTCATTTCTATTTATGACCTTACGTGGTATCTTGGAAATCAGAATTATTCATGTGGAACTGGTGAGAAATTTTAGACTAATTCAGTCAGAACCAGACAGATTTGCTCCAGGAGACTGTGCATGAACATATATATTATTTTTTGATGAATTGTTCATCCTCGACGAGCCTTTATGCTTCTGAAAAAAGAGAAGAAAAAAAAGAAGGCATTTCTTTTGCCTCAAATTAAGCTTCATCGATCTGCTGCTAGCCGCCGGCGATGTAGAGGCTCCAAGACTCCTGTTCCTTCTTCACACAGAAGCCATCCGATGATGCGGCCGCCCTCTGCCCGCACGACGGGCACATTGCCGCCAGTGTCGGAATCTGCGGGTAGATTGGCGATCCACCACGAATATTATTTCTGCTCCTCAGCTCCTCTATCTCTTCCATAAGCTTTTGATTCTCTTCGCTTAGATTCTCGCACTGCTGCTTCAGGGATTTGTAGTCCCCCTCTGTTTGCTTCAACTTCGTCCTGCATGCTCTAAGTTGCCTTCTCAAGGACTTGATGCTTCCATCAAATCAATTACAGATCGAGAAGAAGTAGCACGTACGTACGTACCTTGCTCTTCTGTTCTGGAACCAGACTTCCACTTGCCGTGGCTGTATCCGTAGCTGACTGGCCAGTTCTTGCTTCTGTTTCTGCCAACATGTCGATCATGAATCTTCAGTCTAATCAATCTAACCTAATTAATTAATTAATTCTCCATCCAACACAGGAAGTTACGTACGCAGGTACTGACCAGGTTGAGGGTGCTGTGCTCAGTGAAGCTGTTTTCAAGAAACGCTAGTTGTTCTTTGCTGAGCCTCAGCTTCTTTCTCCTGCCGCCTGCCCTCTCATCGCGCCTCGCCTCTTTAGCATCGCCGTTCTCCGCGGCTTCGCCGTCCTCTGACCTCGACGCGCTGCGCGGCCGTTTTCTGACTCGATCATCTCCCTCTCCGGCCGCCGGTCGGCGTGGAAACAGGGTAAAGCGATTGGACGGCGGCCTCCTGATCTCTTCGCGGCCATGGTGCTTGTTAGACGTGAACTCGCCTCCGCCTATCGAGAGGCCGAGGTTGGTGTTGCATCCATCGACTCGCATGATGGCCGACGGGAGAGAGATGGCTCGGCACGATGGGGGAGAGGGAGAGGGAGAGGGGGAGAGGGGAGCTCCTCGTTGCGGTTTAATATAGAGAGTGAAAAAGCAAGCAAAGCGCTTGTGAGCAGGTAAGTTACTTGGTCGGAAATGAAACCAAAGGTCAACGGTCCTCATTAAAGTCTCCACGGCAGTTTCCTCATGCCCCCATCACTCTTTGTCAAATTGGTAGCAGATGTATTATCATTATTTTTTATTTTTTATTTTTTATTTTTTAATAATTCAGTTTTTTTAATCAATTAATTCGATCATCAAATAAATCAGAATGGATAATTTATATCAAGAATATTGATTTTTAGAAGGAAAAGAAAAAGAGAAAAGTATACCGTACGCAATCCAGCCCTATCACTTTGACACGTGTTTGCCCATGTATCATTGGCTGGGGGCAGGCAACAAAGTTTTGACTTGTGTGCTAAGTTACTGAGGTTACTTAGTGATGGATTAATTAGCTCTTAATGGTGTCATTAAGAATTTACTCGTTTTGTTTAGAGCAAAGATATTCCAATTTATCTTGTTTAAGGCAGCTCTTTTTGGAAATATAAATGCCAAAGTTGCGAAGGAATGTGGAACGTGGGACAGAGGCATTAGCTAAAATTAAAGGTGAGCGGAGTAGGGATCGGGTTGTTGGAAAAAATATGGGAATGAATTGATGGCGGTTGACCAAATCTTGCAGCGAAGAATTTAGTCAACTCGGCCATTGACTCCCCGAACAAGGATAAGGATGGATCTTCTTTCAAGGTCGGCTGGGGAGTTACTTAGAAGAGAAGGATGGATGTCTTATAGTATTACAGTCAAGGTTCAACTGGCATTTGTAAGAGTAGCACTACTATTCAAATATAAAAAATAAAAAAATAGTAATAAAAAAAAGAAAAATCTATCAAAATGGAACTGATACGAAATGTTTGTTCCTATATGAGATCACCTACAACAGAATGAGTCGTCGGCTAATGATGATGAAGTTACACAAGACCTGTAGATGGTGGATCTCCTGTCAGGTTGTAAAGAGAAAGAGGATGAGAACGGAATGCAGGGGGTGCACTAGCTTAATTGCTCCGACGCTTAAATTAGGCCGTAAATCGAAGATGGAGAAGAAGAAGAATCAAAAATATTAGAGAAGGAGAGTGTCGATTGTGTGTATGCGTGCCTACGCTTGCGAGAAGCGAGGTCATTATATGAAGTCATCAGAGGAAACATATTATCGGTGATTAAAGGGTGTTACATCGAAGGTAAAGAGAATATCATATCATTGTGGTAGTTAAGTGTATTATTACTCATGCCTATATGGTCCAAGACCATGCTATTTTAGGAGAGTAGGTGATTTACCATTACATATTTTACTGTCATATGTGTCAGTCTGATCGTGGTTCGGTAAGCGAGTGGGGCATCGAGTAGGTCACAGAGTTGATTGACCAGGGGTTGAGTCGAAAATCGACCACTAAGCTAGAGTGGAGAGTTCGAGTGGTTAACCAGGGTTGTCGAAGATCGACCATTGAGTTAAAGCTCGGGCAGTTGACCAAGTGGTCGAGTCAGAGATCAACCACTGAACTAGAGTGAAGAGCTTAGACGATTGACCAGGAGGTCAAGTCGAAGATCGACCACTGAATTAGAGAAGAGAGCTTGAGCGGTTGATCAAGGATTGAGTCGAAGATCGACCACTTAACTAGAGAGACGAACTCGAGCTTAGAATTCAAGACATCAAACCGAGCTAGATAACGAGCCATGCTAGTTATGGAATTGGGCACCAAACTAAATCAGTTGACCACGAGATCCAAGCCTTATCTCTGTCATATTGCTGCCAACTGGATCAGATCGACCTAGACGTACTAACCTATATTATTATTCAAAAATAAATTTATTTCTTTAAAATTATCTTAAAGTATTCTATAAATTTAACAGTGTGAATTTGAGCTTCCCTGTTGAAGTTTAAGGAGCATTCTAACGACCACGAACACAACTAAACTTAAAGTGTTTACACCGCCTAACTACTTGTCCAGTGATAACAAATATAAAACTGTAAAATTAATGTTAAAAGAAGAATTATTGAATAGCAGTCAAGGTTGTTTTCATTAATGTCCAGTGATAACAAATATCAAACTGTAACATTGTTCGCATAATACCTCAGAGATTAAGCAACAATATCATGCCATAAATTCAAAAAGTCTTAGAACATCCGAGTCCTGATTGATTAACGTAGGAACATTGATCCACGTTCTCATTTAAGATCTTCTTTTGTGTCGATACCTAGAAGAGTCTGAAGCTTTCCACTTTCATATGCTTCGACAGTATCTGAAAAGCATTAAGAACCATGATTCGAATGTAAATAGGAAAACAAATCATATGTTGACTGTTGGAAACAAAGGTAAAGAAGCATATTTACCATCAGAACCACCTAAATGCTTCCCATGGATGAACACTTGAGGCACGGTGCGCCTACCAACAAACTCAGACAAGGCATCTTGGATCTCAGGACCATCATCTGTTAATAGCTATAATTGTAAGCGGCAAACTGATGAAGGTAAAAAGCAAACATTGGGGTTGCTCCCATTTATGATTTGCTAATATGTGCAAAGCATCAATGCAAACTCAAACAAGGATAGGGAGTGCAAACTGCAAAATTTATTCTCTGTAACTTTTGAGTCCAAAAAAGGCTGAGCATACATCATTCTTGGGGCCAAGTTTGAACATTTGGTCTGTGCTTTCATTGCAGAAGTATGAGTGAATGACACTCATGACACAGATTGTTTTACAAAAAAGAAAAGCACCTAACAAATTGCCAAAAGAAAGAACCTAACAATCTAGTCATTGTTTTGGAAAGTGTATGAGACTTGTGGTGTAAAGAAAAAAACACACGTTATATTTAATAAAAATAACCAACAAATCTTGCTGGTATCATTCACTGAGATTAAATGAGTTTAAAAATGCATAACGGATGATTGAATTTGAACTTTTTTGACCACCTAACACTTATGCATTTTATATTTTTCTAGATAGTACCATGGTGGTTTTGAGGCATAATGCATGGATTTCTTTAGTGTATAATAGTTGAATCCTGGTCTCATTTCCCTCATATAGAACTATATGTATCTTGTTATTTCATGAATACCTAATTTATCATATAGTAGGGCATAGATGAGTAAATGTTAGTGAAAAGGTAAAGTTAAGAGATGAAAGTTCAACGAGCAAACCTCTTTGATCCAACTCGACAACATAAGGTTCCTTTTCCAGTTCCTTAAAAACACCTTTTGCTCTTCTGCAGTACCTGTCAACCAAGACGTGAACAGGAGTATGTCAGTGGTGAACTAAATCCAAGTGAGTCTCTGAAACTAAAATCGTATTGATGCCCCCCCCCCTCGGCTCCATCCATGGAAGTAGCTAGCTAACTATTGCATACCAATCCATGGCATCTTTACTGTATTTAAATTACTGTGATCCCAAATTTCACACGAAACCTATATTGAAGCATTACACTAATAAAGAATGTGAAAATCATTTGTTCTGGGCATAATAACCATGCTGAAAGCTTTGTAACTGATTCAGTTCATACATCATAATCACAATGCTAATCAATAGGTTAGTAGCCCACAACCAACCAAGACATCAACCTAGTAGATTATGAACCTTAAGATTGATAAGAGCCATCTGACAAGCACAAAATATGGTCAAGCAATTATAGCCAGAAATTTAGTTGAGTCAGGATATTCCTATTTTAGCAATTATATTTGAATTCTAGACATTCTAAACAAATATCAACCAACAGTTTTCAGTTAACTGCTATGTTAACTGGCCACAAAGGCGTATTGACATCAATATCTAATTTGAACAAGGAATAGCATCAGATCAAGTCCCAGCAGGTACCAAGAAGTCTTAACTGTTAACTCCTAGCTAGCTTCAGTTAACTCCCCTTGTTGGAAATCTGACATTTAGATAAATAAACGCATAGTGTCTAGATGTACATATCGATGTAAAACTCCCTAACCCGTCATTGGCGAAAACCTAATCAAGCATCCAGAACACATGCTAATATCCAAGCCAGCAAAATTTTTTTACCACTATAACAAATTACAATTGCGGCATCCAAAATAAGCTTCCTGAGGATGACGACTTGCCCCAATTGCAAGCCCTAGATCATGAATCACCGTTTCTAGTAAATCAACATATAAAAAGCTCATATGAACAAGAAACTGAATAAGAAGTAGAAATATTCAAGAGCAAATAACAAGATTTCTAGGTAAAAAGTAAAAAAAAAAAGAAGCAATCATCGATCATGAAGAAACATCCCACACCGTAGACACATAGGGCAAAGCAATTAGCTTCACGAAACAAATTAGGGTTTCGAGGGAACAAGTGCGAGACGAATTTACGGGCAGTAAGACTTGGAGAAGATGACAACGTCGTGTTTCTTGATGGTCTTCTTGACAAAAGACAACTTTTTGGCGTCGGAAGCGTCCGACAAAACGAGGAGAGCCACCACCGAAAGCGCCGCCAGCGCCATCACTCCGATCCGCCAGCTGACCGCTGCCATAGTCTTGATCGCTAAGCTACGCCTCCCCGATCTCAATCTGGACGCAAATCGGCTAGAAATGCTGGCGTTTATCGACTCAGACGAATCAAATTCAATAAAAAAGTAAAATGTTAAAACGGCAATTTACCGTACCCAACATTAAAAATAACCAAAAACACGCACATAACTTTAATATTTACTAAAACGCGCCGATTTTCCAAAATACCATTTTCTCCTATTGACAAAAAATAATAAAATTTTTTTTAAAAAGTTAAGAAAACATCAGCGACAGCACGAGCATTTGCGCCCGCGGGCCGTAGGCTCAGTATTTAGAAATCGCAACTTCATGATTTTATCTTTTTTTTAAAAAAATAATATGCTACATAAAAAAAATAAAAATGTAATATGAAATTCAACATAACACACTCTTCTGCAAATCTGCTACATCATAACCAACTCAATTGTATGTATGTGAGTCCTACTATATGGATGTGAAATCCACTATACGGAGTGTGTCATATTGAATTTCATGTTATATTTTTCATATAATGTATCATTGCTCTTTTTAAAATAATTTAGATGTCTATACGTCGTGATCTCAAAATCACTATTATGTCATAATTGCCTACGAAATTATACATGAGCCTGCTACTAAGCGACTCATGATCTAATTTGTGATTTTATGGTCACTACCCTTTGTAGTGATTTCATGACCTAGTTGTAATTTTGCAATAATTATATGATAAAAAGTGAAGACGCTCATCCTAACACCTCTTAATGTCAACCCCATAATATTTTGAAATGGGTAAATCATAATAATCGAATGACCTCTTTAAAGGGATGTTTAGTTAGAGATTATCATTGATAACATTAGTTATCTATTCAAGTTGATAATCTTATTTGATTCAGATTGTGGTCAATTCTCAAGTAATACAATATCACTGTCATATCAACAAATAAGTTATAATCCGATAATATGATTACTATGATAGTCTAAGATTTTCTGTAGTTTGAAAGATTAACGAAATTCTTTACCATCATTATCCTTTAATTTTAAAACTTAATTAATTGAAACAGAATTAATTAATTTAATAAATTTTAATTTAAATACTTATAAATTAAAAAAATAAATTATTTTAAATTTTAAAAAAATAAAATTAATAAATTCTATTTATTAACTTAACAAATTATTTTATTAAAATAATTATTTTAATAAAATATTTTATTAATATATATATATAAATTTATTTAAATTTAAAAAATAAAATTATTAATTTAATAAATTATTTTTATTAAAATAATTATTTTAATAAATTATTTTATTACATTAAAAGTAATAAATTATATTTATAAATTTAATTAATTAGTCTATTAAAATATATATAAAGTTATTTTAAATTTTAAAATATAAAATTAATGAATGATATTTATTAATTTAATAAATTATTTTATTAAATAATTATTTTAATAAATTATTTTATTAAAAATATATAAATTTATTTTAAATTTAAAAAATTAAATAAATTATATTTATTTATTTTTATATATTATTAATTTATTATCATTATTATTAATTTAATTTATTTTAAAAATAAATTACATCAAAGATAATATAGTAAATATTAAATTTATTATCTTTTATTCTCTGTAAATAAATAAATAAGTTGAATCAAATAACATTAGATTATATTTTATAATCTTAATTATATAATTAACCTAATAATTATATAATTAAAATTAATATATAATAATTTGAATCAAACATATTTTAAATGTGAGAAATTTTAATTAACAGGCAATGCGCCGACCACTTTAATTAAGAAGGCTAAACTAAAGAGACAGAAGTGATGAAATTGACGAGCAAGAGCAAGCTCACGAAGCATGTTCCATCTCCAAAATATCAAAAAGATGCAAGTTTCTGATAGGAAGCTTGCAAGATTAAAAATAATAATAATAAATAGAATAGAATTGATAGGTACTTTGTCTATCAGTTCCATCTCCAAAATTACTATGAGGGGCCGATTGTATTCTAAAAGGTTGATAATATTACCAAACCAATCTAAAATACCTGAACACAGGAAATGGAAAATACTACACGAAAAATTTATCAAATGAGTATAAAATTTGATATAAAGGTTTTCTCAAATAATGTGTTTGCATCTCTCTGAAAAGCAAAAATTATCGAATTTACTCAGTGCAATGAAATCTCATTTGAGTATGAATAACATATTGGCTATGTCAAACACCCAGAGATGAACAGAACTAGAATGCCATTAACTAATAAAAGGGGGAAAATATATCTTCTTGCATAAGACAATGCACTAACAAAACATGCACAAGAACATAAAGAAAGAAATAATATCATTGAATACATGTTTAAAATTTTAAACTATATTTCTTTCAATCTGTGCAGGAAAGATATAGAGAATTTTGAATGGAATTAAATTTCCTCCAAGTGCTCTTTGCTTTCTTCTAGGTAGTACATAAGAGAAATTGATAAATCTTCTCCTTTTCTTATCCTTAGATAACACAAAGATTCTAGTCCAAACAATGTTAAGGTGAAAATTAGTTGAAGGGGTTCAAAAAGAATTAACCTTTAACTGCAGGACCACATTTAAAAGGGATGACATGAAGAGAAATAATAACAAGACACCTAAAGCATGATCTGTCAAGAAAATTAAACAGGATTGTGAAATATATTGAGACAACTTTCACTTGTCAAAGAGCAATTACATGGTGCAATATACATGAAATTTTCACTAACATTTCATAGGATCCAAACGACAACAAATAACTTCTTTTAATTTGGACTGTTCAACAAGAACTTTAAAGGCTTGATTTAATACAGTATGTACATACCAAGTTGACCAATTATGAAAAGGGACAAGATGATAAAGAACCTAGTATAGCTTCGATTAAGTAATCTATACAGGGAAGAAGTCATACAGAGCCGAAACTCTCATGATTGAAAGATTAAAAACCACAGTCAGACTATAGGAATGTTGTCAAAGGTGAAGCCTTTATAACCCTTGTACGCGTAATACGCTATCCTCGTGTAGTAAAACCCTGGCAGGAACAGCACCGATCCCAGTATCGCAAAGAAAACCCCTAATCCGTCCATCCAGCGAAATCCAACCCACAGGGATCATAAATTAGCTGAAACAAAACAAGAAAACAAAATGATAGCAAGAAAAGGAAATTCACCGTGGGCGCGATCGCCGCCGATGCGGTTGGCGGCCATGATTGAGCCGACGACGATGCAAACGAAGCCGAAGACGAGGAGGGATACGGCGAATGCAATCTCCTTGACAGGCGGTCGGTTATGGATGGCGCGGCTGGGGTCTCCCATGAAGATGTCCTCGTCGGAGATGGAGAAGGCGTGATCAACGTAGGCCATGGCCGCGAACTTCTTCGTCAAATCGAATCGACTAGGGTTTTCGAAGGAGAGATCAGAGAGGAGAGGAAGCGAAGCAATTGATGGGGGAGAGGAACGGCGACTCGGAGAGCTGCTCGTCGTCTAATTCTCCTGCGAGGGTTGCGAAGCTGGGAGAAGGAAGCAGGTCGGAACGGGTAGCTTAATAAATGAGCGACGTACCCGAACTTAGAATTAGAATAGTCAATTGCGACGTACCCGAACTTAGAATTAGAATAGTCAATTGGCTCATGGATCTGACCCGGTCAAGGTTTGGGTTTGACCGAATCTCACCACCCCTAGAATTCAAATGGATCAAGCTAACCAATTAAATATTAATGGAAATAACAAAGAGGCCATTTATTTTTCTCAGCTACACGATATCCTTAATTGTTCGCATCCATCAAAATCTAAATTAACGTTACATCAACTTTTATAATTAGGAAATTTAATTTCTAATGAGTTCCTGTATATTCATGGCCAATTAAATGAGTCTCATACCAGCTGACAAATGACAAAGAAATCAGCGATCCACATAAGTATTTGCTTCACAATGCCACAATGAGATCTAACTACGATGCCAGAGTTTACCAGATAGGTCAAGTATGAATTGTCCAAATGAAACTTGAGATGATACTCACAATCTTGGACCATCCCCAACGGGGTAGTTTTATAACAATAGATAATGTACACTAGATTCGAACAAATGATTTAATGACTATGAAGAAGTTTCATTTGGGAGCAAGCACAGAAGATCCTACATATCACAATTTGAAATATTTTACCATTGTTTTTACCACTGGGAGTATTTTTATTGTGGGGATGGCACCAAAGAGCTTCTCCTCCCATCTCATTAAGTATAGCATTACAACAGATTCAGTATTTGAATATAAACACTAATCAACGGGAGAGAGCCTGCATAACAAGAAAAACGTTTTAGTTAGGGAACCTTAAGAACAAGCCAGTTGCAGCTCACATTTATAGAGCTTAGGTAGTGAATCAATCGGTATTCCATCAATATGTAACAAATCTATTCGTGCAAAAGGAGTAACCTAATGTCACCTGGTTCGTCAGCATGATGAACAATGTTAGGAGGTAACAGTTAGCTTTCTTCATCATCTGATTGGGCATTGGTCCTCTCTGGGCTCTTCATTCTTGGACGTAGAGATGCACCTGTAGTTCACAAAAGGGTAGGTGGATATTAATTGGCTCAATCAAGGGGCTAAACCAGTATCAGGAATATAAACATTTCCAGGAATGTTAAATCATGACTTCTTCTGTAATATAATTAAAATTTATCTAAAAAAGTTAATCACTATAAACAAGTTTCAAGTGCTAAAATTTGAAACAATGAAGCATGTACATCAGTTTGTTAGTCTGGTTTCGATATGGTTGTATCATTCATCCTCCTCCATATTTAATTCGCACACGGATGGCATAGCAAAAGAAAGCTTTCAGTGTTCCCAATAGATAAGAGAAGTATATATACGCACCCAAAATATACCAAATGGCAAAAAAGATTATATATGCTTCATCATACAAACTTCAAATAAAAATATAATGGAAATATAAATAAAATTAAAAATCAGATATAAAGAGTCCAAAGCAATAAAGAAAACTCTTTCAGTAATACTAATTGTTGAACAGCATAAAATGACAAAGGGAAATTTAGCATTAATAAACAGAAGAGAGAACTTAAAGTAAAAAAGAGAAATTAGATGCATGCCCAGTTTTCATATAAATCAAGAAAACATTCAATTATCCAACATGTAGATGGATGACAATTTTACAAAACTTGCATTTTCCCTTTAAATCCTCGAAAAAGAAAGAGAAAATACAGAAGAAAGAACATCCTCTTAGAAAGTAAATGTAGAAGACACATTATCATTCTACAAAACCACAAATGACTTAAAACTTCAGAATTTCTTAAGATCTGACATATGCTAACATGCATATGATGGCAGCAAAACAAGTGACCCTAGAACTATATTTTCCAAATCCATAGAATATAACCTAAGTTACTCATGCTCTTCATTAGTTCATTAGTCATAGTAATAGGAAACTTACTCTCCCAAGTCCATCCACCTTGCATTTTCGCTGTCTAGGAATGACCAATATCTATATGCCCTGATATGTAACCATAAAACAATACATGATTGAGGGTATATATGGTTCAATATGTAGCTATGTCAGTGGAAGGAAATAAACCTATGTAATGGAGAATAAAGGTATATAAAATTAATAGAAGTTCTACTAAACTTCCAAGTTCAAGATGTTTTTATTCTCTCAAAACTCCTCTCAATATAATGAAAAAGCACAGGATGTCATTTCAGAATTTTGAAAATATCAAATTAACACTTATTTAAAAAAAAATTTTAATAATTACTATTTCTCCATTCTGGTCTTTTGGTCAAAATTCATAAATTTAATATTTCAATTTTATTCACAGATACTCAAATTTCCTCTTATATTATATATGCTTTCTCTACAATAATCAAGAGTAGCTTTCTAATCTTCAATTTTTGTCACTATTTTGTATGAGCAAAGTCTTCATCTTGTATTAAAAATCCACTTGAGTGACCTTTTTATGAAAACTTGGTTGTTTATAAGTATAAAATGATGTATAACTTTTGCACCCAGTAATTCCTCGTCCCCAATAATAAAATTACTCCAAGAAAGATGAATCTCAAACATATCCAACAAAAATGATACATTAATCAAGAATCAACTGCACCCTAAAAGACTTGAACTTTAGAATACAAAGGCAGCTAATGTGTCAGAGCCAGTTCGAAATAAGAGACAGAAAATGATTTGTTTCCTTACCTTCAACAAAATAGGCAGAAGAGGGCCATCCACGATCGGTAGTGAAGGACATCATCTCCTCATCCGTCATTGGATTGGTGAGCTTGCTGATGAACTCCACCGCCCCGCAGTGGCGCCTGCGGGGCGGCACCCAGTAGGAGGAGCCAGGGATAAAAGGAAGCCAATCGGGAGCGGAACTACGGACTATAATGGCACGGATGGCGTCCTCGAGTCGGCGCATACCCAGAACCTCCACCTCCGACGAGGAGCCATCCGCGTCGATCTCCAATTCAAAAAGCTGCACCTTCTGGGGACGGCTGGAGAAGCGCCGGAGGTTGAGGACGGCCGAGGCGCGAGATCGGCTGACGAGGCCGGAGGACGAGGCCGTCAAGGCTGCGGCTAGGGTTCGGGTGTTGAGAAATCGAGCCATGAAGAGGAATCGAAACGGAATTAAGCGACTTGGATTTGAGCAGTGATCAAAAATTCGATTAAATATAAATCGTTCGAATAGATTTAAAAAAATCAATTAATTCAGTTCAATTTTTATTTTAAAATTTTTTATTTAAGTAAATTAAATAAATTAAATTAATTAAAATAAAAAAATAATTTTTAAATTTTTAAATAAGTAAATTTATATATATCTAATTAATTGATAAATTTTTTATAATATTAAAAAAAATTAATTATTTCAATTAATTCATTTAAAAACTAAATTAATTAATATTTTATTAATTTAATTTATTCAATTTTTATTTAAAAATTTAATCGATTAATAAAAAAATTTTAAATTTAATTAATTTAATTCAATTCGATTTTAATCAAATACTCTATGACTTAGGAAAGCTCATGAATTCCAATTTTATATTATTTATCTCTTTATGATCAAGTGAGAAAATAAAAATTGAAATATGGACTTATATGTAAAATCATATATCATTAAAATGTCGATATATTTTGATATTTATTTTATCATAAAAATTGAAAATTAATACCGGAATTCTGCTGGACCATCCTCCGTATGAAAGAAAGCCATAAACCTGCCTCACATAGTCATATCGATCTCTGCCAATTCTAGAGATTGCTAAGCCTTTACTTGAAAGAATCACCGTTATTAACGATAACTTATAATCTTACACAAATTCTTGTTTCTCTTTTGGCTTTTTAGTACTCTCCGATCTCTTGCAGTGTCTCCATCCTTCCATCTTCTAGTCCAAACCTCCACCTCACAACCTGCTTCTCCCTAGGATTTAGAGTATCCAGCACTTCGTTGAGATCCTGCCTCATGAGTTGTTTGATGCGTATGTGCAATGACATCCTGTGAAGGTTGAAAACACAGTTTTAACCATCATACTCAAAGGGATGGTACAAAGGGATTGAAACGAAATAAAATGTGACTTACTGTAGGTTTTAGGCTCTCGTTGAATCCAATCTTCTGATCCAGAGAACTCAGAACATCTCGAGTTTCTTTATAGATAATGCAGTTGCCTCCGCAACTTCCTCAGAACCTGGATGTCTTCCATTCTCTCTATATAGTTGTTTTTCAGCCTCTCTTACTCGATAACTTGCCTCTAGCATGTGAAACTGTAAGAACATAATTTCAATGAAGCTTTACTTTTGTCTGGATAACCAGAGAAAATTTATGCAGGCATTTATATTTTCACATCCAACAAAAATTATATGTATCATTTACTTTACATATAGTTTCCAATTTCTTCGATAGATATGCTTGATAAGAATTGAAAAAAAAAAGGTTTTAAGTGAACCTCCTGGCAAGCGGGGATAGTCCTAGACTGTTCTGAAAGACATTTCCTGACTGATTCTTTTATCCACCAGTGTTCATATGTTGAAAACTTGAAGCCCTTGGAACCCTCAAACTTCTCGGCACCCCTCACCAGGCCTCTGCATCCTTCCTGCGCGTATAAAAGAAAATCCAAGATGAAACACTTTGGACTCCATCACAACTTAACCTATGTATCAAATAAAATCAATAGTAAAGAAAAAATAACTAGCTTGATATAGATTTTATATTGATACAAAATGATAAATCACAATACATACAACACAACACGAAGCAAATCATCAACAATAAGAACTATATAACCAGGCACCTGAACGAAGTCCTGGATGCCCATTCCTGTACCGAGATAGTTTTTTGCTATTGAAATAACAAGCCATATGTTACTTTTTATCAGTTTGTCCTTGCAAACGGTACCATGGTTTAAGCGTTTCCTCAGGCCTTTCGGATCAATTCCAGCAGCTGAAGCCCATTGCACAAAGTTTGGTTGACAACCATTTTGCTCTGCAAGAGTCTCTCATAGCCTTTCTAGTTTTAGCAGATCCTGATGGATTCAGTACAAAATAAGCTAAATAAGAATAATGTGGGAAAAGTAGTTTTATCATAATC
The DNA here is from genome assembly GCF_044706935.1 of Curcuma longa. Lineage (NCBI taxonomy): Eukaryota > Viridiplantae > Streptophyta > Magnoliopsida > Zingiberales > Zingiberaceae > Curcuma > Curcuma longa. The sequence goes on along the minus strand of NC_133868.1, from coordinate 6,827,306 downwards.
ATATATAGATAAATATTTCTCTAGTCTTCGAATGTTAAAAGCAATTTCATTTGGCTATGCAAATCCATCATCAGCTGATCATTATGCTTTGCCAAAGTCCTAGACAAGCTTTGCTCTAATTTCTAAATGATAGAACTTGAGTATTTCTAGCTCTTCAGAAATATTAACCAGATGGAGGAAGATTCTGTTTTCACCATAATATATCAACTCATGAAACTTAACCACAACTACTCCATGAAATGTCACTAGTTTATTTTGACTCATGACAAAGATAACCACCACAAGAAGATAAAACCAAGAAAGTTATGTAGTCCAAACATTCTCAAAACATCTGCATTACTGAACATTTTCAAATTCCTGGTGCATTAACTTGTACCTGAATTCCTTCTGACAATCTAATCTCTTCAGCTGCTGTGAGGAGCTTTGATACATTTGTTGTTCCCCTTAAGTATCGCAAGGGATCTAAATAATCAACTTCCTGAAGAGTAGAGCACTTTTTCCTTCCAGATAACCCAGACTTCAGGGAAATAACACCAGTGGTAGCCTTCTCTGCTGCCCTTGCTCTTCTGGCTCTTCTTTCAGTCTGACGCCCAGATCTCACAGCAATGTTTTCAGCATGCTCAGCTATCTGGCACTCACTATATGTGAAACTGAAATAATCTGTATTCATAGATTGATCTAGGGTAAAATTATATTTAAGATATTCAGTTTCAGAATAAGTAGAATGGTGGGTGCCACCCAGTATTGTTCCTGTAAAGCTCATCCTCTCAAGCCATTCTGTCTCAGCATCTGATGAACTTCCTAAGTTCTGAACTTCTATAACAAGATTCTTCCCCATCACCTGAACTGCATTTTTTGCAAGTTCAAGTGCTTCCCTAGCAAGATCAACTGCTTCAGTAGCAGTGGTTGCTACCACAGCCTCCTCACCCGTTAGCAATTGTTCTGAAGCCAAGGTCATCCAAATGCCAGTCCGAACACACCAAGTTGAAGGGATGTTGCTAATGAGGAAAAGAAAAATAGCATGATCCTTTTCTTCAAGATCAAGAATTTAAATCTCAACTTTGGTACAAGTTTCAGTCCTAACCAGGCTCATACATAAAAGTGTTAACTTAGAATATACACACAATATAGGTAGGCACCAATCTTGAAAAGGCATTAGATAATTTACTTCCATAAAGTAATGAAATTGATTTATATTCTGTTTATTCTACCAATATAGCAACTTGTGATATTTGTCAACCTCCTTCCACCAGGTCTCAAAAGATTTCAAAACTAGAAGTTACATACAGATTAAACAATCAAAAGCAACGCTAGACTAATTCATTTTATAACTATGCTCAAAAAATGTATATTTACTTTTGCTATGTAACTCAACAATGTAGCAGCTTTATCTAATGTAATAGCATGAAAGCTCTATATAAAATCAAACTAATTAAACATTCTCTTTCGAGATTGGTTTTACTTACAACTCTATTCTATGTTTGATATGCATGCATGCTAGGCACTATATTGATTACGTCCTGATTCACCAAGTTCTTTGAATTTTATGTTTTTTACTTGTATCAATTATATCAGATTGTGTATCAACCAATTCCATCTTTGTATCACCTGCATTGGACAGCACATGAAAATATCAAATATCACATGTGCCTTCCATGTTTTGGTCTTAAATATTGTCACATCAACACATTGGTCTCACCTATGTCACTTAAAGTAAACAAGAGTTAAATTCATGTCATAGACTTAGGCTTAGAATACCCATAAAGTAAAATTCCTCAAAAAGATTTTGCAAAAAACAAGCATGAAGACTACCACACAAGTATCTAATATCAGAATCAAGAATTCAATATGGATTCAATCTACATAATTTTGAGGTTAGTCATCGAGGCCTCATGTTATGAATATTTACATAAAGGGCAGCCCGGTGCACGAAGCTCCCGCCATGCGGGGTCCGGGGAAAGGATCCATTGTACGCAGCCTTACCTTGCCTTTGGCAAGAGGCTGTTTCCAGGTTATGAATATTTACATACTCTTCAATTTTCCTATGATTAGCCGAGCTATCTGTTGAGGGACATTTGCTTGTTGAAATTCATCTCAAATTTATATTGTCACACAAGCTTTTATTTATCTACCATTAGTTAAAAGCCTAAAACATGATGGGAGAATGGAGTAAGGTAAAAGATTTTCCTTTCACCTAATAAATTGCAAGTAAATTCTCAACTATTCATTCACCACTGGAATCCCTATTCCTCTATTTACACCTCAAAGAAGTGCCAAATCTTCCATCTTACATCCACAATCAACCTTTCAAATGGATTCTTTATCAAAATCTTGAGAAATAAAATTTTATTATTTAGCTTGCATATCAATCACTGACCTTGGTCGGTAGGCCAATGGCTCCAGCATCTGTTAATCGTTTAATAGCTAATGGAGAAGAGGAGGTTGAATGAATTTGTAACTTTATCTATTTGCTCCAAATCAATTGTAGATGTGGTAGAGGAAAAGACACAATGAAACTGGAGATGGACAAAATTTCTGGCCTTAGCTGCAACCAGAATTGGAACCAAAAACTTGTTACAAACTAGATCAAATAACACGATGAACTCAATAATAATAATAATAAAGCAACAACAATATGTGTTGCGAAAGCTCCATGAAGCCTCAGACTTTAAAGGACAGCTCACAGGTCATTACGTACCAGAAATATGCAGAAAATCTAATGCTATTTGCTAACATAGGCAGGTGAATTTATAGAACCTTTTCTACATGTGATTAAAATACATCAAAGAAATGCTTGACAAACCAGATATACTATCATTCATGCACCGGGTTGCCCCTATGGGCAAGGGGGAAAATGTTCCAATGTGGCATTCCAATCTATATTTTGTAAAGGTTCAAACACATATTTTGAGGTTGCTCTACAATTTGCACGATAAATTCGTAATTACTTTATTAAGGTTATATGATAATTTGAGAAAATCTTCCGAAGTAGGCATTCCAATCAACATTCTTAAGAGGTTCAAGGATCACATGTTTCTAGTAATACTAGAACAATAATTACCAAAAAACATGATTCTCAAATATTTGAGGCTAGCCACATAGAAAGGTTGTTACAATATCATTATTTTACATTGGCTGCCCAGGTATAATGCAACTCTCAGTTTTTTCCATGTACACTGACAGTGTTGTTTTCTCACATTTTTCTAGTAATATAATCCAAGTACCTTAGCGAACTCAGTGTTACCGCCATTCGTCGTATGAAAACCTAATTTGTTCTTCACCCGCAACTTCATAACCATTGCCAACTGACCAACTTTTCTAGCCAGGGTTAGTAGTCAGAATGAACATTCACAATTACAGCAGAGGTCGAAAAATAAAACCCGCGTTCTACTAGCAACATCATGCATCCGGTCGGAAGACGATCTTTAACAACTCGTAGATTGATTTCCTCAACAAAATTCAAAACGAAGAGCTCTAAGCTACATAAATGAGGCTCTTCGGAAACGAGGAAGTCCTCAAATCAAAAGATTTTGAGTTTTGCTTACAGTGAAGTGAGGACCAGCAATGGGCGTGGGAAGGGCAAAGGGGGCGGAACTATTTTTACAGATACACACTTCGTATTTAAGATATCCCCTTTGCCTAGGCAACTTGCCTGGGATGAACTTTGCCTCGCCATGATCCCAAGTAGATCTTCTGATCAAAAGCAAAAGCACAAACTACTAGTTAACAAAAGGCAAGCATTGCACTTTCTTTGGCAACTAGAAAAGCAGCCCAACCATCAGAGCAAGGAAGAGATACCAAACCGTTGCCCAAGCCACCACTTTGCCACCGATCCAAGATTTCCCCGCATCACAAAAGAACAGCAAATCGTGCCTTCGATGCCGTTCCCCGCAGTTCGTGATGCCACCGCTCATCTCTGACGAAGGACGGCACACCAATCCGTTAGTCTGGCTAGCTGCGATTCTGTGCAGTATCCTAACGATCGCTGTCATCGCCGGCGGGATAGTGGTGTTCACCGTCTACATGATCTACAAGCCCAGAGCCCCTTTCATAAAGGTGGCCTACGCGCAACTCAACAGTCTGGATTACGACCAGTTTGGCCTCCTCGAGATCGAGATGGCCTTGGCTCTGGTAGCCGAGAACGACAACGCCAGGGTCCACACTAGCTTCTCCGACCAGAGCATCCTCCTCCAGTTCCATGGAATCGATGTGGCCGTGCTGCAGGCCGATCCATTTGAGGTCGCCAAGAACAGCTCTGTGGATCTGAACTATCTCTTCCAGTCGCGGCCGGTCCCGCTGGACTACAGCGCAATGGAGACCATGGACGTCGCTCTGAAGCGGGGCGTTGTGCCATTCGAGCTCAACGGGCATGCCAGAACAAGATGGAGGGTGGGGTTTTTCCTCTCCCTGAGGTCCTTGACCCACCTCCATTGCAAACTCCGCTTCTTCTGGCCCAATGGCAGCGCCATCGACTTGGACTGCACCTCCAAAGCCCGCTGATGAAGAACAACTTTTTGCCTGGGAGAAAACACTAATTCGTCAAGCTGAAAGCTAGCATTTTAACAATTCTCAAGTAGGCCCTAGTAGTTTGACATGTTCAGTTTAACAATTGTATTTATAAGAATTAATATGAATATGATACTAACATATATTTTTTAGTTTCTAATGATCCTGCATTTTTCATTACCTCTTAGACAATTAAATTGATTATGACATAATAAAATTATTAAAATGAACAAAGATCGAATCTTGATGAAATTGAGATAATATTCTCCTTTGTTATAATCAACTATAACTTTCTAATTTATCTCTTTACAGATAGTCGTAGAACTGAATGTGTCCTTCCTCTGAAATTACGGATTCCACCTTTACTAAAGTGGACAAACAATCACCTACAATCGTACCAAAAGACCAGCTCTTTCTTTTTGGCCCATATAATATATCTATTTACAAATAGGACCTTAATAGGAATATTTAATGGTAGTACCCTCATCTATAGCATGCATCTATACACTTGATAGAACTCACAGATTTCCGTATTCAACAATATAATCTAAAAGAATTAAGAAGACTAGAACATAAAAAGGATGAAGACTCCAAATACGATATTTACATGTATAGTAGTAAGTCGCAGAAGCAGCATTTGCACATCCCAAGCATCTAAATTTGTACAAGCATTTGCACGATGCTGGATTGCATCCCTTATTTCGAATGTAGTACTGTGCATCTTTTCTTTTCAGACAACTAGTTTGGTGCCAAATATTCTATACCTCCTGCTCTCCCTAGGCTGACTTTTGTCGAGATAATAAGAAGTCAAACAACACCTGAACCACGGTGGATTTCTAGCACAATCTGTTGGTCCATCAGAAGAATCAGGTATACCAAGAAGCTTCTTCATTTTGCTCGCCAACACATCAGAGTTTGGATAGCCATCAAAAAAATTCACCTGATATTCATGAATGTAATAAAAATAACGTAGGTTACAGTCAACTCATGATCTTTATATCCAAATTATGATACTTGAATCAATCATATAACAATGACTACATATCAAAGTGAATAAACAGAAACACTTGGCCAGTCTATACTTGCTACTTCATTATGTTCATTCCTTTTTTGGTTGATCAAAATTACAAAGTGATATATTTTATGTAGAACTACATTGAGGGAGATAAATACCTCTTGGTATGTTTTATGAAGCATAATTTGTGGTAAAAGTATACAATGATAATTGTAGTTGCTTCTTGTTTATTTATCAGTGAAGAATATACTAATAATGAGGTTATAAATTTTCAACAGCAACCTTAGATCACACTAGAGATTGTTTGCTGGTCATTATATCAGAGTGTCAGATTTCATCCGTGGTTAAATAGCCTAAAGTAGTTGCTTGCAGTAATCACGATTCCCCATTGTTTGATTATTTTTACATGCAACAATTCCATTTTTTTTCTTCAATTTTTCTTTAAAAGATCCTTATTCGGTCCCTGTAATTTTAAATGTCTCGTACAGCTCTCTAAGTTATCAACTGTTCATCAATTTTGCACTTTGGTCCTCAACTAGCAACATCATGGGACACTATCCAAATTCTCAAAGGAAAAAAGTCAGTTGTGTCTCGCATGCCACAAGACTTAAATCATTAGAGCAAAATTGCCTTTCCCTGATTCACTCGATCAGCATGGAAACATAGAAAGAAGACTAGACTAGAGTTAAAATCATGTCATCCTCTCATGGTCATTTATGTGCATCATTCAAAGCTTCGACGTCATGGATTCCAGCATCATGCAGCCTGAATTCATGACCAACTCACTCACCTCCCCATTGGCTTTGCAGAAGATCAATCTCGACCACTGTGTCATCGACGATGCATTCTCAGCCTTGATTGAAGTCCCCATTTTTAGTCACTATCCTCATTGTGCATGGTCAAGGGAGCTTAAGCATGCTGAAGTGCATCTCCACTCATAGCAATGGTAGGCCAGAGTGCAGATAGATTTCTGGCTATATATCAAAGCTTTCTGGCAAATTAAAAAGCACCATAACTTTGCCTATGGTTGGATAACCCCTACTGGTATCTTCAACGTCATACAGTCCATTCTTATGATCAAACAAGCATTGCAGGAAAGAAGAATCAGTGCCTACCATGGATCCCATAAGAGGCAGTTCGAGTTTTTCATTGGTATTTTGTGCGACGATACTAGTTGAGGATTTTTCAGGTCAAATTCATGCATGTAAAAGCTAAATTGTGGCTTTTTTGAAACTTCAGGGATCAGATTGGATACACATTAACTTCAGGAGTCAATTTCAGACTTTTAAAATTTTAGGGGCCAATTTGGGATCTTTTTCAAAATTCAGATTCAAACTAGATTTCGCACTTTTATATCAACATAACCATTGCCTAAATTCAAATTAATAATGAAATTGAAAGCAAAAGATATACCCCATCTTCTGCACTAAGGAATGCATGAATTCTTGCTGTTGGATCTTCCAAGGTAAATCTAACACGGTAGCGTCCTGTAACTGGAGAAATAAGATCCTCACCCTTCCATGGATATGCTGCTACCAATCGAACAATGCACATACACTTGTGTGTCACCTGCATCGCATTCATCATGCATATTTCATAATTCAAGTAGATCGAGTCCATATATTTATGTTCTAATATATAATAGAAAAAGTAATACGAAAGAAATTAGATAGCATTAGCAAATTTATTTTGAACGAGACTTTTTTAAATATTCATAGCAACATTAGCAAGCTCATTGTGAGACCATTTTTTACTCTTAGTAACTAATGTAAATAAAACACTTTCATCTAAAAGAATTGTCTACAAATGAGGTTTATGTTGTGAAGATAGAGAAAGGAAGGACCAAACAGATCCCGTCAGCCAAAAAAAAATGTTCACCCTTTATTTATTTATTTTTATAGGGAGGAAAAACGGGAAAAAAAGAACAGGGACCAATCGATGTCTCTGAAAGCTCACTCCAAAAAGCTCTGAAATAAATAAACATCCCTGACTGACTATCCCTATCAAATGTTCAGTCGATTCAATATTGATAGTTGAGCATTCAGATTCTCAAGCCCTCAGAATAAAGAAGGATTCGACATGAATTTTTGCACCTATCATCTCAAATACAAATTGGAATGTGACAAATGAAAAGCAAAAGCTCAATCAATTGTAAAATAGCTTTAGTTCCCTCAAGCAATGCAAACCAGGAATGCAGATTCTTTAACTACTGTATCCATATAATGAATACAAATTGCACGTGTCTATAACAGAAGCTGACACCAAGGCCTATAGCCCATATTGTGTTTAGTATTACAGTAGCCAGAAGGGCATCACTGTGTCATTGTTATTGTTGTAAGTTACACAGTATCTTAATTCAGCCGATACAATCCTTTTTGATTCCACTCCTTTTTTTCTCCACCTCACCTACCACATCCGAGTCTGTAGTTGAGATACTTCCTATCCCAATTACATTGTCCATTCCATCATCTTCTACTACAACTTAGCCAACACAAGAAACCCAACCAATATGGACCTCTAGTAGATGACCCAACCAATATATATATATATATATATAGGTCACGGCTGTGCAGTGCCGCCCTGCACGGCCACCCCACGCAGCCACCCCGCACGGCCGCAACGCGCAGGATGACAATGCACATCCACCAGCGAGTGTTTACTTCCTCTTTCTTTTTCCTCTTCCTCTCTTCCTCTTCCTTCCCGCAGATTTCTTTTCTCTTCCCCTCCTTTTCTTTTCCTTTCTCTTCCATCGATTTAATTTCTTTTCTTCCTCGATCTGCACCTCGGAGTAAAGAAAGCATAAGAGGCAGCTCTAAGGATTGCTAGATACCTAAAAGCCACACTAGGATCTCTTTTATTATAACTTAATGCGTTCTCAAGAGTGCTTGATTGAGATTGAGAGGTTCTCTCACAGATTACTATATTAGGCTTTTGTATTCTTTTAGGAGGAATCCTTATATTGTAGGGAAAAAAATGAAGTGGCCAGATCAATTAATATAGGTAATAACTTTGTCGAGCTTATTTGGCTCAATCACCTAATGCATGGGTTGCATATCAATCTTACAAAACCAATGCAATTACATTATGATAATCAAGATGCCATGAACATTGCTTCCATATCCAACGCTAGTTTTATGAGAGGACAAAACCCAAATGAACAGTCCCTTTGACATAGAGGAAGTGCAACTGCAGAATATTGTTATATCATTCTTTTTAATTTGAAGGATCACTTGACATATTTGTTAATTAAGGCTTTGGAGGTCTTGAACATATTTATAAGCTGAGGTTCTATAATATTTAGCCATCTTGAGGGAAAGCTTTGAGGATGTGGTTGCAAGAGGGTAATACACAAAGATTGTATGTAAACATCCATCATCTAAAAGATATATAGGTAGCCAGCCGGCCCTACCTAAAAGTGATGATAATCTTTCACCACCATTCACAAATTATAAGTGCAAATTTGAAAAGACCAAAATCTACAAGATCCTACCAAGTGTTAAGTAGCTACAAATAAATAACAAACAAGAATGCATAGCATATGTCTAATGCAAAAAAGTGAATTATCCATGAAAACATAATAGAAGGAAAAAAGAAAGATAAGGGGCACTAATACATTAACATCAACTGGCTTCCATGTTCCTTTAGGTTTAAAGAATTAAACCAAATGTGATTAGGGTCTTAGGGAAGCAAGGTGTGTATCTTACCCTTCCCAAGCAACTCAATGAAAAGATCCTTGGAACTTACAACTAGTCAATATATTGTGTGAACTAAAGATCACAACATCCTAGTTAACACCAATAAAAATTTTCCAACAATGAACCAAAACCAGCAAAAAATTTCAAACTAAGAAACAATTTAACCTCTGGATAAGCAATTGAATGTCTCAAAGTTATACATGTCACGTCATCACAGTCCACCACTGAAATGACATCAAAGATAAACAAATAGTTAGTAATTATGTGCCAAGAAGAAACCAAAGTGAGTAGAACTATAGCATTATTAAAAAAAGTGAAATATTTTCGGCCAGTAGGACCCAAAAAACTTTAAATGGAAAAGAAAGATTTGTCTCATTAACATGAAACTAGCAACTGTTACCTCCTAGTGAATTCATACTTGCAAAAGATTCATGTTTGTCCATTTTGGTTATTCTATCATTTCTTTTGTTATTTCTGAAATCACATTTCATATATTCAAATTTAATTTTATTTAAAACCTTTAATTTTAGTTTTATTTGAACTAACCAAAATGTAGAATAGATCATATTTTCCCCACTTTATAATTCGATGATCCACCTAATTGCTTAGGAATTGTGATCATGTAATCTCTCACAGTAACTTCACACATTCATCTTTAATCTTTCACCTGCTACTACAATCTTTTTTTATGTTCTTTCTTAATTCTTACACTCTAGGTCAAAAAAAATGCTAATGACCAATACAACATTTAGGTACACAACAATCATATAGAAGTCTATTTATTTCCCAGTTTTTGACACATGACAACCTAGTTGCTCAAGGATAATCACAACCATTTCTTTGATGTTCTCTTTCGTAATTCCAACACTAACTCAACAAGTATTAATGACCATACAACTTTTAGGCACACATCAATAACATAAAGCCCCTCCCTCTTCCACTTAATGAAAATAATGTTAATCAATAACAACAACAGGAAAAAAACATTTAGCATATATACAATACAAGGCCAAGCAATACGAGGACACACATTTGCTGATCATAAACAGAAAAACTTCTGATTGGCTGTCACCTGTAATTCGAGAAGGTATAGAAAAGCTCATAGGATATCTTCTCATTGGAATTGCATTGCGATCATCATAATTCCTATTTTGATAAATAAATATCGAAATCAATCAACTTGGCCCATGAAAGAACAGGCAGAATATAGCAAAGATGAGTGATTACTTTAAACGGTATTGTACAACCCATTCTTCATCAGAAACAAGGATGATTTTACTAGAAGGTGTCAGCATGCCGTACAACATTCCGTAATGAAATTCACAAAGCATATTCTGCAACTTGACCCACTGACCACCACCATATAGATCTGAGATCATTTTGAAATGCTTACCAGCAAATACCCACACGACCGAGCCCATAAAAGGAAATGTGCAAAATGTCTCTGCAGAAGGAAGGAACTCTCCAGCATGTAAAGGACATGGATACTCCCCTTCAAGATCAAGACTGTTGAACCCATTAGAGGAAAAACAATATTCAAATCACTCAAAAAATGGCAAAAACAACTATCCTTTCGGGGTGAAAAGAAAGATGGTAGTAAATAGGTGAGTGAAACAAGAAAGACAGGAGTGGCATAGAGAAAAAAAATAGATTGACAAAAGATAGAAGTCTAATTGAGCTTTTGACAGGCTCAATGTGTACTGGTGATCAGTAAGGACTGACATAGTGGGTACAATGGTCAATGCAAGAGAATATAAGTTGGTTATACTAACTTGTAAAGTTAGAACAACGCTGCTGAAAAATTATAAAACTAAAGTGTTGCCAAAATAGACAGTCCTATTCAAACATTTGAATTTACCAACTCAACTAGCCGATAGCAACAAATTAAGATAATTCACTGCATAAATAAATAATGAGCAATCACAAACTGTGACATTAACAGCATTAGATGCAGTAGGCACTGGATCAAGTAGGGAGAAAATGCATACTCAGTTTCTATATTTGCCGTAGGCGCATCAGTTCCATCCCACACAAAGAGCAAACAATCCCCTTCAGAAGTTATGGAAACATGAAGAACCTTTTCAAAGAAAGATGTAAGAATTTTGTGTCACTTCCATCTGAGTGTGAACAATTTCCAAGAAACTAACTCACCTTGCAAACTAGATCAAATGGGCATCCTGTCTTAAGATGACATATTGGAAACAACTGGTCTTTTCTCACTAGTTGACGAACACTTGAGAAATTAGAGCCAAAAAATTGAAGAAACAAAGAAGAATCAAATCATAAAGCAGAGTTAAATAAAAAGAAGAATGAACAACCCACGAATCAGAGATGATCTTCAAAACACCATAAACAGAGTCATAGAGTATGCAGAAAAATAAAGAGGAAACTGTTAGACATATACCTGCTTCAGGTGCATTATGAAGTAGCCATGTACTAATTTTTGATAAAAGATCATCTTCATGTTCAGTAGCTTGATAGTTCACTGATTTTTGATAATTATGGAAACCCTCTATTGGGTTCCCTTCAAATAAGGCAAAGGAAGAGATCTTCTTGTTATAAACACCATGTGCAATTCCTTGGTACAGCTTCACCTGAACAATATGTAACAACAAAAGTATGTTCAGAAGTTCTAGGCATATCAGTGAATATTAAAGAAAACAAAGACTAAAAATGTTGTTAGAAAAGAACTTATAGAGGCATTGTCAGAAACCACTAAAAGATGACTTTATATTTCCTCGAGGGGGGTGTTAATCTCATCAATTATAGCGGGAGAGGATGCAGGAGCATATAGTTGGCACTAACAATTGGCCATATGAATTATGCTTTATATACATACCATAAAAAATAGCATGAGCTCAAAATTAAAACTAAATATAAGTAGAACATAACAGCATCAAGCAGTTCAATACCAAGAAAACCTGTTTGAAGTGGCAGAGAGATTTCAAAAAACATTTAGATAGTGCATAAACTTGGATATGGGGTGAAACAAGTTGAACGTCATATCAATTTGAGTATCCATACAGGCACTCCTGGAAAGTAGGGATTGATGAAATAAACAAGTGGATCTTTCGGTTATGCACCATTGCCAAACTAATTTAAAAAGATTAATATAGATACATAATTGATATATTGCAGACATCATTGCAACGCAACATCTAAAAAGAGTTGTAAAAAGTAGCATAAGAAAGAAATTATGGTAGTTACATTATCAATTGTCCTTCAATGTCTGAACATATAAAGTTACAAATGAGGATAGATATGTAGCCCTAGATGACACGAACTAAATGTTTATATCTTATTTTTGTAAATGGATCATTATCATGGCAACAAGATAGAGAAAATTGCAAAATTTGGTATATGATATGAATTGACATCATAGATAATGTTGATGGCAACAACATCTACCTCAAGTTGATGAATGATAATTATATCACCAATTGATCTGACACAAGGTAACCTTGTAGGAACTGCAGCGAAGAAGTTCACAGAAAATCCAAACTCTGAATAACTGTTGTCGATTATCTTCAGTGTAATAGAAAAGTCTAGAAAGTACAAAAGAAATGACAGGTAAAATGCATTCACTCTGCAATTTAACACTAGAAAATAGTTCATCATAAATTTTAAAATTCCATCATATCTTAACAAATTAATCATAGGGGAGTTGTAAAGCATCGTTAAATAACTTGAAGTTATTCTGAAAAAATTCTAAAATTTGCAGCACAAACATCCTCCCTTGGTTGCTGAAGCAACTTCAAAGCCAGTAAAAAATTGATCTCCTGCCAAACATTAAGCATATTGTAGTGTAGCAAAAAAGAGGAGAAAGCATCCAATGTATCAAACAGGAAAACAAACTCATAGGCTCAACTTTCTCCTTACTGAATTAGATCACACATCAAGGAACTAAACTTGCTACATCTCTTTCTTTAACATTGCATAGCTTTCTGAAAATAGACTACCTTTTGCCCGTACTTCAACACGAAAACATTCAATTTAATTTCTTTGTAAAAAAAAAAAGTGTATACAAGAAGGATTTTGTTGGTCTCGCCAGCCACAAGAACCTATCCTGTGATACTGAATTTAATGGTAAAAAAAGCAAACAGCAGGCTCAGTTAGCACCTTCACTGAAAGTTCTACTACCAAGTACCAACTGGAAGATGAGTACGGGATTTTAGTAATCATCGCCAGCAAACGCCATAACTCCCAAGCGAATGGACCAAGAAACATTGTAGACATGAATACGGGCACAAGAAGCGCACCTGTTCCTTTGGTCTTCTTTTTTTCGCTGATGGAGGACACAGCACCAATGAGATTAACTCGCGCGCCGACGGACAACTGCGCATCTCCGATCTGGCTGTAAAAGTAATCCTCCGGGGCATCCATCTTACCACCTATGGCGTCCCTGAAACACATCACACCCAGTCCAACCAAAACGCTCAACAACTGATTGAAAAATGCCAACACCAGCCCGGTGTTCCACCGGAAGAGAACCATTCCAGAATCCAAACCCTCACCGGATGCTTTATTGGTTGCACGATTCGTCGAACCCTATCCGTCGGCGAGCGCAGCAGCCGGGATCCGCCGACACAGGTCGAGCAGCGAAAGCAGAGCACTCGAACACTGGGGTCTGTCTAGCCCATTTCTATTGTTGATTTAAAATTACTATAAATTAATAAAAAAAAACCAAAAATATGAATATTTTTTATTTAAAATGATAATTCTATTCAACATTATTAGAAATCTTTAGCATTAAACGCTATTATTATTATTATTATTTTAATACGGAGAGTTGAACTCATTATTCAGCAAAGTCCAGCGAGGAATCAAGTACGAATCTCAGCATTCAGCACAGAATGCGAGACAAGAAAGTAAAACACAAAAACAAAAAGGCAAATATCAGAAGAGAAATGGTCAGAAAAATATCCATTTTATTTATTATTAAAACAATATTCTATCCTATTTCAACACATTTCTATTTTTAAAAATATTTTTATTTTTATATTGTTGTAATAGTTATAAAATTCTAATTGCATCCATACTAATAAATTATAACCGCTATAATTCATAATTATCAATATTATATTATAATAATTATGAATTATAAATATTACAATATAAATAATTTATTTTAATTAATATTATATTATAACAGTTATATATTATATCATGTGATTCGTAACATTACAACATTAATAATTTACTTTTAATCAATACTAATCAATATTATATTATAATAATTACAAAATTATAATTGCAATACAATTATAATAGATGCTTTTATATTATAGTAGCTGCTACAACATAAATAATTATATTATACCAGCTACAAAATTGTAATTGTTACCATCGTAATTATAAAATTATAACTGATACAACTATCTTGAAAATAAGGTTATTTTTGACAAATCTAGTAAAAAACACACCAACTGACACAACTATGAACACTTGTCATTAAGCTATAGCCAACATCCATCCAACTCTAGTTGGAACGTTATTCATACAATAATTCGTCATCACCAAATAGACAGCACTAAATGTTCTTGTTTTGAGGGATATCTTGAGAGTTCGATTCGCCAAAGATGAAGCTCTATACGATCGGTGGAAAGAAGATTGACACTCGGCATTTTTTGCAGGGAAATATACAAACATCTCCTTCTATGTCGATTGAGGATCTCTTACTAGCTAGGCCTTTTGCTCAGTGCTTGGCGAAGCCTGTGAAGAACAATAAAACCAATCAGGGATTTTGTATGATAAGTAACAAGTTTATTAAACTATAGTTGTGATCTATTTGATACTAACACCAATTGAAGTGACAAAGTTGCAGACTGCACATTTCACTGATCTTGCTCCATACTGATACATGAGCAGCATCTGGCAGTTCCCACAATTCACATGAGCTACCTGATTTGCTGTCACCAAGCATGAGAGTTAAGATGGCTGATTCTAAGCTCAAACAATGGCAGACATACATCAGCAGTACAGCTAAATCCTAATTATGTATCTCATACAGCAGTAAGTTTTTGTTTTTGACTGTGAAGTGATGAAGTGTGATGATCATGCCAAGAACCATTGCTTAGTTTCTAGAGGTAGATTGACTGTGTGATAACAAGAACAACCATTGCTTACCTTCCAGAGCCAGATTGACTGTGTGACAACAAGAGCACTGGACACTACTGGCTCCCCTTATATACATCAACAGAGTGTGGCAACCTCCACAAATTAGCTGTGCCATTTCTGTTCCTGCATAGAAATTGTCTAAATCCAATATACAAGTTTGTGATCTTTTCCATTCTCCTCTCTTTCCCTCTCCCTCCCAAGTAAATGCAGCCCAAATGCCAATATGATCAACAGAACCATTCAGTTGTTTCTTTCTTCCCAAAAGCTAATTAAAGATTGGCTAAAGAAAAGTTACCGAGAGGTGGAACGGTTGTCACTGCACTGCAAACAGCACAACATACTGATATTGCCCCTACTGGATAGAGAAGCAGATTTCGGCAGCCAGAACAAACAAGTTGGCTCTGAGCACCTGAAGAATGCATTGGGGCTCAGTTGTAACCTTCCCAAAAATGAGATTTCAGAAACTCTAAATGTCTGAAACCTTCCTAGCAAAACTTGTTCAGATAAGAGCACAGAAATTGTCACTAATCATGCAGATAGAAGCATCTATAAACTCTACTTTTCTGTACTTTACTGATCAAGGTTGGTGCTTTACCATAACTATTTGTTTTGCTAGAAATATTTCTAGTAGTCAAATTCCAAACAATCGTACATGCATAATTTGCTTAACGTATTCAGGCAAGTTCAAATTGCATACCACCTGAGGGTGCAGTTGGAAGTGGAGAGGGATAAGGAGCGAGAGGGACTGGCATTGCCGAATTGCTCGCCAATCTCTGGTCTCAAACTCAGCAAAGCTTTAACTTCAAGCAGCGAACTGAATCCCTCAATCAGCTCCCATCGCCTGCACCAAGTTGTCACCAAGCCAAATCAAATCCCACTGCCCAGAACAAATCTTTAAACTCCTCAACGAGGAGGAAAAAGGAAAGGGAAAATACAAAGATAGGGAAGAGAATAGCTGAATCACACTGCTGTAGAGCCAGCTCCTCCCTTATCTTCTCTGTATGCTTTCTTCTCTTTTTTTTCTTCTTTTTCCAAGTGCAGTGACAACTCGGGAGAGATATCGATGTGATGGTGGGAGTGGGTGAGACTGAGCATTCTGGCGACTGATGGTGAGAAATCGAGATCATTGCGCTGCCTTTTCGTCGCTCCTTCCGCTCGTAGTAAGAGCAGGCACTACTGTTAGCCTCTTGATTGCCTTTGTGCTTTGCGGTACCCAGCGCCATGCGCGTGAGCTTCCCGCGTCAACAAACTGGTGGTGGAGGAACCTCCGCGTGAACCAGACGATCACTTTCACATACCGCTGTATTATCTTTGATTGAGGTAATCAATTAGCAGAAAAGGCTAAGGAGATAAGAGGATCAGCTTGTAATCATCGGCCAGAACTGCATTCACTTCTATCCAATCCGACGTTGCTCACGGCCAATGTGCCTTGAACTGCAAAGCAAAGAAAAGAGAGAACGTACGACAAGAACATGTCTGATTGCTAAACTTGATGATATGAATCAGGCTGAGGATGATACGCATTTAATTTTAAATAAACGGATAAGAACACCATCCTATTCCTACCCCTCCAATCCCAAATTTTGATTCACGTAAAAAGGGAAATGATAGAGGACAAATGCATGCGCAATCTCCTTTTTCCATATTTGCTTCCACGATATCTTCTGTTGATAAACCAAATAATCTCAGACACAGACGTAAACTCAAGTCTTTCTCAGAATTGACTATGATTCACAGGAAATATAGAAAGGCAATAATGCATGCTAATTAATGGCACAAAAACAAATGCCTTCTGTGACAAGACCCATAAATTTATGGATCAAATATCTTTCCTAGTTTCCACCTCCACTTGCCACAAACACAAACATTTGATACATATGCTCCAGTCAGCATCAAATTAATGCCCTGGTCCTTCTTCATGTCCACAAACTCAAGTGTAAAAGATAAAAGGTGGCTTTTTACCTTTTATTTGGGAAAAAAACTTATCAACATGGAAATGCTTACATTGAAGAGTACACATGGCAGAATTTGTCGCTTAGAGAATCGGATGAACTGGTGGGGCTGCAGATTACGATAGATAAAAAAGAGAGCTCTACGAGTTGTCAGCAGCATCTGTAGTGCAGGCTTCAGTAGTTGATGCAGGTATTTGCTTCACTGGTATTCTAACACGCTTTCCTTTGAAATATCGATACTCCCATGTCGGTGGTGGATACTTTCTGTTCAATTTATCATACTTGTCCACCATACCTAACTTCTGAAAGACATCGCCAAGCATGCTTACAATTGACTGATCTGGTCTGATTCCCAACTCTTCCATGTCAGCAAAAACCTAAGGACAGAAACAACATTGTGGTGCTGTAAAAATAGAATGTCGGACCAGCAAATAGACAACAAAGGATAAAGGAATTTTTAACCAATCAGACTAAGCCACTCTGGCACTGGTTCTGCTACTTTAGAAGATTCAAAGAATCAAAAGAAAGTTTCAGCCAGATTTGGCTGATCTTCCTGGGTTTTGGTCGTCTCTTAACTGACTGATCAAGATTGACTGGTTTGTCAGCTCTTCTAAATTTGAAGTTCAACTCAGACCAAACTGAAGACAATTAAGTCTTTATTTTTGTGATGAAGACTTTTTACTTTTGCATATAAGCGGAGAAATGAGATCAAGACTCTATGGGAAAAAAGATTAGCAAGAGACTTTGTATGGGGCATTGTGTACAGTCGATCTGTTCAGATGTGCTGAACGAATGAAGTTTCTCTGCATGACTAATTCATATAAGATGACCATACATGATAAAGGAGTGGCTATGCTAATATCCATACTACTATAATTGAAAATTTAGCTCAACAGCTAAACATATTCTTTTCATAAAGATGTTGACCCCTGTTCCAGACAGACAAACAATCACTCCTAACCCCAAAAGTAGAGAAAGGGTTTCAGGTGCACCATGTTGTTAACTCAAACAGGTGAACTGGCACTCACGAACAATGAGACATAGTAATGGCATAGTGATGTAAAAAAACGAGTTAATAAAAGCTGATGAACAGGCAGAAAGCATGCCAGGAATAAAAAGGAGTGAAGGGATTTAAGTATTAACTATCAAGTACCTCGAACATCTTTTCGTGCATGCCTTTCCTGTAGTATAATGTTATCATTTTCATAAAGAAAATACGAGGCAAATTCTCCAAATTCTCAGAAAATATTTTCATCCATAGTTCTTCTGCCTCTTCAAGACGTCCATCCTCTGCTAAAGCATTCAATAATGTGTAATATGTGCCCATGGTCTTTCCTTGACCTTTGCTGAACATCCACTTGATCACCTGGAGAATAAAAATTCTTGTTTTAACAGGATGAAGATTGGGACTCCACAATAATGAAATATTGCAATACTACCTGAATTATTCTTTTCCATTCCTTTTCAAACTCAAGTGTCTTCAATGCCTTCTTCACCACTACCAGGGGAAATTCCAACTCCCAGGCGACAAATGAATCAAGAGCACCATAAACTTCTTCTTTTACATTTGATAAACCTTTTATCTACAGGGTATCAAAATCGTGAATCAAGTCCATGGTAATAAACAAGGCATACCTACCATTCCATGGTAATAAACAGTGCATGCCTACTAATGAAGTTTAGGAAATAAAAAGGAAGTATGAACCATGGATTGAAATCTCGAGCGTATCGCGTGATATCGGCGAAAAATTTCATTCCACTGACAGACCGGCATCAGCATAGGCATTCCGACCGAGAGAAGCCTATAGAGGCGTCGCCCGGGCTCGGCGACGCCTACACGTGCGAGCCACGTGCTCCCCCGGTCGCGCGCGTGATCAATCGCGGTTCCTTTTGTTTTTGTTTTATTTTTTTTAACTTAGATTTAATAAAATATTAATAATCAATTCCTAGCTATACTTGGGGATAATTTAAATAGACTTTATTAAAATCCATAAAATTATCTTATTATTTTTTAAAAATATTTTATTTTTTATATTTAAATATTTAGATTAAATTTTTTATTTTATTTAATATATTTTATATTTTAAAAATATCGAAACTATACTGGCACAGTACGATACGGTACCGAAACTGTATCATTCCGATTCAGGATCGAAACTTCGGCACGGCTCGATATTTTAAACATTGGTATGAACTATGAAGGTTTATTTGACTATAGAGAGATTGTTTAAGAAAATCACATATGTTGATATGTTAAAATATAGTGACCATATTGTACACCAAGGATACTTTCCAAAATTGAGCTTTATTTTATAAAATATGGGCAACACAAGATATAGTAACTTGATTGCATAAGTTATTCAAAAAGTCTGCAAATACCCACAAGTATTCTACACGCAAAACCAAGAACTACAATTTCCTAATGCCCACAGGCTGCAAGAATACTCATAAGTCATCAATATAATCATAATGAATATTCATCGATATGCTAAAGGATGACTGAAAACATGAGTCTCCTATGGACAATTATAAAAAAAAAAGTCATATAGACCAAAATAGCAATAATGATCAAAGAATAATTATGTAAAAATATAGAAAGGGTCCTTGTCGTACATTTGAATAAATTCTAAGCATACTACAATTTTATGGTTCACCTATCGATTAATGATCATAACTGTTAAAGAAAAAAAAAGAGAATCTTACACATCCAACAAGCTTTTGCGACTTGGAAATTGTCCCAATTCTCTTTCTAGTTTTCCACACACGAGGAAATCTGGGTCTAGGGCCTCTAGCTTCGCAAACCTGGGATACATTAAGATATGTAATTGCATAACTGAATTACAAGTGGCATTGACAGTAGTACTAAAGTGGCACATGAAAAACTAAAAAAGGTAAACTGATTGTTTAGTTCTCAAATCAATATGAAGATTCTTTGTTGCATGATAACCATGACACTATGATAGTACTAACTCTTATTGAAGAGAGTGAAGGAAAAAGTTACAGATAATGGAGGTTATAAGGAGGCTTTATTATCTAAATGTGTTGGCATAAAAAAGACAGAAGATAGAAATTGCAGGCATGATCTAGGAGATTAAGAAAAGCTACAACTCATGCATTACTTGTTATAATGCTCCATTCAATATCATGGTATATTGGAGCACACTCTTTTGTCATAAAAGAGAGTATGGTCAACTAGATTCCAAAATAAAACATATATCTCCTTTCTATAGTAAAAGGGACACTTTTGGAGTTCTCCCTACAATTTGTGGGTATTGTTCCATTTAACTTCCGTTTGTTGCCCATCACACACCCCATGTTGAATGCACAACACTCCACCCTCTATAGTTTGCCTCCTAGATAATCACTCAAAGTCGATCTAGAATCTCAAGATGCACAGTGAAGAGGTTGAACTCTAAGATTTCGACCATCGTTGATGTCAATCTTGATAGTCAAGTGGTCAAGGAAGGAGAAGCATCAATTGAGTCCTCGCCAGCATAGGGATAGCCACATTTTCCTTCTATATCAATCAATCGCTCACTTCAAGTTATCATTCCCCACTTTTGGCAACAATTGTGAGTGGCAATGACCCTGTGTAAGTAAGTGCAGGTGTTGATCAAGGAGCCCGGGCTTTTGACAACAATAATGATTTTTTACTTTTCTAATGGTGAACACCAATGGTATCAAGTTGGTGCACAAATCAGTGGGGCTTCCACTTCCTCAAGCACTTCGACCTGTTTGTGCTCATCTCTAGAGGTTGAAATTCCTAAAGGACAACAATGTCATTCCAATTTGCTGTGACTCTAGGTCTCAGACAACTATGCGCTCAATAAGTAATTCCAAATTGCTTCAATTTTTTGGAATGCACATAGCTTATTGAGTGAATCATTGTTTTGAGACTCAGAATCATTGATAAAGAAGGCAGACTCAAATTGGAATGGCATCTCCATTCATGGTGAATTTTAACGTCTCAAATATGAGCACGACCAAACTAAAGAGCTCGAGGAAGTAGAAGGTTGGTCAATTTGAGCACCAGATCAATACTTGTCTCTGTGCTCACCACCTGAAATGTCAAAATATTCACTATGACCGCTTCTTGAACTGGCCACATTGGAGCATCCCAGCCCCTTGAACAACATTGCCACACGTTTATTGTCCACCCAAGATTATTGCTGGAAGGAAGTGGATGATAACCTAAGCAAGTGTCTGATTCCAAGATTCAATGAACACAGGGAAAAGCCTATAATCAGTTGATCTGGAAGGGTAAATAGCAGGTGAACTGCTTGGGTAAATAGCAGTTGATCGATATCAACAACGTTGAAAAATGTAAAGTCTGGCCTCTTCACTATTTCCTCCATGCACGTCTAGACTACGGATTGAATCTAAAAGGAGAGACAAATATTAGGGAGCAGATATTGTGTGCTTTCTACACAACCCAGCAAAGGGGATTAATCGTTTCCGCCTATTAACTGAGAGTCTGAGACTACAATTTCAGCGTCAAACTGAAGTTGGACGGGTAACCACAAAGAGCTTAAAAGGCGTCTATTTTACTATAGATAGGAGAGATAAGGTCTTGCCTTGGATCTAGTTGTCCATACAAGAGAACTCAGTTGGATGCATAACAAGGGATAAATTTAAACATTCTAGATGAAACTCGCTAAAGCAGCACAAACAAAGCGACGTTCATGATGGGCAAAGGTAAATCAACCAACAGAAGATGAGGCATAGAAGGAATGTTATCCAATAAAGTAAACTAGGGAAGGCTGGGAAATCACAAAATCAAACAAAGGCAGCGAAAAGGAACAAAATAACAGACTATCGCCAAGAACAAAACCTATAGGTAGACGGCAAGAAACTTTCTTTCAGAAAAAAAAAACTAGAAATGAAATAATCAAGTCGATTGAATGGCTGCGCCAAGCATAACAAGCAACAACAAAATGATTAGAGAGGATGAAGCCAAACAACATAGCCAGCGAAGTAGATCCACTCACAATAAGCTTCAGATTTAAGGAAGCCACGGCATCCCGCTTGTCTTGGACCAGGCGGGACACAGTGGCCTCATCGGCCGGAACGAAGAACTTCTTCCTATGGATCGATTGGCGCAGAGCGCCAGTTGACGGGCGAAGAAACGGAAGGGGAGGAGAAGCGGAAGAAAGATAAGGGCGGAGCGACGATGCAGGTGCAAGAGGAAGCGAAGCCATGGTGTTCGCCCGGAACGGGGAGATTGTACGGTATTTGCCGTCTGGAATTCTAAAACCCTGTATCGAGTATCAACCAGTTGTGACCAGCACTTTTCTGATTTACCTCCTCATAAATGATGATGAGATCGTGGGACCGATCGTGTGAGACCACTAAGATGACAGATTCCACCTTTAAGAGTATCAACCAATCCGCTAAGGTGACGGATTTCACCTTTTTGCAGAAGAGTATCAATCAGTCAGCCCTGAGACATAGCTGAGTTGGGTATGACGTAGCAGACTTACAGAAGATGACAAGAATTCAAATCCTGATGAAGTCAGGTAATACCCTCCTGCATTGTGACCAACTGCAGTTCCTCGATTTACCTAAATTGATCGTGGTGTAGAGCCACTAAGATAACAGCTTCCACCTTTTACAGAAGAATATCACCCAATCACCAATCACCACTAACCACGTATCAAGGCAGTGCATAAATTTATCACATCATTTGTTAAAAAAATTAACTATCATAATATTTTAATTTATATACATCCATCATAATTTTTTCAAATTAAAATCCGCTAAGATAACAAATTCCATCTTTTACAGAAGAATATCACCGAGTCACCATTACCACCCACGTATCAAGGCAGTGCATAAATTTATCACATCATTTGTTAAATAAAAAAATTAACTATCATAACATTTTAATTTATATAAATCCATCATAATTTTTTCAAATTAAAATCCAATATATTACTCAGTTTACTTGAATTTTTTTTTTAAAAAAAAGTCGATTTGAGTTAAAAATAATCGAAGTTGATAGTTCAAAATTAATCAGTTTAGCTAGAAACAACTCATTTCAATAAAAAAAATATATATACACAAGGAATCCTGTACCACGAGGAATACACAAGGAATTGTGTTTAAATAAAAGATGTTGATAAACTGTTGTGTTGTAAACATGTGATATGACGAGAGAGACAGTGTTGGGTACAGACTTGCAGATAAGTAGAAGAGAACTAGAGCCTTCAATGTCTATTGCCTTCCGTTTTGATCCTTGCATGCTAGACCAGATAGATGTGTAAAAAAGGAAGACCCGTGTGTCGCAAAATCATAATTCAACTCGCCAATTTTTGCAGTTTTTTGCCTGGAAAATACCAACAAGACATCTACTAATTACTTGAGGAAACCCATTAATGGCCATTAAGTTCTTAAGAAAACAACTATTTGGAATTTGTCTTTCAGAGCTCTATAGAGAAGTACCACATTTGGTCATCCAACATAGATTTTGTCAGACCAAAAGCCCGAAGCTCCTCCACAGTATGGTGCACTAGGAGGCTGTATCTGTAATTCAAGGTTTTATCCAAAATTAGAATTAATTAGAACACAAAAACAAGGATAGCCAACATATTAGTGGAAGTTTCACATGTCAATCATATGATTATCTGGGATGTAGGACTCTATTATCACTAGGATCAATGTGGAAATCACAGGATAACATACAGCATGATCATTGAGAAATTCCTATGACTGTATTTTTTAAGTAGCCCTCTTTTGATGGATGCCCGAATGGATTTTTATATAAATTAAATTTCAATGTATTCAAGCAACATCTGGATTTCCATTTATAGACAATAATTCAGCTATGAAACTATTCCAGTAAAAAAAGCAAACAACGCAATATAGTTTGCACAGGAAAAAAAAAGCAAATTCCCTTAAGCATGTCAATGAGCAGAAAACTAGCACTAAATGAAAGAAATCCATTCCAGTGTATGTAAACATTTGACAAGACCATTTGCAAGTTAGTAGGATGATGTAGTATATTATGCACAGTTTTGATGAAGAAAACAATCTCTAATGCTCACTAACTTGGTCGATTGTAAGAACATTACAGATCATTGATATTTGCTGAATGACTAGAAAAGAAACAGATGAATAGTGGGAACACAAGGAAATGCCAACCTTAATTAGATCAAAATACATTGAATCAGCTTCATTTTGGCACAAGAATAAAGTTAGGTACTACGGAAGTGCAAAAAGATACAGATGTTCCATGCCCTATAACTATTGCTACAAACAAACAGCAGAATGATACAATTATAAGTTTGAAGAGAAATGTTGAAATTTAAATCGCTGACTTGAGCAAATATTGGATAAGAAAGTAATGACTTAGAATTGGCAAGTGTGGATTTGGATTCAGATGGAGTGCAGAAGCAATTGGATTTTCAACAAGAAAAAAATCTGTGTTCAAATTCATCTGTCAATGTAAGCTTCTTATTGGTAGCCGGTTAACAAGATGGTTAGCAAAAAGAAAGATTTTAGGTGACTTGAGTTCAGACTTTGTAATCATTTCAACATGCAAAATGAAAATTTCCATGGATCATGCCAGTTTTTCATCAAAAGAAGAGCAGAAGTAAAACCATTTCAATTATTTGACTGTCATTCTCAATATAATTGGTACATATTAGTTTCCAATTTGTTACTAGTTCAATTCTGCAGAATGAAACCAAACCAAATAAGAAACTCTGATTGATTGGTATATTTATGCATATGTTCTTCAAGAGATTTAGCAATCAACAGTTTCAGATGGCAACAAAAATTCGAGCCTTTTGTACTGGAATTTTGCACGGGCAGGCAATGAAATGAGATTGGATGCATACATGGCCACCAAAGTGTGAATAATTATGTGCTAAGTCTAATGCTCATGGAAGTCCCTAGCATAAATCAAATTTCTAAACTGAATCAAATAATATTTATAAACACAGCAACATGCTTTCTGGGCTTGCAAATGATTAAGTTGAGAAAAGGAACAAATAATCCCAACCCGTGTCAATTAAAAATTAAGTGTAGAGGCTCATGTAAAGCTTTGCAAAGCTTCTGCTAAGAATACTATGGACGTGTGGGTTACTATAAAAATATTTTAAGAAATAAAATAATATCTGAGGGCAATTAAGTTTAGTATAATAGATGATAAAATGAGAGAAAATAGGATGGATTATTTGAATATGTTCAAAGGCATGTAGCAGATTTTCTAGTTGAAGGAGTTGAACCAATTAGTGTGGAAGGTATAAGGGATGAAATAAAAAAATCTTGCATAGAGATAAATGGAGGATAATATTCTTATATATAACTGATCCCAAATAGTTGGCATAGGTAAAACTTTACAATGCCGAGCACAAAAAAACTATTACCCATGCAAAAAAAACTTATGATTGATAAACAAATTAGTTAAGCAATGGGTAATAAGATTGGACATGGCAAGGAGGAAATATTTGAAAATAAAATTGATGAGGGAAAAATAATGCAAAGGTTGATTCTCATATAAATCAGTACCTGCCCTCATTACCAGTTTGCATGACTAGAAATCCTCCATTGTCAAGATTGTTAAGCCCTTCAAACTGCTCGACTGTCCACTTGTACCATCTCATTAGAAACACTCTCAATGTCAGACCATGTGAAACAATTATCAAGTTCACATTTGACGATCTTTCACCTGGTGGATGAAAGCGGCCAGTGTCAATATCTGCCTTCAGGGTTTCCCTAAAGCCTGTAACAGTAATACTGCATAAATACAAAGCTATGTAACTAGAGAAATAGGTTAATTGTGATAGAACGTATCTCCACTTATTCTCTTAATCAAAAGGATTCAATCAGACAGACCACATACCT
Source organism: Curcuma longa (assembly GCF_044706935.1). Classification (NCBI taxonomy): domain Eukaryota; kingdom Viridiplantae; phylum Streptophyta; class Magnoliopsida; order Zingiberales; family Zingiberaceae; genus Curcuma; species Curcuma longa. The sequence goes on along the minus strand of NC_133868.1, from coordinate 6,801,174 downwards.
GTAATTCGGTCATAGACATCTGCAGCTGATTCACCATCAGGAAACCGATAGAAAAATCGACCATAACGGCGACGGTCTTCTTTGTCACTTCGCATTTTCTCCCTATCCTGAAAGTTTCCTGTCCCACAGAGATAAAGAGTAAGAAGACACTAAAATCAGACCAGTCAAATAAAATAATCTTTTAAATTCGGCTTGGTTCCTAATGCTACTTTGACCAGCTCTATCAAGCATTCTGATCTATTTTAGGCAGCTGACAACCTGTTCATGCTCTATTGTTATTACAAAAAAAATGAGGAAGCTTAGTTCAAATCACTCATACAACTCCATAAGCATTCATGTACTGCTAAGTCAGGGAGATGTAATGATCCTACTGAATCAACAAATTGCAGTTTAGGAAAAACAATTATCAGGAGGAAACTAAGAGGTCCTAGTGTCATTTGAATACAAATGACATAAAGTAAGTATATGTGCAAAGTTTTTGTCGTGTGTTTTTCTTCTGCATTAGCCTCTATGTTTCCTGTCCAAAAAAAAATACATGTTTTACTTCTAATTTGTATTGATTTGCAGAATTCTGCAAGGACCTGATCCTGGATCGCTAGAATTTCTCAAAACCAACATAGAGAAAACGGATGAAAATAACAAAGGATAAAAATAACAAAAGCTAAAATGAAAAGCTAATGCATCAAAATCTGCTGATCTAAACGTTGACAAAAATGTTAATTGTCTTCAATTGGCTATAGATAATCAGTTAATCACTGCCCAAAAACACCAATTCAAGAGAAACATTTCAAGATGGACTTCGCAAAATAGATTAAAGAATTGGAATAAAAAGAAGGCGTTGCGAACAACGAAAACGCACCGAAATCTTGCTCTCGAAGACGCGGTTCCTCCCTGACCCCTGCGATCCTCGAGAACTCAAAGGCCTTTGCTAGGCCACGGAGAGTCTCGCGCGCCCTTAGGTAGGGCGATACGTAAAAATAGATCTTCCAGTCCTCGGCATCATCACCGGCGATGAGGTCGCGGATCCGGAGACCGCATGCTTCGGCCTCGCGCCAGCCCTTGGCAGTGAGCCCAATCCTGGGATCCGGGATGCGGCTGTAGGCGCTCTCGTCGACGTTTCCCTCGCTCTGGCCGTGGCGTACGAGAATGATACGGCGCGGACGGGGGAAGAACGCCTCTTGCGAGCGCTCCGGGAACAAGGACTCTGCGGCCTGAGGCAGTGGGGCGAAGCGAGGGCTGCGACGCCCGAGAGTGTCCTCGCAGCAACGGATTCGAGAGCAGGAGGCAGGGAGGGGCACCGAGAACATTACGACTGGCTGCTGGACCGCTGGTTATCGCTTCCGATTCCGAGCGAGTGGCGGTTGTTCCCCGTTCTCGAAATCAAGTTTATGCAATAAAATGAATTTTATTTTAAATTTAAATTTAATTTGAATCGTTCAGGTAGTTGGTCAAAAGTCGCTTTCTACTTCTGACTAGACACGAATTTTTGTACGCATTTTCTCTTTCGTACTTACACTTCGAATTTTGTAGTTTTACTCTCTCTCTTTTCTCTCTCTCTTTTATTTTTTTTCTATGATTTATTAATAAACAATCTTACAAATAGACACTTAAAATTTATAATATTGTGCAACCTATTAATTGTTAATATTATAAATTGGATAAAAATTAAAATTAATTATCATATTTTTAAAAAATCAATATATTTCTTATTTTAAATTTATTTTTTATTTGAATGTTATTGTGTAAAATTATTTTAATTTAATTAAAATTATTATATAGAGAGTATTATTCTATTGATTTTTTTATTAACTTGATAAAAATTATTTTAATTAAATTAAAAATATTTTAAAATTACTATACCAATTAGATAATGTTATAACTATCAATGATAAAATTAAGATTCGGATAATAAGATTATAAGATCCTACGATCTGAAAGCAATAAATCGATTTGAGGATCAATTGAAATTAGATTTTATAGTAAAATCGAAACACGATTGTAGAATCATGCATGATCGATGAAATCAGTACGATCTTACATTACAAACGATTTTATGCACATCGAAACAACGAATAAGCGAACAGTACCTCCATCGACGGGCAAAACAGTCGAGGGGTCCTCGTCGACAGATAGCGAAAGAGGAAGGGACACACGTGCACGAGAAGACAACGCCTGCGGCTTGCAAAGGGGGGCACATGAACTTGGGCACGAATAGTAGCCTCATCGACAAGCAACAATAGCAAAGGGGTCCTCGTTGGGGGGCAACGAAAGTGGAGGGGACACGCATACACAAGAAGACAAGGCTTGTGGTTTGCTAAGAGGGGGGCGAACTTGGACAATTTGTGTTGCTAGCTTCTTGCAATAGGGATATTCTCCGATATGACGATGAACGATGTTGCTCTTTGATTACTTGTGATGAGGAAGAGGGGAAAAGGCGTCGACCAACAACTAATGACGATAAGTGAGGGGAGCAACAACAACAAGCATGCAAGTGAGGGGAAAGCACGACACATTGACTTTAGTGAATTTTATATTTTTAATTAAAATATTAATTAATTAATTCAATAAAATAATTCAAATATATTTTTTAAAATCCTAATTGAATTATCATATTAAATATATATTTAAAAAATTACAATTTATTTAATTATATTATTAATAATTTAATTTAATTATTTAAAAAAGAATTTTAATTAAATATTAAACTAAATTTAATTTTCATCAATTAAATCGAAGCACTGTTTTAATATTTTTTTCATAGTACTTTTCATTTTCACCCTTATAAATTTAGAAATTTTTGTATGATCCACTTAGAGCCTGGTTCGAGAATTCGCCTATTATTTCGCTATACAAACCCACACGACCCGAACTCGATTAATTGGCCTCCGTCTCGACGACGCCGCCGCACCTTCTCCTCCGGCGAGATCTCTCGTGCACGCTGTCGAAGTAAGCTCGACGTCATCCTCCCCTTCTCCGCCACGAGAGAGTACAGCAGACTCTTCGTCACCCTCCGTCTTCATTATCAGTCTGCCGCTCTCCCTTTCATCTCCCTGTTCGCCCTAACCCTCCTATTCCGATCACAAGAAGAGGTTTTCCAAGGGTTCCTAATCCGGCCGATTGGAGACGGAGGTATGTCTTCCTTCCGACCGTACCCCCCTCTTCCGCCTCCGGTAGGAGGGCCACCTCCAGCGCCCAACCAGAACCATCCCTTTCCCCCTAACCTCAATCCCCAGTTCCAGCCCTATCCATCCCAGCCCCACGGGGGCTATCCCGCCTCCGGCACTGACGCCTCCGGCTACGGCCGGATCCCGCCAGGCTCCGCTGCCCACCCTGGGTTCGCTGATCCATACAACCTGCCGGCTAGCCAGCAGCAGTATCCTTACGCCCCTCCCGTACCCCAGGCGCCTCCACCGCCCTCGGGTTCTTACCCCCCGCCTCCGCCACCGCCACAGCCGCAGCCTTCGATGTACTACCCTTCTTCACAGTACCCAATCCAGTATAACCCTCCTTCTCAGCCACCGCCGCCACCTCCATCAGCGTCTCCGCCGCCTCCACCATCGGTTCCGCCTCCCCCGTCCCCGCCGCCCCCTTCTCTGTCTAATCAGGTCCAATCTGCTCCTCCAGCCATTAACTTGCACCATCATAGCACCACAAAAGTTGCCCCGCCTTCCGGGCGCCAGCAGAAACCGTCGCTCCCGCCTAAGCAGCAGAAGCCTCCTCCTGGACCGTCTGCCGGGAGGCCCCCCTTCCAGTCCGGAGGTCCAAATGGAATCTCGGGAAGGATCGAGACGGAGGAGGAGAGGAGATTGCGGAAGAAAAGAGAATATGAGAAACAAAAGCAGGAGGAGAAGAGGCTGCTTTTCTTGAAACAGTCGCAGTCAACTGTGCTGCAAAAGACCCAAATGCTTGCAGGCAATGCAAGGCCGAATGGCTCAATGACCGGTTCTCGCATGACAGATCGCCGGACAACTCCATTCTTGGGCGGGGATAGAATCGAGAACCGGCTTAAGAAGCCTACGACCTTCATCTGCAAGATGAAGTGAGTTGGAATTTTCATAATAAACTCCATTGTTTTAGGGGTAGCTATCCCACAACTATAACTCTATCTTTCCTTTGCAAACTTGTAAGATTTCTTTTTTTTGTTTGATTTCATTTGATGTTTGGAGCATGTAGTTTGCATCTAGCTAGTGTTTTTGCATCTCACGCTATAGTGTCAAAGGTTGTTTATTCATATTCTGCTTCGTATAGTTCTTTCTGAATTGACTGGAACTACATCTGTTAATTCTTTGAACTTGATAAATTATTATGTTTGTTCAACAATTTCACTTTTCTATTGCATCTATTAGATACATGACTTTTCACATGCTTAACAGCCTTGAAATCTAGGATACTAAACATGGTTCAGTACACAAAATCCTTTTTAGTTCTAACTCCTTTTCCACTAATTGTATTCTATATAAACAAATTTTCATCTTTTTTTCTTATGTTAAGACTCATGTGAGAGGGCACACCTTGATGTAATGTCAAGGTTGCTTGCATCTGTTACCTATTGATCAGGATTTATATCATTGAAACACCTATTTAACTATCATTGAAACGCCTATTCCAATTTATATCATTGAAACATTTATTGCATGAACTGACACTCTGGCCCTTACATTGGTTGCATCTACTTTTTGTGGCCTTATGATTAGACCGGGAAAATATCTTTTGCTATCCAATATGGATTTTGCAAGGAAATTTCAGGATGCATTGCTGCTGTCTTTTATATCGGCGAGGATCAAATACAGTGAGATACAAGTTAATACAAATCCATGTTCATCGCCTAACTTAAGAAATTCTAGTTTAGATGCTTGAATAAATTGCAATTGATCTAGAAAATGGAACTTTTCTTTGATATCAATATCTAGCACCTTTTGGCAAGCAAATGTAGTGCAATTTTTATGCATCACAACTTGATATCAGTATTGATTTGGTCTTCCTTTTGTCAACAGTAAATATCAAGTCCCATCTGCCTGATAATAGAAAACAAATACTGTATTGTGCCAATTTTGGAGCAATAGTGACAGTTATTATATATCACAACTTGGTATATTGCTCACTGCACATATTATTACTCTGACCTCAAGTAGTATCACTACCAGTAAATAAATGAAATTCAATGCTGTACTAGGATTTTTTGCTTTTCTTATCTGCTTTAATCGCTAGTCATTTTGACGTTCTTCTTGACACAGGTTTAGAAATGAGTTGCCAGATCCAACAGCACAACCAAAACTATTAGCAATGAACAAGGATAAAGATCGGTATGAGCCACTTCTGTTTTCAGTTATGTCATTCTGGCTTGGTATACATGTTTTCATAAATCTCTTACTACAATTTTTTCCCCTTAGAATTAAGAATGCTTGCCGCCTCCCCTCTCACTGGGACTTATTGTTTGATTTATTATACCTGGACTGTGGTTGCTGAACCCAGACATTTGTTGGAGAAACACAATCTATTGATTATAACTGTGTGGCTTATTTTTGTAGGCTAGTTTATTTGCTTTGTTATTATGCATTGTGTGGTGAACTTTTGTATGAAAGTTTATTTTCTTTGCTGTTATGCATTGTTTGTTTAGCCACATAAAGTTGTTTATATTGTGATGAATACCATCAGTTTTAACTGTTTCTTCTTTTGAAGTTTGTTGCATGGGTTTGTTATGTTTTTTTTTTTTTCTGATTTTAATGGTAATGAAATGTGTTGCTGTGTTTTCAGATTTAGCAGGTACAAAATTACATCCATAGAAAAGATGCTAAAGCCTAAACTTTATGTTGAACAAGATCTTGGGATACCTCTTGACCTACTTGATATGAGCATATACAAGTATGATTCTGTATTTTCCTGCTAGACAGTTTGACTACTGTAACATGTGTCTCAGATAACTCACTTATATTCCTCTCCAGTCCTCACACTGTTCGTCTCCCCCTTGCACATGAAGATGAAGAACTATTGCGTGAGGAGGAGGTAGTAACTCCTATCAAACAAGAAGGTATAAGAAGGAAAGAGAGACCTACAGATAAAGGTGTTTCTTGGTTGGTTAAGACTCAATACATTTCTCCTATTAGCACGGAAGCAGCAAAAATGGTATGGGAGTATTCTGCAGTGGAATGTTATAGGTGTGCCTCTATTGCTAGCAGCTAATTGTGCATATGCAATCTGAAATGCAACTTGCAGAGTCTTTCTGAGAAACAAGCAAAGGAGATGCGTGAATCAAGAGAAGGAAGAAATCTTTTCTTGGAGAATCTTAACAATAGGTATACTACTTGCTAACCAAAATTGATTACCATGTTCTCTGCTAGAACTTTTACTAGCTCAAGTATATCAATATTCTTTTCTACTAATATTTTTATCATTTTCCTATTGTAGCAGGGAGAAACAAATTCAAGCTATTGAAGAATCTTTCAGGGCAGCCAAACTACCTCCTGTTCATCAATCTAAACCTGGACTAGAACCTGTGGAGATTTTGCCTTTGTTACCATTTTTTGACAGGTATGCAATGCATTTAACACTAATGCTAGTTCCTCAATTGCTTTTGTTTTCACTACCTGTCATGATCTCTATGTTTTTACATCAATAGCTAATCTATGCTACTAATTGTGCCTACAAAGTTCTATAATTTGTATCACAAGGGTTCACTGTCGCTCTGCAATTAAAAGCTTTTTTTCACTAGCATCGTAGTGCATTTTCTGTAGCAGATAACAAATTTATGGTTTAACTTGTTTGGAAGCATAAGTCATGTGAATGGGTTATTTTGATTTGAATATTGGTTATTAACTTAGTGCACTCACTTCTTATGCTAGATATGAAGATCAGTTTGTTATGGTAAACTTTGATGGAGATCCAACAGCTGATTCAGAACAATATAACAAGTTAGACAGATCTATTCTCGATGAGCTTGAGTCACAGGTTTGACTTTCTTCACCATACGACCTACATACATGGTTATTTGCAAATAATGAAACCTCTAATTTAATTGTTTTAGATGTATAGTGGGTCCACTATTTTCCTTTTTTGATAAATACCCTCTGAACCTTTCTGTTTTGTTTTCAATTGAAATACTCTCAACTTTATGAAGTAAGTTCTTCATACAAATCTACTTGGTTCCTTTTTGCTTCTTTTCATAATAAGAGAGATGGGGAAAAAAATCTTGAGGTGTGGGTCATTGTAATATTCCTGAACTTCAACTCTTAAATGTTCCCTTCCTTATTTTCAATGGAAGAGCAAATGAGAAAGAGGTTTTAATCTTTGTCTTCTCCTTGTATCAAAGTATAGGAAGAGAAAGTTAGATGTCTAGTACCCTTACAAATGGATGAAAGTCAGATTCAAACATTTGTTTTTTTCCCTTCTTGATTAGGCAAATAGTTATCAATTCAGTTACAACATTGTTTGAAGTTTGTGTAGGTGTAGCTTTCATGCCTCAATGTGTGTTGAAGTTTGTGTAGGTGTAGCTTCCATGCTTCAATGTGTTTATTTTAGAGATGTAGCAGTATTCTAGTTCATCTTAAACTTCAGGTACCCATAAATTCTTCAAATTGTGACATGGTATATCCTTGATGGTGCATTATTGTCATGGTGCAAGAGTATCTTATTCCTTTATGAACTATTCTCTACCTTACAATTGTAAAAAAAAGTCACGACGATCTTTTGCTTCTTCATAGGCTATAATGAAGAGCTTTATAGTGAATGGCTCAGATCCAAACACCCCTGAGAAATTCCTTGCCTACATGGCTCCTGCACCAGATGAGGTACCTTTTGTGGATTTGCTTGCTTATATTTCATTTTTTGTCATTACCTATACGACTCAAAGACTATTAATATGCTAGCTATCAGATCTGCACTATAACATTTTTCTCGTCCCTCAAGATTAGTGAATTACATTGATACTCCATTATACATCTTTTTAACTTCAACACTTGCAACTTTCATTCAGTTGTACAAGGACAAGAAAACTGAAAATGAAGATACAACATATACCTGGCTTCGGGAGTATCATTGGGATGTATGTTTCATTTTTTTCTCTTCTTGTGTCCCTTGCATGTCATGTGACTGCAGGTAGAAGACTAAAATTTGCTTCATGGTCACCTAGGCCATTGACTATTTCTGAACAAATTCTGCATATTGTAGGTAAGGGGTGAGGATACTGATGATCCAACAACTTACCTTGTTACATTCGGAGAGAAAGATGCCCACTATTTGGTACGGTTATCTAAGTTTTTTTTTAAGGTTCTGCGTAGTTCTGATACAAATGCTTCTTGTTATGAAGCCTCTACCTACAAAGCTTGTTTTGCAAAAGAAGGCAAAAGAAGGAAGGCCAGTAGATGAAGTTGAGCATTTTCTAGCACCATCAAAGGTTACTGTGAGGAATAAATCAGCTAACGCAGTTGCAGAGTCGAATGAATATGAGGAGATGTCAGGAAAAAATGTACGTTGCTTTTTCATAGCCTGATGAAATGCATTTTAGTAATAGACTTTGAATTCCTAGCAAATTGCAGCTTAGTAATATGAATTCTTAGCATATTTACTGCTACAAAGCACAGCGATAGAGTCATGTTTCTTAATTTAGATACATATTAGTTATTCCTTTCCAGTATGCCTTTTCAGACTATCATGTTGTCGCTTGTTTATTATTTCCTACATTTGATTATCTAAGATATTATAGTTAGAACACCAGGAAAAAGTCTTTTTCATTAATAATTCCTCATGTTGGCAGTCAGTTTTCTCATCCCACAGTACCATAATAATCAGTTCTCTTAATTTTCCTCCTGATTTGTCTACGTGACTTCAAACCACACTTTCATTTTCAGGGAAAACCAGATGGTGTAAAGAGAAAGAGAGGAACTTCTTCAATGTATGACGATGACCTCGAAGAGGAACGACATAAATTTACAAGGACAGATGACATAGATCAGTTAAGCGGGGAGGAAGACTTGTCTGATTAACAAATCGGCCAGTGTCAACTCCTAGAGATTCACCTAAAGTTAAAAACTTTGAAGCAGATCAAGTATCAACCCGCATTGTATAATCCTCCTGTTGAGTTATTGCACTGCAAAGTTATTAGTTTTTTTTTTCTTCCCATTTTGGAATCAAGTTTCATTTGTATTCTCCCATGATGTCGATTCTCGCATAAGTATAGGCGTGTTTGGCTGTTGCTCTCTTTCAGCTGATCGTCCCAATTGCAGAGAAGTTTAAGCATTTTGGGGTCGTCAGTCGTGTACCCTAAACTCGTGTCGGTGATGACACTTCATTTTCTAAATTAAAATAACTTGTGTCGGTGATTCTGCATCAACTTCTGGTGTGTGCTTCATACGTATACATAGAGGTTTGGCACCACGTAGGATCTTGTACGGTGGCTATGTGTTCGCATAAGCCTTTCCATGCGATTCTCTCTCCGCCTCAAATATTATTGGGTTTCTATGATTTACTGAATCTATTTCCCCACTCTAGCACCTTCTTAACTGATAACCTGGAGGGCCCACGACGCCGCTCGCCGGCCCGACGAGTTACATGTTCTTTAATTTTCTTGTGAAAGGTTGCGAGCTTCGGATTTCTCTGTTAGCGTGAACCATAGCTTTTAGCTTACCACTGATGAACATACGATTGATTTTGGAGATGGCGGTTAGCTTTGGTTGTGGAACGTGTATCGTTCAACTTATGAGCTTCTTCTTAGAGTTCTTTTTAGGTGGTTCATGACAGTTGCTTATTTCTTTGTTGGACTTCACTAAAAAAATCATTTTTTAGTCAAATTGTGCATGAGATGCTCGTTTTCAATTGATAAGAACAGTCATTCTAAAGCCTGCAACTCTCAGATTCCTACATCTTGCCCAGATATAGGGGTTTACATGCTACATATGTTAATTAGTGTAAAGATTATGGAAAGTAAATATTATATTCTATTATATTTTATAAAGAATAATTAAATGTATTGATAGACTCTTATAAAATATAGGGATAAGACTGTCACTGGGCTTATTATGTCAAACTGTTAGGCACCTGAATGTAATATCTGATGGTGTTTCATATATTCACTTACCTTGTAGTCTTCTGGCGTTTGCAGTTGTGATAGAGATTGGGAAAAACATTGAAGCATTTGTGGGGTCAAAGACAGATATCCAGGTATCTCCCAAAGCATCTTTGTTCTTTACTACTGATATGTTCAATTGTTGGATGGATGAATATGCATATATATCTTTCAACATAACATTATTAGTATATAATATGTCTTTTGCATTGGGAAAGACTTCATATGTTGTTGATGGATGGTCGGCTTTGGCCCAAATCACCATTGGAACAGTAGATGTGTCAAGTTTTTTTTCTCCTGCAGGTTCACGTTTCCCATAGAAGCCCAGGAGTTGGGTCAGGTGTGGGTTTTTATTCCAGAGCCTTGTGGTTTTTCTCATTCAAAACAATAGTTGTCTTACACTGAAAGTTTGGTTGATTTTTCTATTTTTTTCGTTCTTTTTGGCTTTTATGTAATTGAAGTTGGCCTAGGTTGTGTGCCTTGAATTCTGATTCCATAACTGAATGCCTGACTTAACATCTGAGATTCTCTAAACGGAAACCTGAGCACTAACTGACTGAGAATAATCTCTGTTTCTAGGGTCAAATTCAGAAGTAGGACTAACTGTCACATATTCCAGTAAGTTTAAGTGCACTGAGAACAAGATAGGGTAGCTTTAACTATAATGACAGTTGAATCTGAAATTTATGCTAATATCTGTCAATAAATGTTCATATAATCAATTGTTTTTCCAGATAAGAAGCCATGCACAAAATACTTTTTGAAGATTCAGAAGAATGGTACAAATGAGCATGTGCCACCACCTCGACCCAAGCAAAAGGCAACTCATCCATATCCTCTGGAGCTGCTAAGAATGGTTTGCTCTCTTCATAGACTTGTACGTTTCGATGTGTGATGAAGCTAATAGATCTTTTATTTTTTGGGGGAAGAAACAGTTCGTCAGATACCTGAAGCCAAAACTGTTCTCTGTGAATCATCTGTACTTGAACCAGGCTATTCCTCCACAAGAGAAAGCTGATCCATGTGTAGGAACCGTGCAGACATGACAGTTACTTCTTTGCTTCAGAGTTCTACACAACCTGTTAGTACATGCCATCTTACAAAAGGTTGGGCAATTTTAATTTCAATGATCTTTTGATTTTATCAACTTCACTTCTGATTGTTAAGTTTAACTTGCAGATGGTATGGTAAGAGCTGGAGTTTCAATGACAAACAATTGTTATTCTGGCACTGAAAGTTCCAGAGCTTGGCCAGCTTGCAAAGCAATTGATCACAAAAACTTTGTCACCTCTCTTCTTGGTGAGTGTTATCTTCCACCACACGTCAGATTATAGTCACTTATCTAGATATTAAAAGAACCAGAAATCCTTGATGGTAGGGCCCAACAGTACTCAGAAATTGGTAAGACTTTGACCTCCAAGAAGTGGAGATAATATATCTCCTAATAGATGACAGTCAGTTACTTAGTTTGTGGCTCCACCTATCAACTTTTTTCTGCTGCATCCATAAAATGTTCTTGCACTTTGATTGCCTTTTTCCTTCAGTCTTGTGTGTTTTTCTTACCTTTGATTATCTCTTTTTATTTTGTTCAGTGATGCCAGACTTAGCCCAGGTGTACAGCTTTCTTGGTGGTGTGTTTGATCCTAACACAAGTGGTTATTTGCGAAGATTGAAAGCAATGGATCCAATTGATGTTGAAACTGTAAGTTATAGCCAAAATAACCTTTTCCCTAAATTTCTTGCAAGTCTAAAATGAAAATCATGTATCTAGTCTGCAACCCATGTCTTATTAAGTAGTAATTTTTCAGTGCAATAGTTAATTGATCAACAGAGAATATGGTAAATTTCAGATACATGACATTTTTGGTCATTGAACGTGAAATTTCTCATCTTTGATATAAACTGAAAATAATTGCATATATGGACAGTTAATAAGATGAATTCAGAAAAAAAAAACCCATATAGATGAAAAACTGACAATTGCTTGCTGCATTATTTTGATGTTCTTTATCAGAGAATAACATAAAAGATATTTATGCTTGCCTTTCCTTTTTCCTATTCTTATATCTGTGGTAACAGTAGTCTAGAATGTTTACCAGCAAATTTTTTGTCTATCATATTAAAATATTTTTATTTTATTTATGTACTTTGATATATCGCCATTTATTTTCTGAAGTGCGGGCATATTATAATGTCTGCATGCAGAGAAGCATACCTTGGCTAATAATTGAATTGAAGTGCAAGATCTCCTGGAAGCTGGGTGTCAAGATACACCCTGTTCCAACTCTACGTTATCAAAGTTGCCTGCTTACCCTCTAATGTAATGGGATGCGGATGAGAGAAAAAATATGTAGGATGGGATGGGAATAAAATAGAATTTCCATGCCCATGAATTTAATTATATAAATATATATAGTTGGGTTCAAATCAGAGTGATAAAAAATTTAAAAATACATATAATTATCTATCTACTGTATTATATATACTAATTATATGCTTTTTAAAAAATTTTATCACTCTGCTCTAAACCCAACATATGTAAAAAGCCGGATAGGGCAGGAATTGAGAAGAAGAATTTATCCCATAAGTTCACTCGACTTACTATATAGCCACATTAAAAAATTTCTTAATGACTAACAGATAAGAGTATAATCATATTTTGAACTAGTTATTTTATTAAATAAAAATAAAAAACATGAAGATGACAAAAAACATTTTGAGTGTCTCTAATGTGAATTACACCTTATCAAATACATTAGAATATGTTAGATAACATTATTGAATGAGAGAGATTATAAACAACAAAAATTATCAAACTTAATTTAATTGTATAACAACTTTTGTCAAATTTTGTTCCTCAAAGCACCAAATTGTTGTTCATGATTTACATGGATTAGATGTCTGCAAGCTATAAATTATGAATATGTTGACATGTTCTGGGTAACAACTTTACATACTCGGATTATACCTAAAACCTATACATAATTGGATGTTAATCATGTAGATAGAATTGAAAAGTTTGATGCACATGCTATCTATCTTATTCTTTAGATATTTGGTATTAAATAGTCAAATTGTCAAGGGTGTTAACATTTTTAATTTTCAGTTAAATTGTTTTTTCTTCTGTGTATTTGGTTCCTTGCTAGGGTTGCTTTCTCTTTATATCTGTTGGAATAAAGGCAAATCATGAAGGTTATATGGCTTATTTTTAATTGTACAAAAAGTTTGCTTTTATGTTTGGTGGTTTCTGGTTGTTACTGCACTTTGCGCAACCACTAATAAAATAGATAAACTTGGGATTTCGTTTTGAAAGAGTTTTTTTTTTTCCTTAGATTTTTTAAGATCTCTTTGAACTTTATCTGCATTTGTGAATATGCACGTGAATGAACTTAATATACTGACTAATGACCAGGAGCTGATATTGATGCGAAACTGGACTTTCAATTTGACTAGTCCTGAGTTCGAGGATCATGTAAGTATGCTTTTCTTATGAATGTTAAATCTTCTTGATAAATGTGTGTATTGATTATTTTAGTGATTCTCTGAGTCTAAGTTGGTTTACGAAGTTGTAATGGGTATGTTAGTCATTTTTTTTCTATCATTAGTGGGAATAATATGCACATAGATAACTAAATGGTGTTGCATATTAATCAATTGAATCTATCAGCTACTTTCATTTGAGTGTTTATGAATTGGACTATGCTTGAAGAGGGAAGGATAACCCATGACAACAACTCATTTGGTAGAGGAAAGCCGATCCCCAGTCTTTCGAACAACAAAAAAAAAAGACAGAGAGAAGAGGAGGCTGTCCGATAAAGGGACAGTCTCACGGATGATTGTGAGAGGCTCAAAATTGAAATGCCCCCGGGATGCGAACTTGTGCAATCATTGGCACTGGAAAAGAATTTTTTCCGTATAGCAATCATAGAAAAATTGTGCATGCATTTGGGGAATTCAGATTTTTGAGATTTTCATTGTGAACTGGACATCTACGTTTCTACTATAACCTCATGCAGAGAAGTCTATTTTCAGCATATGGCGGCGATATGAAGGAAGCTAAAACACAAAAGTTTGCCAACTTTTTTAATGCAAGAGAAGCTGCAAATGCTCCACTTCTGTGAGTTCTTGCTGCGATATCTTCTCTTCCTATTACTTTTCAATTGGTTGACTAACTTGCACAATTGAATTATCTAGGATTCAGGGGAAACAAGTTTTACTTGTTCAAATCTAACGTCTTCTACTGCATGAGTTGCAGCTTAGAATCTTTAGACTGCATTTTCTAGTAGTATTCAGGCAGAATATCCAGCCAAAAAATATGATTTAGCTACCCTGCAAAGATGGTACTTTTCAGCAATGCCATCATCAAAATGTTTTGAATTTCAATGTAGAAATTAGTTTTAAGCTTTGGGATTGGTTTATAAAAAATCTACAGTTTTTGTGGATACATGAACTTGTTTTTTTTCCTTTTATTTTGGGTGTTCGCACGTGTGTCTTTAGTTCAAACATTTCTGATGTTGTTACAGCATTCTTTTGCTGTTCTTGCAAAGGAGATGAGAGTTTGTGTTGCATCTAATGTTGATAACCTAACCTTAGATGTTGATTCAATTGATTGTGCCAATTGATCTAAAAAATAATGTTATAAACCTAACCACTTACTCAAGAATTCAGGTTCTTGGTAGAAGTGTGTTTTTCAAAATAAAGAAAATGTTTATAATTGTTCACGAAATGTATTTTATTTTCTGAAAATGCAATATGTATAAAGATACATACAGATTAAAACATTTATAAAAAAAAAAATCAAGACTAAGTGAGAAAAGAAATCAATATCATTTTTTGTAATCCAGTACCATCTGATTAATCTTATAGGTAGCTGATCCATTCTATAAACTTTTTTTTTATCAATTATTAGAAGTAAATTGGGAAGTGTAGATGGGTGATGGTGGATTGTTCAATGTCATAAATTTTTCAAACTTTTTTGATGTGTATTATGTGAGATTTGAATATTTTTCAACAAAAGATAGAATCTGCTATTATAACCGTCTCATACGATGAAATTTGAATACTCATTGTTTAAGAAACTTGTTACACTTTTTACTATGGTACTATAGCTTCAATGGTAAAAAATTGACATTATTGAAAATTGAGCTCATGAATTGAATTTGTGAATCAATGCCACTTTTACTAAAATCATGAATAATTAGGAATGAATAATTAGGGTTTAGATTTCATCTATGACACATTATACTTGGGGAGTTTAAAATTTTATGATCATTTATGCTTTTCAATTTATTTTGATGATTAATAAAAAATTTTTATAAGATCAGATAGATCATCTCCAAGATTAATCGGATAGTAAGAGTTAGATACATCGATTATAAAAAAATAATAATAAATATGTAGATGAAATTTTAAATATATAGATATTTGAACAATTTTATAATATATTAAACATGGTAATAGGTGTCGACATTACAAAAGAAAACTAAACACCTCTATGTCTATACGAGTGAGCTGTGAATATAATAATAAAATTTTAAAAAAAAATTATTTCAACATATAAAAATGTTAAGTTATTACAAATTCTCCAAGTTTTATTCGACTTCATAATTAAACTGATTCGAAAGGAACAAATTAACAAAAAGAAATAACATCTAGCAAACCAAATAATGAAATCAAACATTCAAATCATAAATAAAAACTACATCTGAAGAAGAAATAAAATTTTATAGCATCAGAACACATCTCAAAACCCAGGAAATAGATTCTCTGTTGCATTGACGGAAGCAAAAAATTTCTATAATAATTTCTCAATTTATGATTGTCGACGTAGAAAAATATCAAGATAAATGACAAGAATTTTATTAAAGGAATCCAAATTAATGGATCAGCCAGCTCGCATTGTGATTGTGTACCTGGCGAAGAATTCGACAGCAGGCTGAATTAAGTCGGCGAAATAATATTTAAAATAAAGGAAATTGCAACCGTAAATGATCGATTCTCAATTACGATGCATTACAGATTAATTTCTTTCCGAATGAAAAGACAATCCTAGAACTGTGGATGAGACTTGAATTGATCACCTCCGAAAAGTTTCAGCATGTTAGAGGTCGACGTTGAGAGACCCCTCATGTTGGCTTGAAGGGTCTTCAGTGAGACATGATGATCAATATTGTATCATATTGCATTTGGTGATGTATGATCAGGATTGTGCGGCCAAACAATCAATTGGAGAATTGAAAATCTAAGTTGGTGAGCAAAATGAAAAATTTCCCACCCAAATGGCCATATTTCACTCAAACAGATCTCACAGGCATTAATCAGAAATGTTTCCAACCTGAATGAGGAAGTTTAGTCAACATGTAATATCAAGTCAAAATCAATTTGCTTCACAAAATAAACACTAACTCGCAATGACAAAGATCTACTACCGGGAAGACAACATGAACTTTAAATTCTAAAAAGAATATTGGATATCACTTCAACAAGGTCTCCATGGCTTCAAAGAAGAATGCTGCCATATCTGGGCTTGGTGTCTTCACTGCACATTTCACTCCGGGAACACCAAGAACAGCAGTAAGCTCTATCAGGAAAGGAATTCCTTGAGGAATTTTGGCTGACAAGTACAGCAGCTCTTTGTTGGCATTCCTTCGTTTTGCGACGAAGAAAACGTTGGAAGCAGCCAAGTGTTCGATTGTAGCATCAACATTGTTGATGATGGAATTTGGCAAGTCCTTCCCCACTTCATTTGTGTCTGGAAGGGACTTCCATGTCTGCATTTGGACACAAGACATAAGCAAATCTATTTACCCAACCCAGTCATTAGATCTTGACCAGTAGTAGAATCATTCTTTGCTGAGATACAAACGACGTTTCAAATTGAGATAACAAAGAATTGTTCTGATTTTTATCTGGTTCATGTGACAAAAAATGGAATCCACCAACCGTGCAGCAAAACTGGTTTTGCCTGTTTTAGTCTATGGCACAAACATAAAACAATGGTTTTAATTGACTAATAAATGTGTAGTTTGACAACTATGACATTTCTTGTTGATCGGAAGTTTCTAAAAACTCTCAGATTTAAAATAATATGCTACCTTACTATACCAATCTGAGAAGTATGCTATATAAGTGTTCATGCAATCCGATCACATAGGAATTATTTTATTGGTATCAACATCTAAGGAAAGGAAGTTCAATTTCCAGATGAAAAGCAATCTCATTCTCCAGCAAAAGAAAAAGAAATATCTAAGGCTGGTGCTCTAAAAAAAATAGTTTCGATTTGGGAGTGAGCATAGAAGGTAGAAAGCTCCTTTACTTTAATTTGATTCTTTTTCATCAAAGGAGAATACCCAACATTATAGATCCTTCCTTTAACTACGACCATCTCTGTTCTTGATTTATACCAATATTTTCTGTGATTCCTCAAAAGGAAACCAAATAAAGAAAAGAATATATATCAGAAGAAGCAAATTTCTTAAACAATTTAGGCCCTAAATGATCTAGAATCACAAAAAAGAATCAGGTCTTGGTTATTTCTTAAATGTACTGTGCGGCATTAATAATTAAAATACATATCAGAAACTTCTTACCTCAAGAAAATTTGTGCGTTCCATTTTACCATCTTCAGCAAAGAAAACATGCAGTGAAAATTTGTCATTGAAATACCAGACTGGCTGCTGATTATTTTTAATTGCAACTTGCAAAAGTGTGCTGGGAGGGCCAGGTGAGATATTCTGGAATAAAACCATAGGAAGAAGTGTTCTTGCTGAAGATCCAGGTTGCAACGGCGGGACCTACAAACCGTAAATACAAAATGAAAGAATAAATCAATAAAATCTTTGTAGTTTGAAGTTTGAACTACAAAAAACATGTCAGCAGAATGTAAAACTTGGTGACCAGTAAATCCATCAATAAGCATATTATTGAGATCATATAAAAAACAATCACCTGCAAAGGCCCTGCAGCTGCAAGACCAAATGTATTTTTGTTAAACTGTATCATGAATCCATCTAATACAACTTGTGTGTTGTTCTCAAACATTATAGCATAAAATATCTGGCCATCTTGGCGAGTCAGCTGTGCACTTATCTGTAAACCTTGTCCAGTAGATGCAGGAAGCAATACAGGTAAGGGAGGTCTGAAAAGCAAGTAAAAGGCATCAATCTAAAAAATATTCAAAACAAATAAATAAACTCTAAACCAAATGGAATAAAAGGTGAGGACCATACTCAGTAGGTGTTGTTGGCTGATCTACAGGGACAATAGCATTATCAAGACCAATTAGATCTCCTAGTACATCTGGCACAGGTGCAGAGATTTCAGCTGTTGCTCGTGCCTGCTGCCTTGTTTCAGCACGAGAAACATTACTAGGAGAAGCACCTGCACCATCGACAGCATGAGACTGTGTCTCAGAATAAGCAGTTTCTCCTCCCTCAGCAAAATCATCATCCTCTGGTTTAGTTGCAGCTGACTTTGCACGGCTTATAAAAGCATCTGGTATCTTATGGTAAACAGAAGAAAGGGTAGCAATATTTACAAGGAGCTCATCCAAAAGTGAGGGATCAAGTTGGTTTGCATCATCACTGATTACTGGTTTTTCAGCTAAAACAACATCTTTAGCAGCCTAAGAGAAAGAAATAAACATATATCATATAAATGCCATTTTGAGAAATTAGTATGTTTCAACTGACTCTACCTCGGGATCAGTAGAAAGAAGACGCCAATAAATGTATGCACGATCACGCAAATCGGGGTTGTCTGTTTCCATCGTTGCATTATTAAGAACAGCCTATCGCATACAATTAATCCATATTAGAATTATGCATTGAAGTAAAACTAGCTGAAACTTAAGAGGGTGACCAAATAACATTAATAAAATGTCATTCTCAGCCATAAGCAAGAAGTTCTACAACAAAATATCAAATTATATCACATTATTACCCTAACTAAATTAAGATAGAAAACACTTGCAAACTGCGATTGACCGGAAAATAAATGACAAGATAATTATAACTTTCTTCCCTAGTCTACACACACATTGTGGCAACTAACAGGGTGCCAACTAGCATGGCAAGAATGCAGTTGGTTTTCAAGGTTTATACTCGACCAATGCAAACTGAGACACAGCAATTCATTGCTTGGTTGAAGCACTGTATAATTATATATCTCACTAGAAAACCCTTTTCAGCACTCATAAAAGAAAGCACTGCTGAAAATCATTAGCTTATTGATTAATATCCAGTTTGTCCAAAAACTGACAAAATCCATCAAACTTTATTTAATATAATTAAAAGTGATAATATTATTAGTGACATAGTATTACAAAGAATTGAATGGGAAGATAAAGTGTAGCTAATCCCAAATGGAGTCATGTCTTATTTTTGTTGATGTAGATCAAGGTGGCAAATAATGAATAAAAGAGGTTCACCATCTCTTTGGCAAGAAAAAAAGGTTTCTGAATTGCATTGGTAAAAGTAGTTGTATGTGACAATCCAAGGGATCATCTCAGTCAGTGAGCACACAAAATAAATATATAAATAAAAAGAAGCAAATTGCTCATCTTTCTTCAAAAACAATTAATAGCAAAATAGTTGTGTGGCTATTTGACTTATTGGCACCCACAATAAGTATTGAATGACACTTAAATAAATGAGAAAGTATTGTATAGTAAATGCAACTCAAATAAGTAACATTCTGCTTCTGATATCTATGAATTAACATGCAAATATTACTCCAAAATGTTTTGATTTGATGTCATATGCAGAATCAACACATAATAACATGTTGCCACAAGAAGCAGAAATTCATTTCTTCTGGATTATCTCATAATTGTCTCATACATTAATTAAAAAGAGATGGAAATTGGAGTTCATTTGTCATGATATCAAGAAATGAAATCCTAGAATGGACCCTTAAAGATCCAAAGTCTACAAGTCTAATCTTAACTTGAAGAGAGACAAAACTGGATGAAATGCTGAGTCAGAATAATTTAGCTCTTACAGATTTTGTTTAAGAAAACAAAGAATATTGATATCTGATTTTTCTGAACCAAATTGCCTACATGTATTGTCAGACATAAGAGGCTACAAGTACATCTACATTTTGTATAAGAAGAATAAACACCTGAATCATCTGCTGCGGGCCTTCAGTTGGCTTCTTAAGGAACAACTTTACTGTTGCAGTGAGCAGTTGCAATTGTACTAGTGCAGGTTCTTCAGGGAAAGTTTCTAGAAAGCTCTCAAGGAGCTCATCAGCATTGTCAATCCTTTCAGCATATTCACCAATTATCCATATCATTGATGCCTGAGGCAAGCAGTGCATTTTTGAGATAACAAGAAAAAATTAGCCTAACTCCCATGACAAACAGATACCTTTGCTTCTGGCTCGTCTAAAGTGTCCAAACTTTCACATAGTGTCGCAATGATCGATTCGTAGCTGAAGAAAATGCAGAACTAGATAGTAAGAATCAAGAATATTTTGCAGAATGCATTTCAAATAAAGATGATAATGCAACAAAGCCAACAACTCACACTAAGCAAGTTAACTCACGTGTTAGGATAGCGTCGGAAGATATCCTTTATGACAATGATAGCTTCTTGCACAACATAGTTGACTTTTATCTTTATCAGCTCAAGCAGTACACTGATGCACCGTTCAGCAGCTCTCTCTAACTTGATGGCACAGCGTCCAATTGCACGTACGGCCTTTCTAACAAAGTCTACATCTACTTCTGTGGCATACTCTTTGAATTCTAACAAAACCTGCAGTGGATAAATTAGCCTCTGAATAGGACCATAAATACTAGTTTGTTTTCTTAGTCCATAAATTCTGCAAAACTCATATAAACAACCTTCAATAACTGTTTGAAAAAGTCCATCAATGTCATTTTTTCTTCCCTAATCTAAACAATTATTGAAAACATGTAATATGTATTGACATACGATGGAATGATACCAAAACATTTTATAACAATATGTACAAGATAAAAAAGGATTGGTTAGTTCTTACTGCAAAGGCACCTCTCCTTATGTAAAGCACCAGATTTCTTCAAATCTTAAAGACTATCAGGGCAAGCCAAAGTTTGAGTTGATAGAGAATACAAACTTTGCCATTTTGGGGGCCATCATCAACTAAATTCTAGGTTGCATCAGATTAACCAATTAACCTGGATTGCATTAATAAGCCACACTCTTGTATTTAAGCATTTGGCTATTCATAACATTGCACTAAGGAGGTCACAAAGTCTCCACTTACTGTGGTCACCTAATGAGAAAACATTTAAAATGAATTTATATCTGCTGGGACAGAGAAGAGTGCATAAGATTCCTGTAACAGAGTTTTTTAACAGCTGCTAAACAGACACTGTGCCCCTCCCATTGAATGCTCACAGCTTCCTTACCAAAAGAACAAGTTTTAAATTAGCTGCTTTTCTCTTGCATAAAAAGGGATGATAACAAACCAAATGATCATTTAAAATAACAGGAACCAACAAAATCACAGTCACATCTTTATACCTGGTCTATGTTTCGATCTGAGGCTAGCTTTATCATGATCTCCAATTTTTCCATCTTAACATAGATTGGATCATTATACTTGCAAAAGAAAACCTAAAAAAGAAGCATAAGAACAAACAGTAAAGTTGAGAAAAAATTAATGAAATTTCAGTAAGGAAGCCAATTTGCACTAACCTTGATCTCATGTGCAAGTATTGTAGGTCTTTTCTGCACAATAAGATTGATGTTGCGCAAGGCTACATACTGAATTTCTGGTTCAGCAGAAAGAAGAGTTACCAGAGGTGGTGCCATCTTCTTGCAAAGATTTCGAATCACATCAGTACTAGTTATAAGTTCCATTTGAAGAAGGATCATCTGCAGAGAGATTAAGTCATTACCATATTTGAAGAAGAAAGAAAACCAATAAATTTTCTTGCACAATATATTTGGCGGTAAAATCTGTTTTACAAAGCATTAATTTGACCTGAAGTACATGCATAGACTTTTCAGATATGAAATCCAGCAACGAGATATAGTAAAGTTAATCATCTAACATTCAGTGAAGCCAACTGTGTCCTAATGCTGTCTTCAAGAAAAAAGTGGGGAAAACAAATTGTTTTCTGATGTTCAACTCTCATAGCCTGATGCTCAACTCACATTGTACTTTGAGCTAAATGATTAAAGAACCAAGGTCATGTGTTGACCATAAACAAGAAATGTATGAACTTTGTACACTAATGATTTCACGATTGAAGATACACAGTGTAGGTGTATACCTACCTTGACAGCAGAAAGCACAACAGCACAATTTGCATGTTGAAGCCGTGGGGTTACTCTCTCTACTGTATTTTCAGCTTCTCGGGCATCAGAGGCTTTATACCTTGATAAAGCATCCAAAATGAATACTTGACCCCATCTGCAGTGAAATTATGTTAAGATTAGATTGCCCACTGTGCAAAATATTAGTTGTGCATTTGTAACCTGAATTCTGGATATGTATAACATCATTTTGCACTTAATTTCTTAGACTTGCTGGATGGTTAGGTGCAATACAAAAGAGGATTGCAAGTTAAGCTAGCAAAAAGATGACTCGTCCAGGAAACATAACATCTTTATAAGGAATCTTGCAGTTGTAAATGCATCTTTCTCATTGTTGAGTTAAGATTTTAAAAAGTGTATACAAACTATAAGCAATTAACATACTGCGACATATTGTATGCCAGAGCAAATGCGATAAGTACTAAAAAATTGATCTACAAGTCTCTATTATCTACAAATAGCCAAACAAATATATTAATCAAACCTATACAATCTATAATTCAATGTAAACAATGTTATATAAAAGAATCTACATTATTAAAAAATGTAGAATAGATCATGTAAGTAACATGAAATACATGTGTTGAATTTAACATTTACAATTTACTACCTAAAAGTAGCTTATAGAAGTGTTTCATAATTACAAGAATAAATCTTACTAAGAGGAGAGAAATATCATACATGCAACCATTATTTCAAAGGGAGCTAATGCGACAATTAATAATTAGGATTTTTATTAGATTTTGTTCAATCTTTTGATTTGGATGAACTACAGAATTTTGTCAGACCACATGTGGTATATAGGATGCAATCTTCTATCACATATGCATAGAAAACTGCATTTGCAACTGCTAGAACCAGTTTTTAAAATGCTGAACCAAGTTTTATCTAAGGTCAATAATAGCAAAGCCACTTAGATTGCTAATTACTTTAAGTAATTCATATCATTTTAAACTAATTTTAACATTATATTGTTTTGATGTATTAAAACATGTCAAACATTCTAAGAAAACACTTGGATTATACCATGAAATAAGGTCAACAAGAAAGAAATAACAAAGAGTAAAGAAGCATGTGAAAGAGACTGCTAAGGGAAGTGAGCTACTAAAGGAATTAGATAGTGATGTTTTGAGTTTCAACCTATAAAAAATTAAATATTCAAAATGCACTTGTATCTAATTCGTATCAATACATAACTTGGTTTAAGTGACTTCTTTTATGTTTTAATTGAAATTTACGATATGTTCCTTAGTGAGTTCTTTTAAGAACCACCAAGTTTTAGTTGAGGTTCAAATTATGAACTGTTCCTTAGGATGCAGCAAACCTCTATCTTCAAAATGAACATTTCTGAATTTCTAGGAAACCACCTAGCATATCCATGTGAAGCCTAGCTATGTAAGTTCTCGAAAGGCCATTTTGCTACTTTGTTTCACCAAATGCAATGCACTGAAATTGACTTTAATGAAGCTGAGCTTGTTTCAGATCTTGGGTTCGCATAACTTAATCAGAGATCAGAAATGAAATTAAGAAGGATTTGCATTTACTAATAAGTAAAGATGAACTTGACCAGCAAGATCCTTGAATCATTAGTCGTTAATGGCACTTAGGAAGTTGAATAACTACTGGCCAGGGCATACCACTAAATCACTTTAGAAAACTCCATGTTGTGCATATTTTCAATAGGTTTATTGACACAGTAGTCAGTAAAATTCCAATTAAAGCCAAAGTCCACAATCATCTACCAAATGGCCTTAAAGGAAGTCAAATGAATCAACCAGAGACCTTTCTTAAGTCTTAAATGGAGGAGATGTATTTTGAGGGACTTGATTTAGTGTCCAGGCAGTTTCAATTACTTTTGCTAGATCCTTTTCATGGCACAAACCAAGTTCCATTAGAACAGCTAGTCTCAGTCCATAACAAGAAGTTCAGCAAGCAAAACACAACATCTAAAGCATGTTGCAAATTCACACAGATGAAACAACTGCTCCATGAAAAAAATAACTCTGAAGGAGAAAATTTACTCAGTGCATTCATTCAAAGCAGTCAGAAGCTTTGATAGTGTATGACTAGTAATCTCAAAGATTGGTTGGCTGCTAGTTTCCTGGATCTCTGCGAGTGCTGCAACTGCATTTGCTACAACCATTGGGTTGTTGTCAGATATCAAATCCTTGAGTGTATCCAAGAAACCCCTATCTTCCACCAACTCAGCATTTATGTCATATAATTTAGCTACACATATTGCTGCTGTCTTTCGGACATAAGGATCATCATCCTGTGTAAACATATTTACAACTGAAAAAACTATAGGAGTATAAAATAGACAAGTCATTAGCACAGTGAAGAACATATTTCTAAAAACTTACAACCATAGCAACTGGTATAGTTAACAAAAAGTGGAAGGTAAAGAACTGGAGAAACAGAAAACCTTTAGACATCTTTGAAGCGGATCACACAGGTATTCTGTGATTTTGTCAACACGGATGCAGCCCATTGTCCTCACAGCTAAGGCACGGATCAGAGGATTAGGGTCTTGTGAGTCCTACAAAGTTCAATGAAATCATGATCCATAGTTATAATGTCTAAGCTTATTTAATGAATAATCAGTCCAGACATGCACTAAAAACACTGAAGTTGCAAGTCTATCTGGCAGAAGTTAATATTTGTCTTCCATGAGCAATCTATTTTTTTCTTTAACATCAAGAAAAATCATATCATGGAGTACAGGACTTGTCACTTCAAGGATTTGTGCACAACTTCCATCATTCACTAACTTTCAAATTGTATCATATATTGACATGTATTTTGCATCAAATGTCGATTAAGTCAACATTAATGTCTCAAAATATGAAGTTTTATTTTTAACCTAAATTTTGGAGTTAATCTTGAGTCAATATAAGCAAAATAATGTTTTATTTCTACTAATTTTGCACATCTAATGACCTAAATAGCTAGAGAAAATCTGATGGCAAACATTGAGAAAATTTAATCTACACCCATGCCACGATATAGTAAACAAGTTTGAGAAAAGAAAAAAAATGAAGAGGTTTGTTGGAAAATATTTCAATTTTCAAGTTTTGGCTATATTTAAAAAATTTAATCTACATCCTTCCTACAATATAGTAAACAAATTTGAAAAAGGGAAAAAAAAAGTGAAGAGATTTGGTGGAAAATATTTCAATTTTTAAGTTTTGGTAACAACTTGAAAATTTATCATAATGCATGCAGCCTGATTTGGTGGATGACCACTAATTCCAAAAGGCTTGTTGAGATGTTGGACTTATTTCACAAACACTAAAGCTAGGTAGCCCCCTCTACATTTCTTTATATATGTGTTAAGGCGAGTAAAGAATATTACCAGATAGACCATTTGCCTCTTACATATTTACACATGAGCCCTTTGCCCATAACAGCATTAAACCATTAGAAAATATCCAACAATATATTCTTATATATTTGGCACTGATCCAAATGTGGAATTGGACTGGAGTAAGCCTAAGCTGAATATATTGGATTGACTCAGTTGGGGCATATTATTTCACTGTAATTGATGGGAAGGAACCTAATCTATATTTTTATTTTCTAAGAAACCATAAAGATTCAAATTGATTTCACTTGTCGAGCCTTCTCGAGTATAATTTCTTCAATGTTCATGTTCTTACCTTAACCTGTAAACCACTAATATGCTACTGCAGCAGTCACTCCATTAACACAGGACTCCAACGATACATGTTAAGTGATGATGGGACCAAAAACACATGATCCCTGAATATATCCCTACCTTCACACACAATGATTAGTGAAGACAAGAGAAAAAACGGTGATATTATCCCTACTTTCACACACGTATTTGCAACAATAAATGGTAGATATGGTTGACTATTGGCATATTTTTTTACAGCAAGCTCAAATACATGAATCCTCCTACCCCAGTACTACACAAAATTTTAGAGTAAATGAACTGCTTATCAGACAGACGAGATATCATGAAAGAACCATTGTAGTTATATACTCTAACATACCCCATAGATCCCTATTGTTTTATTCATCAGAATTTTTCAGTTATAATTTTTCCAAGCTTCAACTTGTCAATTGCATTTGTAAACCACTTATACAATTACAGGAATTATGCTATAAACAAGTCAACAACTACTTGAAGTTTGGAAGTAGCATCAATCAAGGGTAATTATGGCTCCAACATTAAATGTTCAAGAGAAGAATGCACAATGACAGGAGAAAAAAATATGATTTGTGAACATATCCCTACCTTCACAAATGTATTCACAGCAAGTATGGCAAGATCTGGTTGACTCTTTGCATAATTTATCAGGTACAAATAGACAAGTTTCTTCAGTTCCAGATTCTCTGTTTGCATGCAGTTTACAACGTCTGTGAACAATGATGAAACATCTTTCCCAACAGTCATTGCAGCTATCACCTTCTTCACGGCATCTTTTCTCTTATCCTATAGAGAATATTAGTATGTAGTAAATACTAATGTTCAACCTCATCACAATCTTCAGAAATTAAACATAAATTTCAAAATGTTACTATTATTCTATGGAACATTCATAATTCTAAAAATAGGCAACAGCAATATGGTGAAAAGTAATAAAAAAAAAAACTGGAAGTGAACAAAATAAAAGTTTGAGCCTGTATTATATGTGCACAGGTCAATATTATTATTGAGAGTAGCGAATAGGAGAATGAGTCATCCAGGTTAAGCAATAGATTGTTGATACTACTTACAAAGGGAAAGAACAACATCAATTACCATGGTGCTTCTAACAAATAACCAAAATTCATCACCAATCAATTAAGTTCCTTGCAATCAATTTGATAAAGATACCCTAAAGTATGGTATGATTGATATATCCATCCACCAAGACCAGTTAAGGTTTTGTTCGAGAAGAAACTCTACCAAGATAGCTTGTTCAGTTGTTCGTTTTAAAATTAAGTACAGCCGACTACGGAAAAAAAAAACTTTACCACCAAAAATTGTTATACCTTTACCAAATCTTGTGAAAATAGTTCTAGAGACACTTGTATCAGATTATATGCTCCATTATTCTTGTTATTGCGTGCAAAAACACTTTAATAAGAAAAGGAAAACAAGTTATTTGTCATACGCATACGTGGAACCGAACGATACTCGTTAATTCTCAAAATACGCTACTGCGACCAAACTACTATTTTTACAAATCCATTCGTCGATCCCAAAAGAAAATTTTAATCTGGAACACTCTTTCCTCTTTAACTTGCATTTTTCTCACAGACATCCGTCTATGAAAAAAAAACACAACAGATCGCAAAAATGAAAAAAAAAATAGAATGGGTCGAAATCAAACAGATTCATCAGATGTGATGCAGGGTTTCGGGATCCAAATGGATCCGGTCCTATCCGAGTCATCCGAAACCTAGATGCATCAGATCCGAGGCTAGAAGCGTACCTTGTACTGCGAATTGAGCTCTTCCTTGAGCTCGGGGATCTCTCCCTTCTTGGTGGTGGAGAAGTATTTGGAGTCGTGACCGCTCATCGCTGCCACCACGCTTCCTCACGTTTCTTCTTTGTCTTCGTCGTCCGCGAAGGAACCAGGCGAGGCAACGGAGACCGGCGAGGGAACGATGAGGTTGTTATTGGTCTGCGTTGGAGACCCCGAGTGGCGCTTCTTCGCGTGGAAGCCGGGAAATGAGCCGAGTCAACATGGTGATTGCGAACCCATTGAACCCAACTTCCGGCTCAAAAAAAATGGGTCGGGAAATTTCTGGGAATTATCATCCTGCCCCCTGAAAGTTTATCTATTCTCAAAATATTAATCTCAAAATGCTTTGGATTTCTCTTCGCTCCTCAAAATGACTTTTTAATGGTTAATTGCTAATTCGCCAAAGTGTCAATAATTTCATTGTTAATATCTCATCTTACTTTTACATTATGCCACTTTTTCATCTATCACTATTTATATTTTTCTCTATTTTAATAAAAGATGAAATCTATCATTCTAACGGTCTTACATGATCAACCTCATGATCATCTATGAAAAAATAAATCAAAAAATTACAATTGATACATTTTTCTCTACGTCAAAACTCACTCTCCTTCATTGTTATCATCCTCTAACCTCTCTTGATTTCATTGAATAATTATTTTCTTTTCATTCATTCTTTTGAAATATCTCCTTGGCAATTGTATTGGAAAATTAACGGAAACTTTTATGTGTTCATTAATTGTTCTTTTTTTTACATTTAAATTTCAACATAATTTACACTATTTAACAAAGGGAATTGCCTTAGCTCAGGGAAAATTTATTAAAATAAATAAATTATGTTCATTTGTAGCTCAGTTGGTAGAGCGGAGGACTGTAGTTTGTAACAGGTAATCCTTAGGTCGCTGGTTCGAATCCGGCAGGTCGGAATTTTTTCATTTTTTTTTAATTTTGTGTTTTTTTTCAAAGTTAGAACAACCATTAAAAATCATTGTTCATATCGACAATCCTGTGTATGCCTTTACACAGACAAGTATAGTAAGAGAAGCAGCACCCACAAATTGGTATGTTATTAAGGGCATTTAGATATTGTTGCTACATATGGGCCGATAATATTTTGGGCCGAGACAGTTGGGCCCATCACTATCCCTAAACTGTTCGCTGGGTCGTAATTGCTAGTGTTATACAGGGGGAGCTGAAGAACGCGGAACCATTCGGTGCGGCGGGCGAGAAAGAAAGAGGAAGCTGCGGCGAGTTAGCGAGACCCTCCTTCTCTCTCTCTTTTGATTCTTCTGGCGGATGGTCTGAGAGAGCGGTAGACGAGGAAGAAGCTTCTTCATTCCCACCCTCCGCCGCCTCCGACTCCGCCTCCGCCTCTGCCACCGCTCGTAATGGAGTCCCCCAAGCAGCACCGCGATTCATCCCCCGATACTGCCCCCCGCCGTTCGCATCCCCCCGGATCTCCAACCGCAGGTAACATCTCGTCGCTTCGCGCTCTCTGTTTGCGAAAGACCGGCACATGTCTTTCGAGTTGAAATTGTTGGGTTGTTTTAATCTGCAATAGTACTGATGAGCAATATGGAAGCCGCTGGTGCGGGATTTTGGGGGTGGTTGTCTGGAAGTCGATTGAGGTTAGAGCTAGTGAGTGTGTTTGCGTTGTTCTTGTGGCCATTTAGAGTTTTAGTGTTTTTTTTTTGGATACCGATTTGGCTAAATTTATTTATGCTTTAAAAAAAACCTAGCAGTTGTTGGTTGCCCGTTTGCCGAGGTCCTGGGAAAATTTTTTCAGTTTCATGATAGGCAAGATTGGAAAAAAGGAAAGCAGGGTTGAATGGGCAGTATATTGATTTTAAGGTCCATTTTTTTATGCAGGTTGACTTTTGTCTTGCTTCAGTTTCATTCTCATTTGTGAATTAGCACTGGAGAGGTTCAGTTGATTTTATCCCTTCAAATGATTATTTGATTTGTTCAAGCTTGTCTTTATTTCACTAGTCTATGGAATTTTTCTGAAAGGTTGTTCCTTTTATTTTTCCTTATAGTGTGTCATGTTATTTACAGAGTATGAGTATACTAATATAGTTTGGAGAACATTTAATAGTTATTTTTGTCTAGCACAGTAGTTGAGTGATCAGGTTGTGTTGTCTCTGTGACTAAGCTATATGATGACTTGAAGTAAAACGAAATGGTGTATGTTGTCAATGCTATAATTTGTGATATACATCTCTACTGTTTACCTCTTGTCTTACCCCTTTTTTCAAGCTCCTTCTGTTCTTCTCCATCAGATAGTCTACATGCCTCTTCCTTGTGCAATTTGTGTACCTTTTAAAGTTCTCTTGTATAATTTCAAGTATGTCTGTGTATTATGTTGAAGCATTTTTTTGCCTGTGTTATCATACTACACTACAATTGTATATACTTGATCTCTTTCTTGTTTAGATCAATAAACCTGATTTTGGGATGTTAATTCTTTAGGGGATGAGGAGAAGCAAACCCACATAAGAATTCTTGTATCTAACACAGCAGCTGGTTGTATCATTGGCAAGGGTGGATCTACGATATCTGAATTTCAGTCACAATCGGGTGCTCGTATTCAGCTATCACGTAATCATGAAGTTTTTCCAGGAACATCAGATAGAATACTATTGATTTCTGGGGCACTTGGAGATGTAATAAAGGCTATGGAATTGATCCAGGAAAAATTGCTTAGCGAGGTCTACACCTGTATAGTATATGATATTTCTAGTTGTTAAAAATGGCTATTTACTACCTGTGTTTTTTCACCTGGCATACAGTTAGAAGATGGCAATGATGCTGAAGGTAGATCAAAAATCAGGCTTATTGTTCCTAATAGCTCATGTGGTGCTCTAATTGGAAAAGGAGGTTCAACTATAAAGTATACTTTTATTCAGGCATATTCTTTGATAGTTGAGTTGTACATTCTGTTATTTAGAAATTAGGAAGATTTTTTTTAACTCTTAAGCAATCTTTGCAATTTGTTGTGGTTGTTGGATATTGCACCAAATGCTCTAACTTGACAAAGCATAATCGAACAAATAGGACTTTTTTATTTTCCTTTTTGTTTGTGCAGACTGTTTTATCATGTGGACCTATCCTCATATAATCTTATTCTGAGTAAATTTAAGTTGAGGAACTACATTACTTTTTCAGGTCATTTATAGAAGAATCAAGGGCTGGTATCAAGATATCTCCTCAGGATAATAATGCTGGCCTAAATGATAGGCTAGTTACTTTGACAGGATCTTTTGAAGATCAAATGCGTGCAATCTTTTTGATATTGTCAAGATTAATAGAAGATGCTCACTATCCACAGACATTGAACTCACCTTACCAATATTCAGGTGTATCTATTGTGTTTCATCACTAAATTTGATCTATCCTTTTCCAGTATCATTTCTTGATTTATGGATCCTGTAAGATGCCTTATTTGCCCATTGTTAGGCTCTAGATTTGCCATGAGAAGTGCCTATACCTACTATTTCTTCTTTATTGTGCTTAAGATCTTTTAGGTGTATATTGTATTACGTACAATTGAATAGGCATACATGTACAATATACAAATAAAAATATTTGTCCAGAAATTTTACAATTAATAAAAGAATCAGATCTATAAAATGAAGTAAATTAGATTGGTTAGCTGAACCTTCAAGAATTAATAGTAGATCGCCTTCTTTTTTCCTACATCTTGCATGCCTCTACTAATATCTTTATAAAATTGTGAGAAATAATTGAGTGGAATAATAAATTATTCAATTTCCAAAAATATAAAAATGACATGTTTTTCTCAATACTAAATGAAAGTGCAAGAACCAAAACTTAAGCAAAATTGGAGGATGAGTCATAGTAAATAAATTTTGCAATAATAATAATAATAAATTGAATAAAGATGAGAGAAACAATGTTCAAAAAGCATATCCATGAAAATATTAAAATATTGGCATTAAATGACTAATATACATATATTGAGGTATACTTAATGACATATCCAATTCATATTTCTTCATGGAAAACAATATATTGCAGTCATATATGGAATATAACCGTCAATATTAATGAATAATGTAAAATCGATCCATATGTAGAGGTTAATTAATAAATCTATCACATACTTCACAATGTTGAAATATTTATATTAAATCTACCATCTGGTAGCTTTTCATCTTACTGTTAAATTGATGACCTGGCATTGATAGTGACAATTCCAAATCATCATTAATCTACATCTTGATTGGTTGGGAAACACTCAGATTCACTTCCAACTCAGATCTCCACCTCCCACTTTGTTGACAATCTTCTTGAAGTGATCTATTAATGTGTAATGATCTTTTCCTTTTAGTGACTTTTTTCTCTGGTCTTTCTGGATCCTTCTTTACATCACAATCTTATTGTGCTTTTATGCCCAACTATATGACTTGAACTATAGCAGTTTCTATCATTATCGTGAATGAATCGACATCATTCTTACAACTTTTGTCTTGGGAAATAATCTGAGTTCCCAACTGTCTGTAAAATGTTACTTGTTAATTTACCTTCTTTCCTTCATCATTTCTACTTTTAGGTATTAACTTTCCTGGTGTTCCTGTTGGATATATGATTCCTTCTGTAGCATACAGTCCTGTGACCTACAGACCAAATGGGTCTGGAGGAAAGTATTCAAATAACAAGGTTAGATATACTCTTCATGTATATAGTTCTTTCTGATAGAAAATCCAGACATAATTGTCTTACATACTTGCTCATATAGTCATGTTTATTTGAAAGAGTACCAATTTTGTTTTGCATGTTAATCTATCCTATCATTGAGTCTCACATCTATTGTTTGTTAACCATTTAGTTTTAGTTTTTTAGAAGCTCCTTGAATTTCAAATTATGATGCAGATTAGGAATAAGATTTGTATTTCAATTCTGCTTTTAGTTGTTTGGTAATTAATTAATTTTTTTTGCTACCTTTAATTTGGAGTCAATTAATAGTGATAATTGTATTTCCTGATTTATTTCTTAGGTTGTTTAGGGTTGAGTGTATCAATGTGGTGTTCTATTTATGTAATATTGAAGTTTTAAAGTTTTGCTTAATGAAATTTTCCACTTTTCAATCTTTCTGTGAGGGTTTTTTCTATTAGTGATATAGTTACTTCTTTAATCAATTTTGTCTAAGTTCTTGTGTGATTCAACGGTTCAAATTTGGCGCTGCATCAGCTATTGTTTCAGTGTCCTTTCCATCCACAAGCATGTTGAAACTTAGGTTATTGTTGAAGTAGCTACAGTTAGTGTTTTTTTTTTTTTTTGAAACATGCATTTGGAGTATGGACTAATGAACAGTATATTCTTAATAACTTGAACTGGTAATCTGATTTGAAACAGTAGGTTGCCTTACAAATACACCAATGAGCATAATCTAGTATTTTGAGTGTTGGTATCAGAATCGATCTTGATCCCTGCCTATTTGACTTCATTGAGGTGGGAGAGAATAAGAGCATTCTTAAGGTTGCTAGATGATTTGATATTTGAGTTCTTGAGTGTTTTGTTCTGATTCCTTAAGTTCAGAAGATCTGCATTTTATTAATCCTTCTGGAAATGCATCTTCTGCTACTTAATGAAATTATTGAGGCCATGAACATGAATAAACATCAAAAATCATTATGTAATGTTGTTCTAATTATAGAGGGATAAGTGAATGAGTCATTCTGTGAAATTTTGTGAGAGTAATTGTGAGGAGTGATAATTGATAAGACAAGCATTTCAATGAATCAATTTACTTTCACATCTAGAAGATCCACTGTAGATGATATTAGTTTAACAAGACAAGAAATATGGAGAGAAAAAAAGGCATTTGCATAGGATTTTATTCATTTGGAAAAACTTATGATTGTCTCTACATGACTATTTGCAGTGGGTTTAAGAGGAAAAAAGAATATCTAATAATTATAACAAATTGAATCATTAGTGTTATAGTTGTTTAAAATTTGAACCCTTTTTCTGTAAATGTAGGTTTAAAGTAAAAGTCAGTTCTAAGTCCTTATTTTTTTTACCAATGTGTTAAATGAACTTGCTCAAGACGCATCATGTTGGTGCCAATAATAATTGTGCTAATTAGTACTAGGATTAAATGAAGAGGAGTCTTGGTATAACGGTAAAATTGTTGTCATGTGACCTTATAGTCACGGAAACAACTTTTTGCAATGCAGAGTAAGGCTGCGTACAATAAACCTAATGTAATCCGATCCTTCTCTCGAGATTCTGCATTAGCAAGAGCTTCGTGCATTGGGCTGCTTTTTTTAGTGTAGGATTAAATCAGTAACGTGAATTATGGAGAAAACTTTAACACATAGAGGATATATGTGAAATTGAAGTAAAACCAAATGCACAAACAAACTTAATTTATACTCTTAGATATATAATTTACCAAAGAGATATTAATGTGGATATCATTAATAGCAAAAAAAAAAAATTTGATGGTTGAAACAAAGAGTTTTTAATGTGGTGTCGTGTTGTTAGGATGCATCATGTTAAAAAATTTTGTTAGCATAGAAAAGAATATATAGTTGGATACATGACATTAATAGAGGAAAAAATAAGAAAGTGTTTATATCCAAAAGTAATTAGGTATAACTTCAATAGATGATAAAATGTGAGTAATTAAGTTTTAGATGGTATGAGAATCAACAAAGTGGAAGATGTAAGATCAAAGAAAACTTTAACTAATGTAAGAAGAGTTAAAATTCTAACCTTGTATTAAAACAGATAGGCTATTGGCTAAGGACATTCTCAGGCAGACATTTTTATAGGACTTAAGCCTCTCAATAGCTAACAAAGGCGTGCCAAGGTTTACTCGGGCCTTTCGAGTGCAAAGGCAAAAGAGAGAAGGGAGCTTGACTATAAGACTCACTCTTTGAACAGGGACGAAAGTTAGCCTTAGTGATCCGGTGGTGCCTAGTGGCAGCATTGTCGCCCAACAGATAAGAGTTATTCTAGGAATAATAAGTTGATCTTCCTCAAGAATTCACATCAATAAGAAGAAAATGATTAAATTGATTTAATATTACTAGTGACACAACTTTGTATGAAGCTTAATGAAGAGAGAAAATCCATAGTCGACCCCCAAATAGTTGGGACGAATACAACTATCTACCTCAGCGTAGTCATCATCATATTGGAAGCTTGAGGTTTACTGTTGAATACTTGACTATCTTGTTTTTCAGTATTCTATTGTGGTGGGCTATGGGGCAGTCTTTTGGAAAATTGCTTTTGAAAATCGATGTCCATGATTTACAACTTCAAAAATGTTCAAGTTTGCATTCCTGAAGATATACCTTAGTATACATTTGTAAACCGCTATGTTATTGAATAACTAGTCCTGTTTGTCGAATGCTTGAAATTAATTGGAGTAGCCGAAGTGAAATGCATGGTGCCTAAGCTCATTACTTTCTATGTATATCTATCGCATCTTCTAGAAATAATATCATAGTCACTGGTTGAGCATGGTCTGCCTTCTTTTTTTTCTTCTTAATTGTGGATTAGTGGATGTGATTAAAAATAATAATATTATTTTAAATGTTGAAAATTCACAGGTATTGTTATTGAAAACTGAGTGTTTCTTTGTTTGATGTTGTACCTCTGGAAATTTTATTTTTTGCAGTAGTGTTTAATGATCACTTCTCCATGTTGCAAGATTAAGCATCGTCTGATAATTTACTTCTGAATATATCATAGCTATTTATGCTTCGTTCATATGGCAGGGTGCAGCTTCACCTGCCGTTTCACATCCATCCCGGTCACCTGGCAGGCCTCTTGAAGCCCAGAGTAATTCAGTGACAATTGGAATTGCTGATGAGCATATTGGTGCTGTTGTTGGCCGTGGAGGAAGGAACATAATGGAGATCAGTCAGGTTTTTTTGTTTTCTTCTCAATAGGCATTTTCTTCATATGGCTTTTTCTTTGATGAATTTCATTCATTTGTGTAGGTCCTCCCTAGTTCCTGGGCTTTCAATTTATGCTTCCTAAAAGTAATTTAGGATATTTTCATCTCCCTCTTAATATCCATTTACCGCTTTCGGTGAAGTAGAAACGATCATTGTCTTGTTAAAATATATGGTTTATTGAATTTTGGTGGAGTCTCATGCACAAACCCCAATAAAACTTATATGAAAACAGAAGACCTACTTCACTGAGGATTTGGTGAAGTGGGCGGGGCTTCCATATAATGATTCCTGCAATGCTAATCTATTCTACTGTATCACCTAGCTATCATAATAATATTCAATTATTATGAAAAGTATCTGCAATGCTAACCATCAGCTAGCTGTACTTGGTGGATGCATAAGTTCTGGAACCTTTCCAACATGTAAATTCTTGGATTTTCAGGTTAGTGGGGCCAGGATCAAGATATCAGATAGAGGTGATTTCATTTCTGGCACGTCGGATAGGTACAAGCTCTTGTGCTTTTCCAAATAAACCATACAAATTGCTGTTTCTGATACTTTGTGCGACCCAAAACATTCAGGAAAGTAACTATTACTGGATCACCTGAAGCAATCGGGATCGCTGAGTCCATGATCATGCAAAAAGTTTCTTCTAACACAGACGGTTGATCACGAGGACGAAGGAATTTCAATTTTGCTGCATGATCCTGAGAGTCTGTGTCAGTTGCTTTGGTGAGAGTATCTATCTTATTTTGAGGCTAGATATTCTTTTGTTATGCCTGTAATTTTTAATTATCTTCAACGTACTTATAACAACTGCCTGATTTGTACTTTGTTATTGGAGTAGTTCATGGGTACTTACTTTTGATTGAATCGAAAACCCATCTTACAGAATCAAAGATAATCTAGGGCAGATCTCCCTGAAAGAGACACGTTGACACTTCACCAATTTAATTCTATTAAGAAATAACAGTAGCCGCCGCCCAAATCCTGTTCATCCAAGATCTGTTGGAGATATCTTGATAATTTATTGCCTGATGAAAGATTAATTTAGTACATAATGCAGATCTAAGGCTTCGTCTTTGTGATTAGATGCATCGTATAGATTCAAGGTTGACCCACCTAGGCATATAATCTTTGATCAGGACTTTTTCAAATGCTTCCTCTGAATTTTAATTGATATTATGATACTTTACCTTAGTTGAATCCTCATTACAATCCGATACCACCGAAATATCTTTTTCTATTATATTATCTTTTTCTGAATTAAATGTCCCGATCAACTAACCCACTCGGGTTTATTATAATTTTTCTTAGTGGTCCTGATCACCAAGTTGCTTCCCATATTGTTTGCCTGTTATTATAATAGATCACTGATATCTTGCCGTAGTGGCTAATTATTGTTTATTTTTCTAAGTGATTTGTTAGTCTACGTGTGCAGCTGCTAACCCCTACCTCATCACCTTGTTCGTGAGGCCATCGAAGGCCATTAATCCTATCTCATTAGCTTGCATGTGTAAGGCCACAAAATCGCCCCATGCATGGCTCGTGTCTCGTGAGTGTAGAGAGCAAGCTCCAATTTTGTGTGCCCGTAGATGTTAATGAACGTCCCTACTGTTTAGAGGTTAAAAGAAAAAATAAAAGGAAAAATAGATGGCATTTTACTTAGAATTTAAGAAATTTTGGTGGGGGTCCTGAAAAGATTATACGAGATTTTAGTCATACATTCACTTTGGAAACATTCTTATAACATGTTATACTATAAGAGTATCCTTTATTGAGAATGTCCACGAGATGGTATGCTCAGGTTACGAGAACATTCCCAATAAGAATATCTCTATTGTGCCAAACTCCTCCGATCTAAAGGTCCAACCATTTTTTATAGTTGCACCTTTGACATGGAGCTGTCGGTAACAGTCACTAACAACATCAATAGATGTAATTTGTGATGACTTTTGCACAGTGCCCAATGGACAACGTCAATGCCATGCCTCACACCTCATACAGTCTCACATGTAGGGTTGTCAATTTGGATTAGACTAATTGAATTAGTTTGTTCTATCAAATAATTTAAATGGATTAAATTGATATTTTATCAATCTATTTTAAGGTATGTCTAAATGGGTTGATCCATGGATTGAAAAAAAAATTCTTTTAGAATTTAAAATAAAAGTAGAAAATTTAATGGACTCGTGGGTTTAATCCACCTAATCCACAATCAAATTTAAAATTATATATATAGAACTGATCTGTTGGGCACCGTAGATCCACCGTCCATCACGCCGATCATGCGAAATCCGACCGTCCACTGCACAGTGTTTCTTCTCTGACCTCCGCCGCTTCCGGCCGCCATCGCGCCGCCGTCCAGCCACCGTTGACCGCTGGACTAGGCCCGATCGACGCGCCACTCATCGACGCATCGACCGGTGCCGGTTTTCGACCGAATTGTGGCCGAAATCCGACGCAATTTAGTCGAAATCGCGTGCGGCCACTGCCAATCGCGATTCCGACCGAATCGCGCCCCATTTCGGCCAAATCACGGTCGGAGACCGACCGAGGAAGGACCGCTGGCGACCCTTCCTCAGGCGGTCTCCGACCGGATTGTAATCGAAATCCGACGCGATTCGGCCGGAATCGCGACTGGGAGAATAGATGGCTTAATCGATCAGCAGATCGATTAAGCCTCCATTATAAGGAGGCTTAATCAATCAACTGATCGATTAAGTCCGTCGTCCACGAAGCTGTCGCCTAGCAGATCAATCTCGTGTATATATATATATATATATATATATATATATATATATATATATACAGAAGGGCTATCCTGAGCACCGATCTCCTGAGCACCCGTGAGCACCCCATCCTGACCGTTCATCCGATCGCGCGCTCAAAGCTCAGCCGTCCAAAAATCGCGATTGAACAGTGTTTCTCCTCGGACCTCCGCCGCTTCTCGCCGCCCGTTCATCGCCGTCCGACCACCGTTGGCCGCCGGACCGGACCCGTTGGAACCGCAACTCGCCGGCGGTCCGGCGGTGGCCGGATTTCGGCCGCGATTTTTCCGGAATCCGGCCGGATTTCGGCCGGAATTGGCCAACAGACACTGTTATCCGATTCCGGCCGAAATCGGCCGGATTCCGGCCAAATCACGGCCGGAATCGGACAACAGTGTCTGTTGGCCGATTCCGGCCGAAATCCGGCCGAATCGCGGCCGGATT
This sequence comes from Curcuma longa, assembly GCF_044706935.1. Classification (NCBI taxonomy): domain Eukaryota; kingdom Viridiplantae; phylum Streptophyta; class Magnoliopsida; order Zingiberales; family Zingiberaceae; genus Curcuma; species Curcuma longa. The sequence goes on along the minus strand of NC_133868.1, from coordinate 6,762,174 downwards.
CCGGCCGAATCGCGGCCGGAGACCGGCCGCGGTCGGCCGGTCTCCGGCCGCGATTCGGCCGGAATCCGCTCGAATTCCGGGCGACAGCGGCGCCAGCCACTGCTGCCATGTTTCGGCCGGAATTTCGGCCGGATTCCGGCCCAATCCGGCCGAAATTCGATGCCGGAATGTGCGCCGTCGAGTTGCGGTTCCAATGGATCCGGTCCGGCTGCCGGCGGTGGTCGGACGGCGATGAACGGGCGGTGAAAGCGAGTGAACGTCGGAGGAGTGCGCACGCGGCGCGTAAGAATCCGGTGCTCAGGATAGACGAACTGTATATATATATATATATATATATATATTTATGGACTTGTGGACTTAACTCATCTAATTCGCAATACAAACATAAAAATTTTAATATTATATATATTTTTTATTTTTTTAGTAAGTCTGTGGGTTAATTCGTCTAATTCGCAACTTGCATTGAATTAGATTAAGTGGAAGATTTTTTAACCATCAAGATGGTGGATTGGTCCGGCCTTATATACTCCGTCATATGATGAATTGACTCATTCCGTCATCAATTGGTTCGTTTGACCACACTACTCATATGACTCTATGCTCCTAACGCCCATTGGTGGATGTGGTTCCATACGACCTATGCTTTTGACAGTCCACAAGCAGATGTGACAATTCATATGGACATCGACAGTATAAAAAGATAGATGATGATGATTGAAAGTAAGCTTTTCTCTACGAGAACTTAAGTTTTCATTTGTGCTATTCCACTTTCCTTCTTCTTAACCCAACATTGATTTGAAATCATCAGAGAGGTCATGTCGGTCACATCGACGATGCCTACTGAGACATGTTGACGTACAGACCCAGGCGCCATTCAAATGCAAGGAAATAAAGTTCTACCAAAGAGAGTGCGATCGTGTAGTATTGATCTGCATCAATTATCTAGTGGAAGTGTATATTGGAATAAAAATTTGTTCACGCTTAATAACTTTATAAATCATTTCAGCAAAAAGATGAAATCCGCCATCCTAGCAATCCCACAAGATCGATCATACGACCATATGTAAAGAAATAAATCAAGAAGTTTAATTGGTCCCGATGGGAGAGGCATTGTTTTGGTTTCGCCGAACAACTCTATAAATCATTTCAGCAAAAGATGGAATCCGCTACCTCAACGATCTCACACGATTGACCCACGACCATTTGTGAAGAGGTAAATCGAGAAGCTGCAGTTGGTCACAATAGGAAAGGGACATTGCTTTTTATCTACTTCAGTTGCCTTAATCAACTCAACTATGTTTCAAGAGCAAAAATTCGATCATTTCTCGATTTATGCGTGTCATCCTTGCGTAACAAGTCTGTCCATGTCGTAACCAATGGACTCAATCTTGGTATCCCAAGAGTAAAAATTTAGATCATTTCTCGATTTATGCATGTCATCCTTACGTAGAGTCATGCTAATCTTCTCTATATTATTCCAATTTTATCATATGTCTCATAAATCATATAAGAGTCTATCATGATGATGCTTCATACCACAGACAATATACTCTTGCTAGTGTGCTAGAAATTATAGACTTGCTGCACTAGTAACACATAAAACTGTTATCGGACAAAATGAACAAATTAAACACATTCAAAAGTAGGCACTTCGATGGCATTCGCCACCTAAGAGCTGCTGAATCAAGATCAAGATGAAGAAATGACTTCTTCTGCCATACAAAACACTCATCACCCAAAAGAAAAGGAACGCTAGATTGCGTAAAGGTCACTTAATTATAAAATTTTATCAACTTGCACACCAGTAGTATTAAAACTTTCTCTAGGATAAAAGGGACGGCAAAACACCTTCAACAACGTACGTTCAATGATCCATCAAAATAACCTTTAATTCTTTCACGTATGCAAAGAGATCAGTCAAAAACATTTCTCTTTTTTTCTTTCTTGCTGGTTCCTTTTGTTACTTCAAGCTGATCGGCAGCCACACGAGTTATAATTGTATCGCACGCAATTCTTTTCTTAACTAATTTGGCCACGAAAACGACTCAAAATCTTTTCTTTTTCTTTTTCTTTTTCAAATCAAATTTTTTAATGGTGCAAATCCAGTGAAACCTTGATCGTCACTTGCACGCTTTGAAAAAAAAGAAAGAAAGATAAAAGTAATCAACGCATGCGTGAAGCTTCTTGGTACATACCGGTAAAGTGTTAGGGGTTTAGTGTGACAGTGAGAGAGCACAACTATTGTTGTTTTGACTATTCCAATTAGAATCTAGAGCTTCAAGTATATTTTTAACATTGCATTTGCTATAATTTACGTCAAAATAATTTGCATTTGCTTTGTAATATTTTGTATGTTTTTGCCTTTCATGTAGCCTAATAGTCTCATAGTAGAACACATGCTAAATTCATTCCTTGTAATCTCCGTTTTGACTTTGTTTGCATCGAGAATATGAGAAGTAAATTCTCTCCTTTTTAAGGTTTAATTTATTCGAAAGTAAATATTCGATAAGTACAAATTTTGCCCATGTTAATTAAATTTGATTCGGTTTGCATGATTCCTTTTCAGAACCATACAAATCAATTTGCCATTGAGCTGACGCACGTGATGATTAAAATATTAGTTAAGTTAGTTAATTTTGTTATATTTAGAAACATTAATATATATAAATGTAAAATAATTTTATAGCCTCTATTATAAAATAAAAAATAATCAAGCTAAAAATTAGGGGGCAAGGTGTAAAAAGTCAAGGACGTTTTTATCTAAAAAATGAAAAAAGAGATATGTTTTCACGAATGTTAATAACTAAGGGTGGATTTTGGTAAATTGTCCTAAGTATAAACTAAAGAACGCTAATTCGACCCCTTTGTCGGGAGATTCCGGGGTCCTGGAGAATCCGAGCACAAGGGTCAACGCTGTCTACTGCTGCTCCTGCTGTCCTGCTGGAGCTTTGCTCTACTCGGTGCTCTCCCTAGTAGAGACAGCCTACGACAAGCGTACCAGCAGGAAACGAAGCTGGAGGCGAGCGGCGTCGGAGCGACGGAGTGAAGGATGGGGATTCCGAGTGACGAAGTGGTGATCATTCGGCCGCCGGAGAGGCCGGAAGACCCGAGCTTGATCACCGTTAGTTGCCCTGACAAGACCGGACTCGGATGCGATCTCTGCCGCGTGATTCTCCTCTTCGGGCTGAGCATTGTGCGAGGAGGTGAAATCCCTATCTTCCTCTTTTCGCCCTTCCCTTTTTCTTTTCCGCCGCCATACAAAGACCGGCTTGGGGATCCTGTAGTCTCGGAGGCGGAATATCCTTCCCCTTTCTAGGTCAAAATGCGATTTTTATCATGAACGATGATTCTTTTCAAAAATAAGTGTTGGAAATGGTTCTCTTTGGTTTCCGGTAAGAAACTGAAACGCGAATCGTTTAGATTTCAGCACGGATGGGAGATGGTGCTACGTGCTGTTCTGGGTTGTGGAGAGAGGAAGGAAGGCGACAAGGTGGGATTTGTTGAAGAAGAGACTCGTGGAAGCATGTCCGCAAGCTTCCTCGCTATTGGGGATCGAGATCTACAACTTCATCAGACACCAGGAGAGCGTCACCGAGCAGAAACCGCAAGTCTTTTTGCTCAAGTACTCCTGCTATGATAGGATGGGCCTGTTGCATGGTAAACTTTGCTTCTACTTAGTCTTATCCTGGTTCATGTGTCGGAGCTTCCTGTTCCTGCTTAGTTTATTTAGATCTTTGAAGTTTCTTTAGATCTCATTCCTGTTACTCTGAGCATTTTTTCAGGCACTTTCAGTTCAAATTTTGTTTTCAGTTTTATTGTTCCAGTTTGTGTCTATATTTTTTTCCCCAAGTTTGTTTGTAAAATTGCAGATGTGACAGAGGTGCTATGTGAGCTGGAGCTTACAATTTGGAGGGTGAAGGTTTCGACAACACCAGATGGGAGAGTTTTCGACATGTTCTTAATCACAGATACCAGGTTCCTTTTCTTTTCGATATCTAGCAGTAATGACATGTCGTTTTACAATCCAATTTCCTCTAGCATTCTAATGATCTGTTGCTGATTGTTGTGGCCCCATTAGCTACTGATATTTAAGTTGCAAATTGTACATATATAGTTCATTGAAGCACGAAATCATAGTCGTCAAGTTTATAGTCCATCCTAAGCTATTGAAAAGCTTTGCATCATTTCAGGGAACTTCTCCACACTAGGAATAGGCAGGAAGAAACATGCACTCATCTGAGAGCTGTTTTAGGCGATTCTATGTGCGCTTGTGATATTGATGTGGCAAGTGAAGAAATTGCTGCATGCTTGCAAGCATCAGTCTCTCTTCCTCCTTCTATGACCGAAGATATGCTTACTCAAGAAATCCGAGATGAATCTTATAATTCTGTTCCTAGTTCCTCCCCACTCTCAGTTTCAGTGGACAACTCTCTCAGCCAGGCTCATTCACTTGTTCAAATTCAATGTCATGACCATAAGGGCCTCCTCTATGACATCATGAGAACTCTCAAAGATTACAATATGCAGGTAAGAACCCTAAAAGGAATAGCAGTACTCTTGTAGGTTCTAGGAGACGAAAGCTGCGGTTATGGAAATTATCTATACCATAGTTTTTTGTCATATTGTTTATAGATTAACTGTATGAACTTAAAAAAATAAAAATAAAAAGCTTAGCAACAAATATAAGATATTTTGGTTTGTGATTGCCTGATTGGTCACAAAGAACTGGAGCAAAAATAGCAGAATACTAGAATCTTTTGTCATATGCATTGCTTTTTCAATCAATCACTCTTTATTTGTTGTTAGGATACTGGTGAATCTTTTTTTTTTCAATTCTTAAAATTGATCCATATAGTTCTATTTGTGATAAAGTATGCCATAGAGAAACAATAAAAATTTTGATGGTGAAATTTTGTCATTTTCTTAGTCTCTTATTGTGGAATTTTCTTACCAGATCTCCTACGGGCGGTTCGATGCAGCTGAAAATGGAAACTGCAATATAGATTTGTTTGTGGTTCAAAGTGATGGTAAGAAGATTGTTGATCAAAACAAACTGGATGCTTTGTGTTCTAGCCTGAGAATGGAACTATCCAGTCCTCTGCGTGTAACTATGGTTAGTCGAGGGCCTGATGTAGAACTTTTAGTGGCGAATCCAGTCGAACTATGTGGCAAGGGTCGTCCACTTGTTTTCTATGATATCACACATGCACTCAAAATGCTGGAGATCAGAATTTTTCTGGTATGACTTTAAACTTCCAAATTGTTGAAACATTTTTCTATTTCAGTTATTAAATCCTAAAAGCAAGATTATCTTTACTTTGTCATCTTTTTTTTTTTCACTCTTGCAAAACCAATGCTGGACTCAAAGTTCTTATGCCAATTCCTTAGCTAATTTGTTAGAAGTGTTGGCTAACCACTCATCTAAACCTTCGAGCTATTAGTAAAGGGACAAATTTTTATTCATTTCACTGAAGTCTCCTAACTTCATGATCTCATCAGTTTTTGGTATTTCAGGCAGAGATCAGTAGGCATGTCGTTGGTGATCGGGAGTGGGAAGTTTACAGAGTTCACCTCGGGGATGATCATGAGCTTTGTGCATCGCGGGATAAAATTGTGAAGGGAGTCACTAAAATGTTGATGGGTTGGCACTAACCTGACATGTACTACCTCAACTTTTCCAAGTCTTCTTCTGCAGCTCATATGTACATACACACACACACACATATATACAACTCGATCACTGTACGATGCTCGCTCCACGGCCCTGCCGATGACCTAATTCTACGATGGTGGGAGTATGTATGCAGACACTAAAATGGAAGTAGAACAATCAAACTAGTTTTGACATGTTCACATGATGTTGATGCTCTGTTTTTGGAGTTTTTCTTATTCTCCACTCGTGAGAAATGTCCAAGATCCTGAGTCTATTTTCGATACTCGAACAGGGATACACCAACCGCGCTGTTCGTCACTCACTCGGAGTTACTTAAGTGATACTGCAACTTCACCTTTTGCTTCAACTCAGTGCACATTGGTGCTTGCTTGTCCAGGCAACGTTACAAGCAACACTCACAGCACTCAGATGGCTTTAACAGAAATCAGATTGGGATGCTATTTTTGATCAGCCATTTTAACACAACACTCTGGCACAGACTTGGGAGTCCCTCCAAAATACAAAACAAAATTGCAGGATGAGGCAGTTTCATGCTGCTCTGTCCCCTGTTGAGTTCACCTGATTTTCTTTCCATGCTGCACTGTCCCCTGTTCAGTTGGATCTTTGTTTTAAAGTAAAGCTTGAAGATATAAGAAATTGGCTTGGCAACTAACCTTTGTCATCTTCCATTTGCAGACATTGGCAATTTGGTTTTGATTTTTCACTTTCAATAAGCACATGATTACGCATGCAATTAGGATATGGTTTTAGGTGTCGTAGGCTCATTTTATTATTCTTCTTCGTTGGATCTTCCGTCCCACACTAATCGCCATTTCTTCCCATTAGTTTTCCCGCATCGAGTTCTGTTTTCTATTAATATATTGTTGGCATTTTTTTTGCGTTTAGACTAAAACGTAATTAATTTCATTGTGTATTTTTTTATTTGAAGAATAGAAAATAAATAAATTTTATTTTCTATTGCGAAATTAAAAACCAGCGGAACATTTTTGTTAATAAGCACGTCCATTCGCGGCTGTGCGAGCGCCGGTGGTCATACGTCACGCCACGTGTGACCCATCTCGGATCGTCTCCAATGGGCAGTGCACGCAGGCAATAACTCTCAAGCGACTTTTGTTTGTTGTAACACGTGTCGGGATGATGTTGCAGTGGTTTCTGTTTCCTATCTTATAATTATTAAGAAAATCACGTTAAAATTCTAGCTTCGTTGTTGGTTGTTTGCGTCGCGGAGTTTGAAAGTATCGCTTTTTCCCCCTTTTATCGCCGGTGGAGCTCCGCCGCCGTCTCGCCGAAACGGCACTGGTCGGGGGCATCCGGGGCGGCGATGTTGATGAGGCGGGTGGCGGCGTCGCTGGTGCCTCCGTGGCTTGAGACCCTGCTCTCCACCCACTTCTTCGCTGCTTGCCCTGTCCACCCCGACGCCCCCCGCAGCGAACGCAACATGTTCTGCCTCGACTGTGGCGACTCCGCTTCCTCCTTCTGTTTATACTGCCGCACCGATCTTCACTCCGGCCACAACGTCATCCAGGTCGGCGGACCCCCTGCCTTTGGTTTTATTTTCCCTTTTCGTTTTGTGCAATGTCGGTGCCGATGGTGGGTGTACTGTTGACGGCGGCAGATACGGCGGTCGTCGTACCACGACGTGGTGCGGGTGGCGGAGATCCGAAACGTATTGGACATCCGCGGCGTCCAGACCTACGTCATCAACAGCGCGCAGGTGCTCTTCCTCAACGAGCGTCCGCAGCCGCGCGGCGGCGGGCGGGGCGGCGTCGGCGGCGCCTCCTCTTCCTCCTCCTCCACCCCCTACATATGCGAGATCTGCGCCCGCGCCCTCCTCGATCCCTTCCGCTTCTGCTCCCTCGGCTGCAAGGTTAGTACTACTGCAACTACTACTCCCCTCTTCGATCATCGCGATTGATTCGCGCTTGCGATCCAAGCGATGCAAAATTAATCGACGGCCCGGCCATCGGGAAATAACGAAATGTAGTTGGCGGGGATAAAGCGAAACGGCGACGCGACCTTCGTGCTCACCCCTGACGACGACGAGGAGGCCGAAGGCCGCCGCGAGGAGTCATCGTCGAATGCGGAAGCGGCTGGAGAGAGTAAGCCCAGCCGGAGAGGGAGGCGGGGCAGCGGATCGCGCGAGGAAACAGGACACGAAGACCGTAGCCCTGCTTCCCTTCCGCCACCGCCGGCATTTTCGCGGAGGCGGAAGGGCATCCCCCGGCGCGCCCCCTTCGCCTCCTAATTAGCCTGCTTCCCCTGTAAAATTTACAGGCAAATTACTATTATTATAATACATCAACAATTGAATCTATTTTTATAATGAATATTATAAAACAATTATAAATATGAATTTCCTACTAAATTTTTATGAAATCAATAACTTATTTTATAGAATCTAAATTCATAAAAAACATTATGAGAACTATATTGGTGTTTATATTTTTATTATAAACTGCTTTAAAATCTGAACTTTGTAAAAATTCTATTTTCCATAATAAGTTTATTATAAGATTTCAAATCTGAATTTCATTATATTTTTATGAAATACATCTCTTGTGAATTTATAAAATTTAAATCCATAAAAATATTATGAAAATTATTATTTATGATTATTATAAATTACTGTAAAATCCGAACTTTATTTTTTAAAATGTCAAATTTAATATGTTATTAATTATTATTTGAATTATATATAGTATATATATATTCGTCTTTGTTCCCAAATGTTATTTGGGGTATGGGAAAAGATTACACTAGAGGATTGTAATTAGAAATTGCACTATAACTTGTTTACTCTTTTATCATATCATATTATATCATCAAACTCCCTTCTTACTCATGCATCATCTTTCACCAATAATTGAATATCATCTTGATCTTAAATTAGTCTTGACATGATTGTTATGTCGTTCTTATATATATGTAAGAGTGTTGGTTGTTGCGACATAGATTTATATAATAAGTGTTTGAGGTTTTCATCTCACCAATATGATCATGCCATCGATCTCGATCCATTTGATTTCTTTAGTTTGCTTACTCTATTGCCCATTGCTCACTTAGATTGATCTGTCTTAACTCATTAGAGTCACTCGGTTCTTTATTTACTTATTTAATCTACTCAACCATTTCATTTACGTAAATAATTAGATGTTAAGGTTGCTTAATTTCCTCGTTAGTACTCATCTCACCTTGAGCATCCAATTAGTTGATTGTCTCTTGCACTCGTTAATATGTCGTCGGTTTAAAGTATAAATTGATAAATTTCATATTTCATAAAATAATATAAAATCGTTTAATTTGTTTTATTGAAGAAAGAATAATAAAAATATCGGTTATTATTTTGTGCAGAGGACAGATGCTGACAGATAAGCTCCGCCGACAAGGGCCGGTAAAAATACTCCTCACCTTATTTAATAGATATAGTGGGCAAGCTTTTAGAGAACAATAATTTCCTAGAATTAAAATATAAAAAATGATTATAATAAACAAGGAATATTTATGCAAATGCTATGATGCATAACTCTTTTTCTAGATTCAACGTGTGTATTTGTTACGTTCTAGCGTTACTTAATTAAGATATTTAGTGATGGCCGAGTACGTATTCATGTTATGTTATCTGAAAGTGTCTTTTCGAATTTTCCTTCGGCATGTGCTATCTTAATTTTTTTTTAATATGTTTAATTCTTATATCTTCATCATCATATATTTATATATTCATCTTGATATTTTCAATTTCTACGACTCGATTTTTTATTCATGCATTCATTTTATAGTTTAATATTCAATTTAATAATAATTTGTTAAATGACATAGTTAAAATTATGTAATATCCAAATTATATAAGTTTCAAAATTACAAAATTAAGTACATGATATCCATTTTGCCCCTCTATATTTGTTCACATATTCGCTGAATTGATTGTTATAGTATAGCAATCGATTCCATATGCTTATGTGATCATGATTAGTAACTTTAATTAATTACTATAATATAGCAATTGATTAAAAAAAAATTTAAATCAATTAAAAGTCAGTTATGATCATAAATTCGTGGTTCATCAAATTAATATTTGAGGGCATGAATATATTCAAAAAAATTGCTCAACTATATAGAATATAATTCTACGTCTGAGCTCTCTAGGTCTAACATCTACTTTTGAACGAAATCGACTATAGACCTTAATCATTCAAAAAAAAAAATCTTTAGAAAGAAAACAGTTCAAGGATCTCAATTGTAGTATCATTGTCATATTATTTATAATGAGCTTCTAATATCATTTTTCATGCTCGATTAGTGTTCAAAAAATCATTGCTTTGAATAATGTGTATCATGTTGATATTTGAAGGTATGGATACATTCAAAGTCATTATTCCATATCATTTTGAGATCTCTAGATCCTTCAACTATTTTGGACGAATTTTTCAAAAAATAAAAAAATTTATATTTTTAGAAGCTCAATTGTGGTATCGATCAATGAGCATCATCGTAGTATCATTTATAATGAACTTCCGATATCATTTCTCATGTTCAATTCATGTTCAAAAAAATCATTGCTCTAAATAGTGTGTATCACATTGTATTTGAGGGTATGGATACATTCAAGATCACTATCCGAGTACATAAATCCTTTTTCCATGTCATTCGTCTCTAGATCCGTCAATCATTTTGGACAAAATAGACTAATGAACCTTAGTCATTCAAAAAATTAAAAATATTATATCTTCAGGAAGATGGGAATCCAAGAATCTCAATTGTGGTATCGATCAATGAGTATTATCCGCCGTATCACTTATAATGAGCTTCCAACATCATTTCTAGTGTCCGATTCGTGTTAAAAAAATCAATGCTCTTACTATTGTGTATCATATTGGCATTTGAGGGCATAAAAATATTTCGGAGTACTGCCTGAGCACATAGGTACTTGTTCTATGTCATTCTAAGGTCTTTAGGTCCGTCAATTACTTTTGGACTAAACCGATTGATGAGCCTTTTAGTAATTTAAAAAATTAAGAAACATGGGAATCCAATTATCCCAATTATAATGTTGGACAGTACCCCTAAATGTATATATGCCCTTAAATATAAATATGATATACAGTATTGAGAGCAGTAATTTTTTTAAATACGAATTAGGCATGAGAAATGACATCGGAAGCTTACTAGAAATGATATGACGATGATACTCACTGATCAACACCATAATTGCGATCTTTGGACTCCATTCTTTTTGAAGATATATATTTTTTTAATTTTTTGAATAGCTAAGATCTATTAATCAGTTTTGACGAAAAATTATTGATGGATATAGAGAATTTGGAATAACATGGAACTAGGACCTATGTGCTCTGATAGTTGCTCTTGGGGCATAGTTGAGTTGGTTACGACGGAGCAGGGTTATTGAAGTAGGCAAGAGTCGAATCTCGACGAAGCCGAGGCAATCCGTCCTCCGTTGTAACCAACTATAGCTTCTCAATTTACCTTCTCACATATGGTGGTGGAGTCGACCGTGTGGAGCCGCTGGGTTTGCGGATTCCACTTTTGCTGAAATATGTTCTGATAGTTCTCATGGATGTATTCGTACTTTTAAATATCAATTCATATAAGAATAATGAATTTTTTATCATAAAATTTTTTAAATCAATTTCTAATAAAATATTTTTTAACCTATTGCTATACTATAGCAATCTATTCGACAAGTATGTGAGCGAATGCGGAGGAGCAAAATGGATATCGAATAGGTGATTTGGTAATTTTAAAACTTACATGGATTTTTCCGAATTTTAACTATATGATTTAATAAATTATCGTTTAACATATAATATAATATATTTAATTATCATTTTATAAAATTTATCCTTAAATTATGATCACAAACACCACGTGACACTGTGCTTTTCTATTTCAACCATCCATTTAATTATACTGTAAGTAAGATATTTTTATCAACTTTTCATCTTTTTCAAAAATAAATTTTAAATATTTAAAAATTTTAATTATAGATTATTCATCGTTCTACAACTATTATTCCTAAAATTAAAAATTAAAAATATAAAAGCTTCAAATAAATAATTAAAATAATCTAAAATCAAAAAATATACTTAATTTAAATGTTACTTAATAATTTAGTTAATTTTAAATAATTTTAATTTAATCGGACTTTCTTTGCAACCCTAATTTATCCTTAATGAGAATGAAATACGTCGAGGGAAGGCGCCGTTGCCTGCCGTGCCCGCACCGATACGCTTTACCGACAAAAACACCCTTTCTTCTATGGCAATGCTAGTGTGGGTCCACTCATGTGAGAGCTTTTGTCCAATGGAATCGAGGTAGAAACGTCAACTAAAAGGTGGGCGGAAAGTTGTGCGCGCGGGCTTCACCTGTCAGTTGACTCCCAAAAAGCGGCCCTGTGAATGACGATGAAAACAAACGGCTCGATCTTGTTGTGGTTAAAATGGACGGAGGATCCGATCCCGTTCAGAAGTTTTTATGGGGCCGAATGTCGATGACCCACGAGCTTACTACTGTGGTCTATTTATCTTCTTCGTCGAGTTGTTTCTACAGCAGCAGCAGCAGCAGCAGCAGCAGCAGCAGAGAGATAGAGAATGGCCGAAGAGAAAAAGACGCAGATTTTGGCAGATCCTCCTCCGCCGCCGCCGAGGGAGGAGAAGCCGGACGATACCAAAGCCCTCCTAGTTGTGGAGAGTAAGCGCTGTTCCTTGGATTATCTACTGGATATGTTGTGGATTCTTTTCTCCATGAATAGTTTGCTATCGATATGGCCTGAAGAGGAATTTTTCGGACTTCCATCGACAGGAGAAACTTTGTCCTTTCCTTTTGGCTGTATTTTATTTTGATTTTTCATTTTTTTCATCTATCTTGTTGACATGAAAGCAGGAGATTATTCTGGATAAAACTAATTACATGTACATTAACTGCAAGGTTGGAACCGCCAACCTAGCGGCTCCCCACCTCGGCCCCACAAGTATGAGGGGAGTAAATCACGGTGAATGCGGGACTGATCCGAGGGAATTGGAAACATGGCACAGATTGATGTTATCGCAAATGCAACCATGAGCCCTCGAACCGCACACCTTCAACTGCAAGCATCCGCGCCCTGACCAGCTGACCCCGCCCGTGAGGGAATTGGAAACATTACTCGCGATCTTATGATTGGTTGTGTAAATAGTAAGACGAAGTAGAGTTTCAGGTGTTCAGGCGAAACTACAAACTCTAATATAATTTTTGCGTACAAAGGAGTGATAAAATGGCGATCAACTTGTTGTAGAAACTAAAATACTCTTGATATTGAGGTTGTGGGTTGTATTTTTCAGATCCTCCTGCAGAAGAGAAAAAAAGTGTGCTAAAGTCAATTGATAGAGGTGAGGATCAGGAAATTTTTTTTATCTTTATTTATTTATTTTTGTTTGTTTTCCCTTTTTTGCTGCTGTATATTCTGGAATTTTGATAAGAAACTCCTTGCCTTTGCATGTTCAGATATTGCTTTGGCACAGGTGGAGACTGAAAAGAAATTGTCCATCATCAAGGCATGGGAGGAAGGTGAGAAAGCTAAAGCTGAAAACAAGTAAGATCTTGCTGCTTGTTGTTTGTAAGTTTAAATTTTGTAACTTTCTTGTTTGGCTGATGGTTTCCAAGTTTGCCATTGATCGTCTCAAAGGGTTGTTTCTGATCAAATTCTGCAGACGCATCTATTGTGCTTCAATTGTGAAACTGAAAACACGGATTGTATAATTTTAAGAGTAATAATAATTTGAGGAAATATTATAAGAATAAGGGACCACCTAGGAGTATGTGGCAAGTGACCACTTTGCATATGTCGTTGGCTTCAATCAATATGCAGGACCAATTGGCTTCCGAGCTCATTTTTGGTTGGTCTTATATGCCGACATCAAGTAAACAGAGAAAGTGGCTCATTTGAACCAATTTTGATTGAAGTAAATCGAATAAAAATCCTAATTATCAATTGCCTTCATCCTACTTTGTGATATAGAACTGGGGTATCTAGGTATCATCTCATCTCGAGGGACCTGAGTAGGGGAAAGGCAAGTGGATGGAGATCTTTTTGCTATAACTTTTTCTACCCCTACACATCCATGCATGAGAGAAAACCCCTCCCCATGCATTGGTTCACAACATACATGCTTGTGCAATAATATACACCAACTATTAAGTCTTGAAACTATGGGACTAAAGTCTCATTCACAATGAAGTCTCCTTCTTCCCTTCTACCTCTTTTCCATTCACTTTTTTCTAACAGAATATTAGTCTTTGTAATTATGGAACAGTTGCATCGTTAAGTTTCTTGGTGTGGTAATTGTTGGTATTGTTAAGTATTTTGGTGTGCTAACTTGTTGGTGTTATTTTAAACACCGTGTGGTATGTGTTCAATTATATGCACATTATATAAACGATATGTTCTAGACTCTTTAATATAGTTTGTTATGATCATGTATTTTGCTGAATTATTGAGTAGAGAGCTTGAGGTATATTTGTTATACATATGTTAAACGTTTTTATCAATATAGGTAATCTTTAATTATCTTTTAATCTGAATCACATATTCTCTATGTAGTTGTTTGACCATATACTACTGCCTAAATACAAACCTTGGATGAAATATGTGTTCCTACCACATTTTGAGCAGTCTGGGAATATCCCATTTGATTTTCCAACTTATTTTCTTTTCTTCAGTTACCTATTGGATACTTAGAATTGCAACTCTTGAGAAAACGTAATAGACCTGGAAAGAAGGTCAATTCTCAGAGGAAAATTTGTAGAACTCTTCACAACTGATCATTAAAATGTCAAAATAGATCTCAAAAGAAGTTGTCAGCTATAACGTCATGGGAGAACTCGAAGAAAGCAGATTATGAAGCAGAGCTGAAAAAGATGGAGGTAAATAGCTTCCTGTCCTTGTCATTCAATTGTCCTTACTCTTGTTAGGGTCAGAGACATGAGGATGCTTAAACTGAGAATGCCTAAAAGTGACAAACATGTAAATTTTTATGGCATTAAGTAGGAGCTGCTTGATACAAACTTGAAAAATAAATAAATAAAATAAAAGGTGGAGACATACTAACAACAATAGTATCCAAATTCATTCAAGCTGATAGAATCTTGAACCTTAATTTACTTGTCTAAGTCTTTGTTTAGAAATGCTTGAGTTAAGCGAGGGAAGATCATCTACCTCATTCATAAATTAGTGGCCTTCATGTAGATTTCTAGTTTTCCCGATTACATATTTTATCTGCGGGTTTCTCTGAATGTAGTAAACACATCATTTTGTTCTCACTCTAATAGGCATTTTCTTACTCTTGCAATATTAGGAAACTTAGAATTTATGTAGTTATTGAAAAAAAGGCTTTTGATGCTCAACTGTTTTAGGAACTCTTCATTTTATAATGGATGCGTGTATAATTGCTCCAACACTGTATGGACAGGAAAAATTAGAGAACAAGAAGGCAGAATATGCTGAGAAAATGAAAAACAAAATTGCTATGATCCACAAAGCAGCGGAAGAGAAGAGAGCAACGACTGAAGCTCTGCGCGGTGAAGAGCTATTGAAGGCAGAAGAAAGTGTGGCAAAATATCGTGCCACAGGGCAGATACCAAAGCAAGGTTGTAGCTGCTTCAGCTCATGAGAAATGGAGCTAGCTAGTAACAAGGTGTTATCTTATTCAAGAGATGTTCCTCCTTCATGCATGCTTTCTATCTTATGGTGTGTTATTGAGGACTTCAGCTTGTATCATTGTAAGAAAATGAGAGGTGTTTAATTTACAACTCCAATTCTTCTTGTCTTTGAAATTCTTCAAAAATACTGTATTTTGTGTCTCTGTAATTCTTTATGATATTTATGTTTGGGGACTTTCCAATCATCAGCAGTACGTTCTTTGAGCAAAAGGAACAAAACTAGGCAATGTACAAGATGTGACGAAAGATCAAGTAAATTGTTCAATTCAGCTTCTTTCTTTCTTTCTTTCTTCCTTCCTTCCTATCTTTCTTTGTTGAACCGTGCCCCAAAGCAAGTTATTAGTCGTAGGAATATTTTGGTCTTTAGAAGTTAATTATTCCCTATCTGTTACTTGCACAATTCCTGCAAGCTAAACATAAGAATGGTAACGGAGCATTCTTCTGATTCTAGGAATCAGAACATGAATGCACCAAGAAAAGCTGATCGGCTCATGAACATTCATGAGAAGCTCCTCACCAACAATTGTCATATGGTTTTTATCGATTAAGGCCCTCTTGTGATGATGATTAATTCACAGTGAGTAAACTCAAGTCGATCTCCTGCAGCTAAAAGATTAAGCTTTTGGCATTGGCTCAGTACTGCACCAAGAACCTGAATTCATCTACTATACGTTAGCTTTTGAAAGTGGGTAGCCAGGAAATCCCACTTCATTCATTCAACCTTGTGTGCTTTTTCTTATTTTCATAGCCAAATATGAAGTGAATCATATCAATTTGGACCACTGACCAGTATATATATGTGCAGAAAACCACTAGTCCATATTCTATCAGGACTTGAGTTTTGGTGCCATGATTAAACTGATGCAATGGCAGGCAAGCAGGTGCATCCAGGGGTTCCATCATGCCCTAGGCATAAACTCCACTTCACTCACTTTTTAATCCACCATTACAATTTAATATTCATCCTCCTCAACACTATGATTTAGCTTTGTAAATTTTAATCAAATAAAACCTAATTGTGCCACCACTGGAAACACACTTGGATTAAAAAATAAAAAAAGGAAGATGATGATATATATATATATTGAGCTAGTGAGAATTTCTTCATGTCAACTATGATAACTTACCACTTTTTTCAGACCTCTGTGCTGTGCGTAATCTTGTTGCCTGAAACCAGTTTCATCAGCAAGCATTTTAGGGACTTGAGTTGTTAGGCATTAGCCTTTGATTTAGGAATAAAAGCAGTTTTAGGAAGTCAGTATCTGTAATTAAGCAAACTGGAACCCAGTTTAAATGGATTGATTAGTATTTAAAAAGATCTAATGCTTATCAATATTAAAGTCAACTTAAAGATGGTATTCTTTTGCTTTTTTACTCAAAAAAACAATTGAACCAGCATGATATCATGAACTATAGTGATATGTTTTCATAATGAAAGCTTATCTCTTTAAGTTTCCACTTCACATTAAGTCATTGTTGCAATAATGGAGCTTAATTATGAGTGGGAGGGCGAAAATAACTGAAGAATCAGGTCTCTCTCCCTCTTAGATGATGGCATTTTTATTAAAATAAAACTCCTTTTTCAAGTTAGTCAACCACATCCATCTCTCATCCTAAAGTGTATAATTTTCTTAATTACCTATCGGATAAAATCAAAATATAACTTATACATACTAGAAACTGATCTAGCTAGCTCCAAGATATATCTATCTCATTTGAAAATCGTTTACTAAATTCTAACTTTTGATTATCAGAAAGAAGGTAGAAAATATCAAATATATATTTGATAAGTCCCATTCAGATTGACATCATACTCTTTTTTTTTTCTGTTTGAGAAAAAGAAAAGAAATAATTCAGTGCTGAGTTATAATTAAGAAATTCAAGTTGGAGATATTAAAACCTCAGAAAGTCATAGTTTATAGGGCCATAGTTTATTGACCATGGACATTTTCACCTAAACAAAACTGAAGTCAAAGCTTGAAACTTCCTAACTCTGATTGCTTGAATAAGCATGGCATTTGTTTAGTTTGGTTATTGTTTACTTGTGCCATGCCTTGACTTGTATAAACTTCTCTCTCTTTCTGTTTGTTTGTTTTCCTTCTCTTTAGTTGGAGAGACATGAGTGAATGTCGTCTGTCTATCTCATGCATCATCCAATGTGTGGTAGTGTGTGTATCAGAAGATAGTGGTGGGGAAGATGCTGCTGCTACTTTTTCTCTTTATCTTTGCTTTGTAGAATGTGGCAATTCATTTTGCCGAATTGTAAATTAATTGATGTATCTTTTTTTGGCCTCATCATATATTTAGTCATATAATTCTAATTTTATTTCGAAAATAATGTTAAAGAAGTAAACAAGTTTGACCAAAGACGTAAAAGAGAGAAAGATATTAGTAGCGTGGTGATCATCCTATATATTCACGACCCTCAATCGGTAGAGAAATTCTAGATGATTACATCTATCGATCAAAATGGAATCATATCTAATCTTTATTTTAACCTTCTATGGTCGAATCTTATATAATGGATCATGCCCGTACCACTAATGTCTAATTGTGACCAATCAACATCGTTCATAATGATCATGGATGTTGGCCGATTTGATATTCGGGTGGTAGATTGTCAAAGATCGAATCTTTAAAAGAACAATTTCTCTCTCGAGAAATAAAATCTCTTTCACTTGAAGAGGTCGCTCGGTCACTATAATTTATTCATGTGTGGTTGACATTAAGAGGCACTCGGGGTGATCGTCTTCATCTATTGTCACATGGATGTTGTTCATTTGGCCCTCAGGTTGATGCAATAGTTAGACCTTCCAACATATAATTAGGCATTCAGGGTTCAAGTCTTAGTTGTGATGCACGGCTAGATTTTTCCTCCAATGAGAAGAAGGCTAGAGAATGCAGACCAGAATGGGCATTCGCGAGTGCTTTTTGATTTACCATGGTGGTTTGTAAAAAATTTTCGTGTGGCCAAATGATCATACAAGTGAAATATTTGGATTTACAAATAATTTGTTCATTTCTATCTTTTACCCTCAAATGACTATTAAAATTTGTAAAAAAAAAAAAACGCTAGGCTTCTATATCCACTTGTGCTAAAGTTATAAATATAATAATTTCATTTCAATTAATATTTTCTATTATTTATTAAAATAAATAGATTTGATTTATTATATCTAGATTAATATATATTATTCACAATTATTTGATAAATTTATAATAATAAATAAGTACTAATCTATTCAAATCAACATTATTATTAATAAAAACTTATTTTGAATAAAGGTAGATTTTCCAAATGACCCATATAATTTTTACTCCCTTTTTGAATTTCTCAAATGTTACCTTATATTTTTGTCAAATACAACGAACACTCTAGTTTTAGGAAATTTACAATTTTTATTTTAATTTCTTCATTTATTAAATAATCTAAAAAATAAAAATATATTAAATTTATTTTTAAAAAATAAAGTTAGAAAAGACCCGAGAATCTTAGTACAATAATAAAATTATTAATATATAACTTAAAAATAACTGTATATAATTAATAAATTCTTAAATGAGATTGGATTGTCCTTTAAAATTAGAAAACTTTTCTCTCATTCATCATTATTTCCTTCCTAATATGTGTGATATGATGTATCACTTTTAACAACAAGTATCTTATTTATTAATTTAATTAATGAATAATTTATAATCCTTGGTCATTTACTAACGCCAGGGTTGTATTCCTTATTAATTTTTATATTAAATGTGAAATTGTTTTCAATTCAAAAAAGTCTTTCAATAATCTCATCGTATAAATTAGAATTCAAAGTTATTCTCAACTTGTTGAGAGTTTATTAGCAGTTTAATAATATACAAAGCATTGGCTGCCTTAATTTCGCCGTCCCCCTTCTGACGTTTGACTTTCTTAATGTTGCTCTGGTCAACTGTCTCGCTCTTTCCCAATTTCTTCCAGCCGCTTCAATCTTTCAACTAAATCCTCTTTATTAAATGCCAAAAAAGCACCAAGCTTTCTCTTCCATGGAATTATTTGCGTCGATTAGGCTGTTGATCTTTGCAGTCGCAGCAGCGTTCCAGACGATAACAACGACAGAAAAGGGAAGAGTAGAATTAGTACAAAGAAGAAAAGTCAAAACCAGTTTCTCTATCGCCGAGTCTCCGCGCTCTTGGATCTTCCTCTTTTTCTTCTTCTTCTTCTTCCTTGCCTAGGCTGCTCCGGCGGAGTTGACCTTCTCCGGCCAGATTCCAGTAGGGAGCGAAGGGGGACACGAAATCCTGGATGGGCGGTACCAAAATTGGATTTTGAGCATGAAAAGACTCTCCTTTACTGTCTTCTTCGCCGCGCTTACCTACCCGGGGGCTTTTATGCCGAGTGGAGGCGGCGCGGCGGCGGCGGCGGCGGGCCGATGCTGTTTCTTGTTCTTGCTCTCCTGCGCGATGCTATCCCGCTTGGCGGTCTCGCAGAACCAGACTTGCGAGTCCAGTGATCTCCGCGCGCTGCTGGGATTTGATGACCTCGATCTGGCTAAGCTAGGGTGGAGCCGGAACGTCTCCTCCTCCGATTGCTGCGCCTGGGCCGGAGTGCGCTGCGGAGATACGACCCTCTCCTCCAGGAGGGTCGTTGAATTGGATCTTAGCAACAGGAGCTTGCGCGGCTTCTTGCCTCCTTCCTTGGCCGGGCTAGGTCAACTGAGAAAGCTCGACCTTTCCTCCAATTCCCTGAACGGATCGGTTCCTGCTGCGCTGCTCCAATTGACGCTGCTGGAGTCCCTCAATCTCAGCGCGAATCAGCTCAAGGGAGAGATTCCCTCCAATTTGAGCCTTCCGGCGATCAAGGTGTTCGACATATCTAACAATCTCTTCATCGGCATCCACCCGGTCCTCGTCGGCTCCAGCAACCTCACCTTCTTGAACCTCGCCGGCAACGTGTTCAATGGTCCTATAAACCCAGCTATCTGCAATTCCTCATCCAATTTACAAGTTCTCCGCTTCTCCATGAACAACTTCACCGGCGGCGTTCCGAGTGGTCTCGGTATTTGCAGCTCCCTCACTGAGCTCTCCCTCAGTGAGAATCACCTCAGTGGAGAGCTTCCTGATGATTTGTTCAACATGGCATCCCTGACGCACCTATTTCTTCAAGGAAACGAGTTCGCCGGCAATTTGAGCACAAACATCGGTAATCTCCCAAACCTTGTTGAAGTCGATCTTTCATTTAACAACTTTTCCGGCTCCATCCCCGATATCTTTGGCAGCCTCACGAAGCTAGAATCCTTTAACGCTCAGTCCAACAAATTTGTGGGCAGTTTGCCCCCTTCCTTGTCAAACTTATCTTCCCTTAGGGTTCTCAATCTCAATAAAAACTTCCTTAGTGGCACGATCGACATCAATTGCACTGCAATGAAAAGCTTAACCCTCTTCGATTTTGGTACAAATTCTTTCTCTGGCTCCATCCCCGACAAACTTCCCCAGTGTGCGCAACTCAAGACCATCAATCTTGCCAGAAACAAGCTTATCGGTGAAATTCCGCCGAGCTTTAGTGGCTTCACTTCACTTTCCGACCTGTCTCTCACCGGCAACAACTTCTCCAACATAGCGTCGGCTTTGCAAATCCTTCAGAATTGCCCCAACCTTTCCAGTTTAGTCTTGACAAATAACTTCCGAGATGGTGAAACGATGCCAGTAGACGGAATCCAAGGTTTTGCGAAGATGGAGCTACTTGTGATTGCAAATTGTAATCTTAGAGGCTCTGTCCCTCCATGGTTGGCGAATTTGATCCAACTGAGGGTTCTGGACATCTCCTGGAACCACTTATCTGGTACAATTCCTGCATGGCTCGGAAACCTGGACAACCTCTTTTACTTGGACCTGTCGAATAATTCACTCGCCGGCGAGCTTCCTGAAAGCTTGGGGCAAATGAAGTGCCTGATAGCTGGATGTAAGTCGCTGCAAGCTGCCTCAACGGAGATCTTTCCATTCTATATCAAGAGGAATTCTAGCAACAATGGCTTACAATACAATCAGGTCAGTAGCTTTCCTCCATCAATGATACTGGGTGATAACATGCTCGTTGGGCAAATTTTGCCTGGATTCGGAAACCTTGCAGAGCTCCATGTGCTGGACTTGAGTTGGAACAAACTTTCCGGGAGTATACCAGCGCAGCTTTCAGGCATGACAAGCTTAGAGAGCTTAGATTTGTCACACAATGATCTAACTGGAAGCATACCCAACTCTCTCACCATTCTTAGTTTCTTGTCGAGATTTGATGTCTCATACAACCATTTGGTTGGATCAGTCCCAACCGGAGGCCAGTTCTTGACGTTCCTAAGCTCTGACTTCGAAGGCAACCCCGGTCTCTGCGGTTTTCACCTGTCACCATGCCACCCAAGAGATTCCCAACCATCAAAGGGAGGCGGACACAAGAAAGCTGCGGTGATAGGAATCGCAGCAGGAATCGGAGTCGGGGCGGTATTGCTGGCGGCTGCTGTCTGCTGGATCGTGCTAAGAAATTCAGCAAGACACGAAGACAACGCGAAGGTGGTGGCGCATGCCGATGAAAGCTCAGATGCAGCCGGTTGCAGTCTGGTTATTTTGTTCCATAAAGATAACAAGGAGCTGAGCATCGACGACATACTCAAGTCTACCGACAATTTCAGTCAGGCCTGTATCATCGGTTGCGGAGGATTTGGCCTGGTCTACAAAGCCACTCTGCCCGACGGACGGAAGGTAGCCATCAAGCGGCTTTCCGGCGACTTCTTCCAGATGGAGAGGGAATTCCAAGCTGAGGTCGAAACTCTTTCCAGAGCACAGCATCAGAACCTTGTTTTGCTGCAAGGATACTGCAAATACGGGAGCGATAGATTGCTGATCTACTCGTACATGGAGAACGGGAGCTTGGATTACTGGCTCCACGAGAAGATCGAAGGAGGCTCGATGTTGGACTGGGGAAGAAGGCTGCAGATTGCCCAAGGAGCAGCAAAAGGGTTGGCCTATCTGCATCAGTCCTGCGATCCACACATACTTCACCGTGATATCAAGTCGAGTAACATTCTTCTCGATGAGGATTTCGAAGCACATTTGGCGGACTTGGGTCTAGCTAGGCTTATTTTACCTCATCAGACTCATGTCACGACTGATCTGGTCGGAACTCTGGGCTACATCCCTCCTGAGTATGCCCAATCTCCGGTTGCTACTTTTAAGGGTGATGTCTACAGCTTCGGAGTCGTGCTTCTCGAGCTACTCACCGGTCGGAGGCCGGTAGACATGTGCCGGCCATTCCGCAGCAGGGACATGGTGCCCTGGGTGCTCCAGATGAAGAAGGACAAAAGGGAAGCTGAAGTTTTCGATTCATGTTTACACATCAGGGATGACAAGGTTCATATGTTGAAGATGCTGGAAATTGCATGCCTTTGTGTGAGTGACTCGCCTAAACTTAGACCATCAACCCATGAATTACTGGCATGGCTTGAAGACATCCCTCTCAACGATAAAGTCGATAAGGTAACTCAATGCTGATGATAGAGAAACAGAAGACTCTTTGTTCACCTGAGCTCCAGAGCAATACACACAGGTCTTCAATGCTTGGTGGTTCTTTTGTTTTCTTTCTTTTACATGAGAAGAAGGTTGCTGTAAGTAACAGGACAAGTATGTAAAAGTTGCAGTCTTTAAACTATTCATCTCAGTCTGTAACTATTTCTGCTTTTCTCTAATAGATATGCTTAGAAACTTCCTTCTTTTGATTGTCTCAGACTCACAGATCAATATTATAAATTAATCTTAAACTTATGTATATATTTAGTAATTATTTTTCTAAATCCAAATTTTAGCTAAGAGAAATCTAAATATCTATATATTTAATTTCTTAGATTTTTCTAAGGTAGAATAGTGAACCATTTAATTAAATAAATATAAATTATTTGATTTATTATCTATCGTCTCTACTTCTTATTGACCTCTTGGTGTATTGTTAGAATGAATAATATGAGTTCTCAGTTGAGTTGATTACGATGAAGTAGAGTTGTAGAAGAAGACAAGATTTATTTTTTCACGATCGTAGGATCAACCGTGTGGGACAATTGGAGTGACGAATTTTATTTTAGTTTTTTAGAAAAAGAGAAAGAATAATATGAAGAAAATAAAGTGAAAAAAAAAGAAATTTCTTTTTTCTTTTAAGTGACAAACTAATAAGATCTAATATCAGATCTTTCTTAAGAAAACACGGTTTACCCTAATTCTATAGATTCACTCGTTATAAGTAGAGGAGAAAATAACGAGCTTTTACAGCGACAGAGAGCACAGCGATAGCTGGAGTCGCAACCCCCCGCGGAATGAAACCCTCGGGGCAAGATTTTCTCCTCGGTGGGCCTTGAGGCTCATCGCCTTCGGTCCGCTTGATCTTCAACCCCTCGGTTCGTTGCTAAATTCTGTATTTATGCTTTCCGTTTGGGATTTTGTCTTTCTCCGCCTCGCCTTTGATTGACGGTGAGGAGGCTGGGATCCGTCGGGTACCTATTCTCTGGTAAGGGGAGGGAATTAGGGTATGGAGTCTGATGGAGGGCGAGAAGGGATCCGGCCTGCGACGGCGGAGGAGGAAGCGCTGAAGAGGAATACCGACTGCGTCTACTTCTTGGCTTCCCCACTGACCTGCAAAAAGGTGGCTTTCTCTCTCGATTTCCTGGCTTCGATTTGTCTTCATGCTATGTCTTGAGTCTCAAAGATGCAACCTTTCTGACTTGAGTTGTGCATCTTTCTTGCGTTGGGCCTGACATGCATTTGGTTGTTTGCTTCTCTTGTCATTCTCAGAACCCTTGTTGGGTTATAGAAAACTTTCGCGATGTGAATAAAACTTCGGATTTTATTACTTATGCTATTCTATTTTATGGTCCAGATCCTGTAAGCATTCCTTGTGTTAATAACAAAATGTGAGTTCCTGAGTCGTATGTCACCGCTAGTTTGTTCATCATGCCCTTGTGCGAAGCATATGCTAAAGATATTTCTTTTGGTACCTTCTTTCAATAATTTCAGCTTTGATAAGTTATGTATGGTTCGAATGTTAGATTAGCTTCTGAACTTGCTTCTCAAATACCTTTTGGAGTTCAGGTAGCCAAAGGGCTAATTAGTCTGTTGGTTCTTTAAATATTACATTTTTAAGTGCCTAATAATAGGCACATGGTTAAGTGCCCAGTTTGTTAACATCTTCCATGTGACATGTTGAAGATCCTAGCCATGGTTAAAGAGTAACTTATGCAATTAATTTCAATTGGACAACAAAATATCTTGAAAATATTATTAAGTCTTTTCAAACTACCCGCATAACACTTTAGCTATTATTATTAAAAAGAGCATTTAGTGTTGTATTTATAAAAATGAGTAGATTCTTGTTGTTTCTTTTCCAAGTTGGATACTGTATTCTTGAAAGAGTCTTGCATGATTCCATTAAGATATTGTTTTGCCATAAAAGTTGTTGGTAGTTTATCTGTTGAAAGCTCTTGGGTGACATTTAAAGATGAAACTATTCCAAATATGTCCCACTTGAATATACCATGAGAAATAAAGTTCTGGACAAATAGCATTGACAAGATTGAAATGTTGAGTATGAATTGTTTAAGTAGTAGACACACTTTTTTGGGATGTTCCAAATTGGAGATTCTATGAGGCTTAAAGGATAGATCTGCTAATAAGCCCAACTTCACCTTTACCATGGGCTTGATCATGATTGAAGTATACATTGTTATTGGAAAGTTTATGCATTAGGACAAAAACTAATTCTATGGTACTTTCCATCTTGTTATGCACTGTTTTGATTGGTTCCTAACTTCTAGCTTTTACTTGAACCATGCTCTTTCTAGGTTGCACAAAGGTCATCATTTACAGAATTTCTTGAGTTCCATTTATACTTCAAGCCACATATATGTATTATCTTTGTGATTCCTCTCTTTCATTATCATTCATGTTAAAACAGACTTAGTTAAGTTCTAGATACATGGTAGTAAGTTAGAGGATGCCCTTTTCATTTGTATTTTCCCCTGACTGTTTGGCTAAATTTCTATGTTTATTTTAAGTGTTAAAACGATTGTGCTTAGTTATTAGAAAATAAGTTTCTTGCAGATTCAGTTTGTTATGATAGGTTCAACTTCTTATCCTATCCATTTTTTAAAACTATGCTATCATTCATCTGTTGGTTATTTTCCTTAACGAATTTTAGATTTGAATGAGACAACTTCAGCAAGAGCTCTAGTATGTGTGCTATTATAAGGAGTAAATGTGTTTTACAAAAATCTTGCTAGAGTTCTCAAACATTTCAATGATACTTGAGTTTCCTCACACCATGGCCATGTTTATCCTCTTCTCCTGTCACTTATATAATTTCTTCTAGCTTCTAATCTCCCTCTCTCCTCAACCAGTCTTTTTCCTCTTCATCTTTTCTGTGTTACAGACCTACTGGCATCTCGTGTGAGATGCTCCCTTCTTTAGATTTGTGACACTTTTTGCAGATAACTTAGATGCATTAAACATGTCCAGCATTCAGTCTAGTCTTTGAATTTCTTCCTCTTCCTTTTTGTGTCAGTATTACTCACATTTGTTCACTTTCCTCCACTTTCATTTTGAAGAGATATGTGTAAAAGGACAATGTGCTCCTTTCTAGTACTGTTTTGTGGGGTTGATTTATTGGTATTAGGCTACTTAAAGTAGTGTCTATATTAGATAGGTTTTTGAGTGATTCTATTTTTCTTAATGTCTACTAGTCTATTCCCCTGAACTGATAAATCAAAAGATGGATTTGGAATGACGGATGAGAGATGGATCATGTTTCCTTTGTTTCATTTGTCAAATAGAGAGGAAGGACGGTTATTTGAATAGATAAATTTGAGCATTTATCCTTCAAAATTTATTCGCACAAAAATGAGCAGAAAACTAATTAACACCTGCTGGATATAAAAAGTTATCTTTCCTCTATACATCCATTCAAAAGACAACTTAAGAAGTAGTTGAGGTCCCCAATTGGACTTTAGAGATGTTCTTTGCCTGCCTTCCTTTCTTGGTGGAACATGGAAATTCATGATTCTAGATGTTGAAGCTGGTTGTATTTTTTTTTATTTTCTACAGGAACAAAGATGCTGTCTTGATTCTCTATGAGAAGTCCTTAAGCCTATATATCTTTTACTATTACTTCCATACATGCTATTATTATCTGCTTAACCATACTAGTTTAGACCCTTTTTTTTTTGTTTTTTTCAAAGACATGACAGAGCCATCTCCATAATTTTATGTCAGTAACTTTTTTTCACTGAAGATTTCCCTTAGATGGCCCTTTTTTGTACTTCTAAGCTAAACTTTCAATATTGAAGGATGAATTCTATGATTTGAAGCCTATGCGTTGATGAACCAAATCGTTATGTTCAATTGTTGATTCTGGTTAAGTGTAACTCTTGCTGACAATTCATTCGAAGGTGGCACCACTTTTGCAGATCTTAATAAAGGATTTTTAGAATATTTAAAATGAAAATAATTGCGTGCCATCTAACACCTTATTTACTTACAACAGTAGACCATTGCTTATGGAAGCATTGTAGCAGTTGTGGTAGTGTATGGTCTTTGGTACCCACAAATCTAGTGTTTTCCTCTATTAACCCAAAAGTCATATTTATGTTAACTATTAACTCTGTGCTTTCTAGGGAGAGTTGGTGTCATGATAATTAAATCAGGATTTTCAGCAGTAAGCTTTTCTCAAATTTATTTTACTTTGTAAATTATGAACACAATAATAAACCTGACAACATAACTTATTGTTTTGAAAGCTTAAATGAGATTCATTTCAATCTACATGTTTTCTAAAGAATTATGTTTACATCTGCACAATAAGCAAGTATGCATTCTGAAACTGTCACAGCTTGGAGATATATACCTTCTGAGCTCCTGGCTAATTGTCGTGTGAAATTTGCTGTAGCCCTCTTCTAAGCTCAAATTCTGCAGATGAATGTGCACCTTCATAAATTTCTTCGATTTCATTTTGAAGCATTAATTTTTTAAATTCATATAATATTTTCTATTAAAAATTAATGCAGTTTTAATTTGTCTTTCAGGGAAGTGAATGTGATTATCGCCATAGTGAGGGTGCCAGAATTAACCCTAGGGATTGCTGGTATTGGCTAAATGGGAATTGCCTCAATCCAAAATGTTCATTCCGACATCCGGTATGTCAGTTTTATCTTTTCATGCCTTTTAATTATACATGATTTCACCAAATATGGTTCAAATGGCACTTAGCACCTGCCTGATGAGGGACCTATTAATTGCTCATATTTTTTATCAGCAATTTTTTTTATTATTAATATGGTGCTTTTCTCAAACGCTCTTCCCTTTTTGCATATTTTCTATACTGCAATGTTCTGGTGGACTTGTTATCTAGTTGCTGTTATGAATTTTGACCTCAAAAATCCATATGCTGTCTGGTGATTCAAAATATCTCATTGCTTGCTCAATTTAATCCTGGTCATGTTTCAATACCTCTTCATCTTAGGAATAGAGATGCACATCTAATGGTTACTTGTATATATTTCACATGATCAATTTAGTATATATGTGGAGCTTATTGCTGTAGTTTGTTTTACAGCCACTTGATTCTCTTTTCGTGTCGCCAAGACCCAACTCAGCTCCAGTTCAAGCACCAAATCGATCTGCAGCACCAACATTTACCCCAGCTGTTCCCAGTCCTCAAAATGGCAACAAACAAAATGCTCCTTGCTACTATTTTCAGCGGGGGCAGTGTTTGAAGGGTGAAAGGTGCCTGTTCATGCATGGACCACAGCCATCTGTCGATTTTGTTTTACAGCATGCTGCAAAGGCTACATTATCTGCTGAACCGCGGCAAATAAATGAGAAAAGTGCACAGAAGAAAATTATTACACAACAGAATGTAGCTGAACTTAATCTTGAAAAAACAAAGGCAAGAGCCATTGGCCCTGTTGGGGTATCATCTGTGGCAGCAAAAATTACTACACAAGCTGAAAATGCTCCCAAGCAAGAATCATTTAAGAACAAAATAAAATTGCCTCCTCAATCATTTGATGATGAGCATCCTGCACTGCCTCAAAATGGAAAACCTATTAACAGCGTTCATTTTCAAAGCCTACGATGGGGTCATCAGGTGCAATCTACAGATGAGGAAAATGAGGATGGCAAGGATGGCAATGAATTAGTGCGGGAACATTCCCCTGGTTTTGATGTGCTTGTAGAAGATGATATTGAAGAACCTGATTACTATCACGGTGAAGATACTTTCAAAAGAGTGGTTGCTCATAGTGGACAAAATGTGGATCCTGAAGATGAATATGAATATCACCGTGGTGATTATGAACCTATGTCAAAGCTTATAAGGGATCGGCACAATGGCTTTGGTGAATATGATAGCTATGAGCAACCACATGGCAGGTATGGTGTGGAATCTAATTCTTTTAGGATTTTGGACAGACCACCATCACTTGAAAGACAAGTACTTGATAGAGAGACAAAATCTGATGCAATGGAAGGGTCAGACTTGCGCTTTCAACTAATTAAACGAAGAAGGTTTGATGCTTTAAAGTCTAGCAGTAATCGTGGTGGTCCTAGTGAGCACTATGGAAGAGAGGAACAATATGCAGGGAGACATCGGCATCTTCATACCCATGATGATGAAAATTATCCTAAGAAATCCATCAGCAGTCGTCTGCGAGGCAGGATTACATTTCCTGGTGGACCTTCAAGTGATGCTGCAAGCAACCTTCTCTTGGAGAAGGAGAGGGGAAGGAGACTTCGAGGCAGATTGTCGCCAATAAACCGTATGAACTCCCAATTAAGGCATCCAGAAAGACTACGACAGCAACCAAGTGAGGATTTCATCAAAGATGAGAGGATTCGTAGGAACAAAGCAATCCTAAGGGATGGCACAAACTCTCTAGATTTTGCTAGCCCAATGTCTCTTGTGGAACTGAAAGGTACAAAAGCTAATGAAAATTTTCATGAAATCAGAACTACTGACTCTAATCTCACACTGAATAAAGTTAATTCTGGAGAGGAGGCAAAAGGTACCCATGAACCAAAAAATGCTCTATCATTTGAGGGTCCAAAGCCACTGAGTGTCATCCTGAAGAGGAAGAGGGAATTGGCCAATGCAGAGAGTGAAGATTCTATTGATCGAGGAGCAAATAGTCAAGGTGGTGGTGACTCTCCAAATGAAATAGATCCTCAACTAGAAGCCACTAAGGAAGCCAATTACATAATTAATAAGAATGAAGCGGAGGAGGTGATCCCTGAAGAAGACGAGCTAGCCTATCATGGTCCGATGGAAACTGAAGATGGTATGATATTGGGTAGCATAGAAGAGGAAGTATTGGAGAATGCAGAAGAGGAAGGACTGGAAAATTTCAACAAGCAAGACGATGGTTTTGATTATGAATCAGAGGAGTATAGAGCACATGAGAATGAGAAAGCATTCAGCTCCGACGATGATCTAGATGATGATGACTTTGCTACAAAGGTGAGCGCCATGCTGTCTTAAATTTAGGGACCAATTTATATAGACTTTGTGTGCTTGCTATTTTCAGGCGTGTTTAGTGTTTTCTGTGTTTCAATTAACTTCAATATAATGATCATAGCCCTGTACCTCAGAATCAAGTCGAGAATAATACTATTTTTGTTATTTTAATTTGTTTTTCCGTTATACACAATTATATGCGTTGATATCACTATGATACTCAATATCTATGAAGGCATGATGCTAAGTTGGTCATCACATGGTAGATTTGCAGAATTGTTATATATATTCAAACCTGGTTGAAAGTCCATGAATTTAGTTCATCTATCACTAGATAAAATAATTATTGGTGACTTTTATTTCTCTAGCAAGAATTATTGGTATAAGTTGTACTATTTCTAGTTTAAGTTGTAATGATAAATTATAAACCATCTTCTGGTAAATCGTTCTTAATAACTTGCAATGTAGTAAATCCTGCGCATTGATATCTAGTTTAGTTTAAAACTGAGAAGATGAAACTGGGCCCAAAAGAGTGAGCTCTGGAGTAGAAAATGCAGAAAAGATGAATCCCTTTGCACACAATGCAGGAATTTGGAGCTCTCTGTCAATATCCTCAGAGAGCACCAATAACAATTTTTTTTCCTTTTAAAAACCTAGCTTCTCCCTTTTCGTCCATACTGTTTGAAAATAAAAATTTCTAGATTTTTTTTTTTTAAATTATGTAATCATGTAGCTCATGTGAGAATGAAAAATGGGTGTCTCCTGGGGCATACCTGAGTTGGTTACGACACAACAGAATTGCAGAAGAGAATGAAAAATGGGAAGAAAAAAAAATACAAAGCCCGATTCTATAAATTTTGATCCAAAATGCCAGGACAAATCGTCATTTAGTATTTATGTGTGCTTTACAAACCCTCATTTGAGAATGTGAAAAGATAGCGTTTCATTCTCTGCTTTTTCATTCCTATTCTCCTTAACAAATTTGATTGCATTAATGGAATATGAATTGCATGAGAGAGAACTTATTAACTTTGATCAACCTATCAAAACGTCTCTCGCTCACTAATTAATCAAACACGTCTCAAAATAAAAGACAAAAAACGGTTGTGGTACCTTTATACAAATCATCATCATGTAGCTGCTTGGCGAGTTTGGGGAGCAACTTCTACATTGGATCGAGCACAAGTCTCCTTCCTTGGATGAAGAGGAGAGTTGCTATGCGTGGGGGCGTGATCACGACTGCGGGTCATGGGTCGAGGAGCAGCATGTCTCGACCTTGTCTTTATGGCTTCAATGCTCTCCAATGTTTCGACAACTTGCTTCATGGATGGGCGATTTTTTGGTTCGCCGGCGAGGCAACGCAGAGTCAATTGAGTTGCCTGATAGGCACCCTTGGAGGAGTATTGCCCCTCTAGCCGTGAATCCATTAGCCGTCCTAACTTTCTTCGATCGCCCAGCATTGGCATTGCCCAGTCCACTAATTTGTGCTGCCCGCTTGGCCGGTTGGTGTCGAGTGCCCTCTGGCCAGTGAGCATCTCCAGCAAGACGACTCCAAATCCATACACATCGCTTTTCACGTATAAGTGCCCTGAAATCAGAAAGCAGAACATTTTGTGCATTTATTTCACTATCCTGAAAAGTTTCATGGGCCAAAAGTTAACGAGTCATTTCTGCTCAATTTATATGTTCAAACAGTATTAGAAAAGATTACAGATAAAAAAAAGTGCCATAAAAGGTTACGCAGAATGTGTGAGACAGTAATTAGTGGATTAATAAGCACATAAGCACATGCTAGTTTGACAGCTGCTATCTGGCCACTATAGACGAATAAACCACTGGGACAAAAAAGTAATGGTGGCCTTTCACACTGTGAGAGCCCCACAATCACAAACCAGAGTGGAAACGTGAAAGAACAATTTGATTTTTGATGGAACGCATCAAGTGTAGAAAACAGGTAGAGATTTGTGAATCATGCAAAATCACTCACCTGTTGCAACATACTCTGGAGCTGCATAGCCATACGTCCCCATGATTCTTGTAGTGACATGTGATTCTTCACCCATTGGCCCATACTTTGCCAGACCGAAGTCAGAGAGCTTTGCGTTGTAGTTCTGCACGATAGATAAGAATTCACACTCAGATCATTTGCCTCTGTCATATAGATTTGCAGGTCAAAATTAATCTTTATTCCTACCACATCGAGGAGGATGTTGGAAGCCTTGAAATCCCTGTAGATGACTTGCCTTTCTGAAGAATGTAAGAATGCAAGACCTCGAGCTGCACCAATGACTATCTTTAGCCTAGTATCCCAAGAAAGAGGTTCAAAAACTGCACCTCCTGCTCCAAAGAAGAAGAAAGAAAAAACACATTAATCACAATAAGATTAACTCAAATATTTATTAGATGATGTGGTGCCAACCCAGATACTCCAAATTCAATCATCAAAAGATAGTCTGTTTAGAAAAAATGGAAAAGAAAAGGAGAAAATCTTTTAGCATTCTGTTTGATCATATCTGTGTTTATCAATGACTGAAAAAAGTAGATTTCAAAATTTCAAGCAACCATATTGTTGATAAAGCCAAAACCTATCTAAAAGATTATTGATGGCAAATATAAAGACTCGTGCTGCACGAGATTAAAGATATTCAACTAATATCAAGTGTTAAGGACTTTATATTCATAAAGTTCAAATTACTTTCTTTTCATATAAACCTGCACAGTGGTGCAAGGGCAAAGTTGATGTGGTGGTGCACTATCGGTGTTTTTTAAGAGTAGAGTATAACTCAAAAGTGCATTTAGCCACAGTGGTGCAAAAATAAGCATAAAGAAGTAGTTGAACTCACTTCTAAAGAGATGGTTTTCCAAGCTTCCCCTAGGCAAGTACTCATAGACAATTAGGAGCTCCTTGTCTTCCAAGCAATACCCCATGAGCTTGACGAGGTTTGGATGAGAAAGCCTTCCTAGGAAATTTATTTCAGCCTGCAATCACAAGTAAAAATTAAATATGTCATATGCCATTTAAGGAGGCAAAAAGAACACTGAATGCGTTGCAAACTTCTTCTTTAAATCCTAGTTATCACAATGATCCAGCTATGTATATCATGAAAATTGATAGACAGGATAGAAAACAGGTCACAGAATAAAAATGTATGCTTTCAAGATCGAATTGGAGAGAAGCAATCACAGATAGAGATGAAAACTTGATTGACCTGCCATTCCTCGAGGCCTTGCATGCTCTCAGGGTTCAATTTCTTCACTGCAACCACCATCCCCGTCCCACTCTTGGAAGGATTTAGAGTCCTCTCCTCCACCAAGCCCTTGTAGACCCTTCCAAATCCGCCTTCCCCGAGGACATTCTCGGGCTTGAAGTTCCTCGTCGCGCTGCGCAGCTCGGAGTAGGCGAATATCCGAAGGTTGGGGACCTCCAGGATCCGGCCCTCCGGGAAAACCTCATCTGCGCTGACGTTGCTGCCGGTCGACTGTCCAAAGGTGTTGTTGCTGAAGTTGGACAGCTTTCCGGTGGTGGTCGTGGAGGTGGCGGCGCTGCCGCTGCTGATCTTAGAGGTCGAAATCCCTGCGAACCCCCCAGAACACCGAATTACTGAGGAATTGGTCGGAATTTCATAATTGCATCCCGAAAATTAGAAACTATGGCGACGGCGAAGAAAAACACAGATCCGGTCAAAGTATAAAAATTTTGACTGGGGAATGCAAATCCCATTTTGTTTTTGACGTGCACGCAAGCATCAATTAGAATCGCGATCCCACAAAAACCAAAAGAAACCTTCAGGATCGCCAATAGGGGAGGGTAAGAGGCAAACCCAAGAAAGGGGAAAATCTAGTTTTGGCGACAAAAAATTCCAGTACTCAAACCAGAAATACATATCATATTCAAACGTTCAAGTAATTTTACAAAAAAACGTAGCAAAAGGGTTAATTCTGAAAAACTATGAACCCTAGAACATCAATCTTCCGCACACACACAAAAACAAAAAAAAACAAAAAAAAACCCATCTTTCTTGTTTGATTGATCATATGCTGCAGTACCTGGACCCAACGAGCTGGTATCGCCTTGTGTCTTCGGAGAAAACCAGAGGCAATTCCCCATGCCTCGATCACAGTTTTCTCTTTCCCCGTCAATGGATAGTACTGGAGAGGAGGGAGGAGGAGAAGAAGAACCGGCAAAGGCAACTACGGGTTTAAAGGCGGACTCAGGCATTCGATTAGTTAAGCTAAGCTGCGGACTTTTGGTCAAAGCTGGCGCTGAAAAGTCAAAGTCAAACGGTTGGAAAAAAAACCACTGATTCCGTAATTAATACACTAATCCACTATCCTTTTCCATGCCGCCATTTTAATCATGCAAAAGCATGATTGTTATAACTAATCAGTTCGGCTAATCCCTTCAATAGATTTTTCACTTTATCTTTGTTTGTTTAATGAATAAGTTTCGGTCAGAAAATATATGAAATAAAATAAAATAAAATAAAACAAAGGCTGACTTCCATTCCATTTCAGATACAAAATAAAATGTTAATAGAAACCGTTCTTAAAGAAAAATGCTCCCGTTACTCTACCTTGGACACTTGCCAATCTAACTACATTTACGTAATTGAATTGAATAAGACAATAATTTTTTTTAAATAAAATAAAATGGTAAAAAAAATATCTTCTAGAAAATTGAACAACCACAATTAGAGCATTCTAAATTGAAGCCTTTGTTTACACATTTACAAAATTCTAAATTGAACCGAACCCGATCGATTTCGGTTCACAAATCGCTACCGCGAATAGCATCCACAAGAATCGGGCCTGGTTTTAGAAAAAACATTAAAAAAACACAAAAAAAGGGACTTGCTGCGATGCCTCTCGCCTACGCAACCCTAATGGAGTCCGTCGCGGCGTCGGCAGCGATCTCGTCATCGCCGTCCCCCCTCTCCTCCTTCTTGCCGAAGAGAATAACGCCTCGGCGCCGATTTCTTCCACCGATCGCCTCCAAGAAGGGTTCGTGCCCTTTTCTTCTTTTTGTTTTTCGTCTTTGATTCGGTCGCTGCTTAAAGTTTCTCCTTTTGCATCGTTTTAGATCGGGAAGATGAAAAGGATCTTAATTTTGCGTCGGAGAGCACCAGCCTTGTGCCTTTCCTCGGCGGTCGCGGTTCCCTTGCCCGCCTTCCCAAGGTTTTTCATTCATTTCAACTGCTTTGTTTTTTCTTCCTGTTCCTGGAATAAAGCTCCTTTTGTGATCTCTTATTAGGATGCGGCGATGGGGTTGGTTTTGAGTGCAGCAGCTGGAAGAGGATGGACGACGGGATCTGGAATGGAAGGCCCTCCCATCCCAGCCGACTCTGATTCAACTGATCAGACTGTTCTTACCTTCCCATGGTCCTTATACACCAAATCTCCCCGCCGTCGGATGCGTGTCGCCTTCACTTGCAACGTCTGTGGCCAGCGGACAACTCGCGCCATCAACCCCCATGCTTACACTGATGGCACCGTCTTTGTTCAGGTACTTTACAAGTCACTTTTTGAACGCAGCAGTTTTCCGTTTGATCCTATTCCTTGTTAGCAGCAGAGATGGTTTCCTCTTTCTGATGCAAACTCATAGTCTTGTATTGTAACAGTGTTGCGGGTGCAATGTGTTCCACAAACTGGTTGACAATTTAAATCTATTTCATGAAATGAACTGCTATGTTAATCCAAGTTTTCGCTACAAAGGAGATATGCCTTTCAATTACATGGATGAAGATGATGATCAGAACATCTTTCCTATCTTCTGAGCTGAAACCAGTGATTGGTACGAACGTAGCTATATATAACTGCTTTCTGTTGTCACTGTTACTGATGGCAAATTGGCAATGCTTTGTTGTGTAAATATCTATACTCTAGCATATAATAAATTAAGTTATTCACATATAGGATATAATGGTTAGCTCAAACCAGTCTCTATTAATTATATTTATGCATTCTGATAGATTATACTGTGAATGACATAACAGCTCATCTGGTTTCTTTGTTTCTTGCATCCCTGAATGTGTTGAGATCATTATTTGAATAACCTGTTACTCTACCATGTCTGTAGATATATGCTACCAATTTGGAAATCAGTTGAGCTATGGTGACTGTATTCTGATAATATAAAATTTGTTAGCTAAATGGCTAAAAAGGTTCAATTTCACCCTAGTTCTGGCCTGTCCCTGCCTATACTTGTCCCTGCGCTGTCTAAGTGCACAGCAGGTGGGAGGTAATATTGAAAATCTGACATTTTCTCTGGCAATTCAAAGTTCATCTGTTCCATCTTTATCTTGTTTGCATGTGGCTCCCATCTAATTATTTCAGCTGCCCAAAATTCAAACTTAGTTAGATATTGCATTGTTTGGATTCTTGTCAGGAGTAATTTGTGTCAAAGTTTTGGAAGTCGGGAAACAATATATACCAAGAAAAAAATACCTTATCAGATATGGAATGCTAAAATTAATGTATGAAGTTACTGAAGCAAATAAATCAAGTGATTAGGTGTTGATCAGGTGTTGGTTAACAAAATGATAAACTGAGTGAAATTAAGTTGGAATTGTCTGAACATGTTCAATAGAATTTAGTTAGACAAGTTGGGTCAATTTTATCAACTTTTTAATGAGGTAGATGAGTCTCCGTAAGGAGATTAGTTTAAAAAGAAAAAGGAAAAACATTTTGCTAAGTGATAAGAAGGATTCAGAATTTGATGAAGATAAAGTTTAAAAAAAAGCTAGCCTGTCCTAGGATGTGTTATCTTTACCATTTAACAACAGAGCCATTAAGACAACAATTAGCTTACTGTATCAGTTCATAGGATGGTTAAATAGCTTATTTTGATTTTTGTAGAATTTATTTGGGTGTTGTATTCTGAGTTATCCGTTGCTGGTAGGGAGATCTGTATTTCAATTTTTTTTTCTTATCTAAGAAAATACAAAGCCTTTTTTTTTGTTTACGTGAATAGTTTTGCAGTTTCCTATTTCCATTTTTTGTTTCTCAAAAGAATTCAGAAGATTAAAAGGAGAATATAAAATATTTACCATAATATTTCTATTTTTCTATATAAGTAATTTTTTGTGTAGAGAGAATGTTTCATTTTTGTTCTAAAATAAGGAAAAAAAAATTATAAATGAAGATGAACGAATGAACTGTTGTTAAGAAACTAGAAAATAATTTGCATTGCTTTGAATCAAATGCGTTACGGAGAAATTCGGGAGTTGTATCCAGGATATGTATATCTAGCTCATGATTTTCTTTTTTCTTTTTTATGATGCCAAATGGTTAGTTCTTATGTCATTCTATAGAGGTTGATGATTTTTTAATTATTAGAAAATATTTAAATTCATCTGAAAGATTGATTTCAAAATCCAACTTAAAAATATTATTGAATAAAAGAATGTATCATCGTGTATAGGGTTGTAAGTTAAATATGATGATAAGTTTATTTGATAAGGTAATCAAATTAAATTCAGTCTAAAATAATCAAGTAAAATAATTGTTCATGCTTGATTTGAATTTTTTTTATGAGTTTTATACAAGTTTAATTGGAACTTGATTTCATGATATTATGAAGTTCTCAATTCAAGTAAATTTGTTTGATTGGTTGTGAAATAATTTAAAATTTTTATTTATTTAGTACATTGATAAAAATTTTATTAACTAATTTATTTATTTATAAATATTATTTATGAATGTTATTCATGAATAAATGTGTTCGTTTAATTTAATGAGTTGTTAAATTTTATTTATTTAATTAATTATATATATATTTAGTGGATATAAATAAGTTTTTATCAAATTAAATATTAAATTTATTTATAAATGTTCAATTCATTTGTAATATAATTTTAAACAATTATAACATAAGAAAATTACTGTTATTCTCTTAAAAAAGAATGGTCATTATGGCACTTATAATTACTTTGTTTTGTTGTTCATCGATTAAAGAATCCAATTTGATATTGAAACAACATATATAATACGTCATTAAAACAATGCATAGTGTCTCGGGACATGATACGCTAGTAAGAAAGTAGGAAGTAAAGATGATCCTTATATATATAGGAATGTTCAAATCTTTAAGTATTTTTAAATTTTTATGGAGTTTGAATCATTGATGACATTGGATTGTTTTGACAAAATCTATTTGCATTTTCGAATAGCAAAAAATTAGAACAAACGCATGATATAATAAATAAAAAACAGTAACAGTAGGAGTATTAAAGTCATACAAAAGAAATTTCATAAAAATTATTCAATTTATGTTAATTTAACGATATTTGTTTAGCTAAAAAGAAAACAAGGTGAGAGAAAAATAAAATAAAATATCTTTATCAATTTTGTATTATATATATATATATATATATATATATATATATATAGGATGGAAGTGATGTCATGTTGTGTAAAAACTTAAAAAATTTAGTAAGAAGGATATGTTTTCAAAAATAACCTATCTAATTTATTTCAAAATCAATTATTTTTTAAAACTATTAGTCGACTAATAGACTAATAGTTGACTAAAAGTGATGTCTTGTTAAATAAAAATCATTATAATCAACTTAATGTGATTTTAGATGGTTTATTGCTATCAAATTCTATATGTATAATTTTTCTAAATTTTAAATTTTATAAAATTATCAAATAATCTTTCATCACAAGTATTTGATGACTATTAAGTAGTAAGTCAATTAAATGCGATTTCAATTAATTGGTTATTGAAAAACTTTTTTTAACAAAAAATTTTGACAATCTTAAAAGGCTTTATTTTTTTGTCGTTCTACTTTTAGTGCCTCTATTTATTTTCATCTTTCCTAATTTTAAACTCTTTAGTACAATTAATAATGATCAATGCATTAGAATTATTAGTAATTGACCGACTAGTAAAATGACAATTCTTTCCATCAATACGTATTCTAAAAAGTTTAAATAAATCTTTAATAAATTATTATTGTATATTTTAAAATAAGAATTTGAATAGTTAAAAATTTTCAACATTTGTATATCTTCCTTTAGTAATTCATTAGTAATCTAAAGGAATTTAATATTTTAGGATAAACATAAAAATTATCGTTTAAATCGTTATAATTCATAATTTTATGAAAAAGTCAACTATAATTATTTATAATGAACAAGTGAATTAATTACAAATTAAAAAAATAATTCTATTCTTAAAAATATATGAAATAATTAATATAAAGTAAATTAAAATTATAATAATAATAATTAAATTTTATCCCACTAAATAAGTTTACTATTGTACTCTATTTTGTATATATAATTATTTATATTTAAATAAATTTTATTATCAATTAAGTCTTTTTGTTTTTAAAATGAGAAATGTATTGGATTGCCACGAATTAAAATCTATTAATTTATTTTTTCATGAAAAAAATTAAAATTGAAGAAGAATCATTCAACATATAACTAAATAAACAAAAAATTAATAATTTAGTCTATTTATGTGGCGCGTGCGGGGAAGCTTATCTTTGGTTAGCAACACTTATCGAATGCCTTTCAATAATTTCCAAAGGCCTCCTGTGGCTTCCACAATCTGGATTCATCCTCCGTTTGACGATCAACAACTGAGCTTGAAGGGCAGATTGAATATTATTATTCATTAAAATCAAATTAAATTGAATCGAATTAATTGAAACTGAACTGAACTGAACTTTTTTAATTAATCGAACTGATCAAATTTTCAAATAAAAATCGAATAAATCGAACCGATAAAATATCGATTAATTTGATTTTCGACCGAAATAATCAAAATTTTTAAATATTATAAAAATTTTATCAATTAATTAATAATTTATAAATTTATTTACTGAAATTTATAAATTATTTTTTTATTTTGATTAATTCAGTTTATTCTGTTTAACTGAATAAGAAATTTTAAAATCAAAATCGAACAGAATGGTTCAGATTTAAAAAATAATAATCAAAATTTTAAAATAACTGAATCGAATTTTTAAATTTGATCGATTTAATTGATTTATTTGATTTAATCGAATTTTTGTTTACCCCTAACTATAATCTCTACAGGATCATCTCCTGTCATTTCCTGCCGTTTCATTTTTTATGTTCTAATGATCTTGTTTCTGCAGCGTGGATAATCTCTGCAAGGATATTTTTCTACGTAGCAAGATGGATGATCAAGGTTGGGTTCCCGTGAGTAAGAGGAAGAGAGGAAGTAATTCATGTTCTAAATTTAATTTAACTGCCTCTACTTCCTAACACATCACAATATATGCAGGTCATGTTACCTTGAACATGGTGAGTAATTCATGTGAGTAAGAGGAAGAGAATTATGTTCTAAATTTAATATAATTTAACTGCCTCTACTTCCTAACACATCACAATATATGCATGTCAAAAGGGTGACCACGAGCACAAGTGATTTAAAAGGTTCTAATTGAAATACATAGTTCATTTAATTCTGTATATTCCTAAATAATTAAGAATGTAGATCTACTCTCCAATATAAGATGCTACTCTCATTTGCTATGTTTCTTAAATTCATCCTCTGATAATTTTCTTCAAAATCTGTTCCTGCGCGCACTCATCTACCGACAGAGAAAATTAGAAGAAAATCTAAATGGTTGCTGCCCTGAAATCCATGGTTCCACGCCTCACCTGACATCGAACCATGATGATTCAGCCATTCATCGCATGCAGACTCTTGGAATGGATTATATTGTCCAGCCTAACCACTGATTCATGAATCCAGATATAGATGGAAGTCTAAATAAGCATAAAAGAGATAAAGACTAGTGATTACTTTTTTTAAAAAAAAAAAAAAAAGAAAAACTATTCATTTTAATTTAGTATAAGGCTTAGCTTCTATTGCTACTTTAAGTGTAGTGAATGGTTTCCGATTAGATTTCAAAAGCATGCTCATGGATCACTTTTGGCTTGTATATCTGCTTATTTACTTTGCATGAGCAAAAATTCAATTAAATTTAAATTTGAATTTTTAAAAATTAAATTTTTAATTTTAATTATTTTTTTAAATTTAATACGATTTTCGATTCAGTTAATTTAAAATTTTTTATTCAATTAAATTTAATAAATCAAATTAAATAAAATAAAAAAATTTTTTAAATTTCTAAGTAAATTTATAAATCTCTGATTAATTGATAAAAAATTTTATAATATTTAAAAATTTTAATTATTTTAGTTAATTTAATCAAAATTAAATTAACTGATATTTTATTTATTCAATTTTTATTTAAAAATGGTTAGTTAAAAAAATTTCTATTCAATTTTAACCGAATACTTAATCCTATTTACATCTTTTTAATTCTTTAGTAAAAGATAAATTTAACCTCCTTAGGGTATAATTGAATCGAACCAAATCGAATATTAAAAAGCTGCCCTCAACGAGAAATCCAAATGGCCATGGTTCCACGTCTCACCTGACATCGAACCATGATGATTCAGTCATTCATCGCATGCAGACTTTTGGAATAGAGGATTCTTCCAATCAGACCACCCTCTGTCGTACTCAAACTGAGATACTTGATAGTGGATCAGCATTCTAGTTTGGAGATCCAGCTCAACTAGAAGAACTGTGCCACAACGGTTCAGATCATAACATAAACAGTGAGAAAATAACAGGGAGCTAAGTTTGGAGAAATATATATGCCGAACTGATTCATGAATTCAGATACAGATGGATTGTGCAGTCTAGTTCTTTGCGTCGGGTAATGTGCTAAATATAAATAACAGGGAAGAGAGCATAAAAGGGGATAAAGACTACTGATTACTTTAAAAAATATATATATTCATTTTAATTTAGTATTAGCTTCTATTGCTACTTAGGTGTAGTGAATGGTTTCCGTCGTTTAGATTCCAAAAGGTGTAGTGTATGGTTCCCGTTTTCATGCTCATGGATTATTTTTGGCCTGTATAACCTAACGTTTACTTTGCTGTGATCAAAATTTCAATCTACTTTAAAAATTCAGTTCAATTATTTTAAAATTTTAATTTTTTAAATGATTGATTCATGTTAATTTAATTCGATTTCATTTTTAAAATTTCTTATTCGATTAAACCGAATAAATCGAATCAATCAAAATTTAAAAAAATAATTTATAAATTACTAAATAAACTTATAAATCTCTAATTAATTGATAAAATTTTTATAATATTTTAAAAAATTTAATTATTTCGATTAATTCGATCGGAAATTGAATTGACTCATATTTTATCAGTTCAATTTGCTTAATTTTTATTTAAAAATTTGATTAATTTAGTTAAAAAAATTCAGTTCAATTCAATTTTAAGTAATTCGATTCAATCTAATTTAATTTTAATTGAATATTCAATCTTGTTTGCATCTCTTTAATTCTTTAGTGAAGGATAGGTTTAACTTCTTTATGAATGTAATATGGTCATGTGGTTCAATAAAATGTCATATTTTTAACCATCAACGACTAACAACTGTAATTATTGAGGGAATCAAGGATACGGTGAATGTTGACTCTGAAATTACAGACTGTATTTTAAAAGGTAATAATTATATTGATAAAGTCATAATTAATATCAATTAATTTTAATTACAAGTAAAAATTTTATAATTTTTTATTAAATCAATTTAAAATTCTATTTAATCGGAAGATTTTGTTTTCTTCTATTAAGAGTTCAATATTTATTAGTAATTTACATAACAAATGGTTGTTTAAAATTAATAAATGTTTAAATGATCATAGATTATTATTTTTAAAATATTTGGTCAATGAGTCATTGTATATAAAAAATATACTTAAATATTCAACATGCTTAAATTTAAAATTTTAATAACAAATATATATATTTTTAAAAATATCCCTTTTAATTCATTTCATCAAATTCATTATTTCTTAATTAACCATCTAATAGATATCATATCAAATAAAAATAATTTTAACCGACTGAATATCATATAATTTTAATTGACTTATTGTTATTAAATATTTTTAAATAATACATAATAAAAGTTTTTTGATGACTATTAAGTAGTTAGTCAATTAAATGTGATTTCAATCAATTGGTTATTGAAAAACTTTTTTTAACAAAAAATTTTGACAATCTTAAAAGGCTTTATTTTTTGTAGTTGTACTTTTAGTGTCTCTATTTATTTTCATCTTTCCTAATTTTAAATTCTTTAGTACAATTAATAATGATCAGTCCATTAGAATTATTAGTAATTGACCAACTAGTAAAATGACAATACTTTCAATCAATACGTATTCTAAAAGTTTAAATAAATCTTTAATAAATTATTATTGTATATTTTAAAATAAGAATTTGAATAGCTAAATTTTTTTAACATTTGTATATCTTCCTTTAGTAATTCATTGGTAATCTAAAGGAATTTAATATTTTAGGATAAACATAAAAATTATCGTTTAAATCCTTATAATTCATAATTATATGAAAAAGTCAACTATAATTATTTATTATGAACAAGTGAATTAATTACAAATTAAAAAAATTATTCTATTCTTAAAAATATATGAAATAATTAATATAAAGTAAATTAAAATTATAACAATAATAATTAAATTTTATCCCACTAAATAAGTTTACTATTGTACTCTAT
Source organism: Curcuma longa (assembly GCF_044706935.1). Taxonomy (NCBI): domain Eukaryota; kingdom Viridiplantae; phylum Streptophyta; class Magnoliopsida; order Zingiberales; family Zingiberaceae; genus Curcuma; species Curcuma longa. The sequence continues at coordinate 6,718,683 of NC_133868.1, read as the reverse complement.
TTTGTATATATAATTATTTATATTTGAATAAATTTTATCATCAATTAAGTTTTTTTATTTTTAAAATGAGAAATGTATTGGATTGTTCACGAATTAAAATCTATTATTTATATTTTTATGATAAAAATTAAAATTGAAGAAGAATCATTCAACATATAACTAAATAAACAAAAAATTAATAATTTAATCTATTTATGCGGCGCATGGTGGAAGCTTATCTTTTGGTTAGCAACTACTTAAAACCGCCGTTATTTAAGTCATTAAACCTCTGTATTCTTTTTTCTATCCAACCCTAATTTACTACAACGACCGATCATGCCTGACGTCCCGGCCGACTCTTACCTCTCCTCTCCTCCCCTCTCCTCTTCTCCGGCCGAACCGCCAATGTCCTCCGTTCCTCCGGAAGCCCTCTCCTCTTCTCCAGCAGCCCTTTCCTCTTCTCTGGAAGCGCCGCCAATGTCCTCCGTTGCTGACGCTCGCGTACAGGGTAACACTGACCCATGCGGGAGCATCGACAATGATGTCGTCGGAGACGGTGTAAAGGTTGTGTCTTGGAATTTGAAGCCCGGAGTCGCGACCGAGGCAGGGAGAAGGTCTTTTGTTTCGGTCTCGTCGAAGGAGCTCCCGCTGCCATCGTCGTCAACTGCTCCCTTGGTGCGATTTCTTTCTCTTCTCTGTATATATTTTTTATTTTTCTGTTTTTATTTTGTTTTACGAACATGTTTTTTCTTTTTTTTTTTTTTGAGAAAAAAAAAGAGTTTTTGCGATTTTTGTGAACGGAAAATTGGAGTTTGTTGTAGTAGAATTATGTATCTAGGTGAGACGCGATATGATCATATCGTTGTCAATGATATAGCTTGATACATACGATTCTACTATAAATCTATTTCTTCCGAAATCTGGATGCAAACTCTATTTTGATGTAGTGGGGCGGCGGCGCTAGCAGCACTTCGTCGTCTAACAACGTTCTCAGAGCGCCTGCACGAGCTATTTCTCCAGCTATCTTCCCCCACGGCGCCTCCGTTGCACGATCATCAGAGGAGTGATCGTCTCGCGCCGCCATCGTGTACGGGCGCCATTTTCCGCCGAGACAACACTTACAACAGCCAGCAGAGAGGAAACCAAAGCTGGAGTGCTCCGCCTCCGTTGCACGATCATCAGAATCATCAGAGGAGTGATCGTCTTGCGCTACCATCACATACGGTCATCTATCCCAGCCCTGGTAGCTACGGTTGGCACAACCCTCAACGCCCTGGCCATAATTTGTACACAGGGATGCCGATAATCTGTACATAGGGATGTCGTTGCCTTCGCCGCTACCAGGGCTGGGACAGCCATTCATTCCCCGACCAACAAGTGCTTGGGTGCCACCGCGTGCTCAGACCCAGCCTCCTGTGACTCCTATGGGCTACAACGGTATAGAAGCTTCACTCTGGTTATTTTCTCCTATTTTTTTTCTTTGTGAAGGTTGATTTCATGGTTTCTGATGATGTTTATGACCTTCTAAAAATTCAGGCGTTGTCCCTGCATACAATGCCCAATTCGTGTCACACCTTGATACATATCAAATGCCTTTCAATAATTTCCAAAGGGCTCCTGTGGCTTCCACAATTCGGATTCCTCCTCCGGTTGACCATCAACAACTGAGCTTGAAGAAGCAGATTGAATACTATTTCAGGTACTATAATTAGAGTTGAGTATTGGATTAAAACTTAAATAAAATTTTTAAATAAAAATTGAATAAATTGAACCAATAAAATATTAATTCGTTTTTAATTTAGTTTTAGTAATCAAAATTTTTAAATATTATAAAAATTTTATCAATTAATTAAGAATTTATAAATTTATTTATTGAGATTTATAAATTATTTTTTTTATTTTGATTAATTTAATTTATTATGTTTAACTGAATAAGAGATTTTAAAATCGAAATAAAATTGAATTAACTAAATTAATCAATTTTTAAAAAAATAATTAAAGTTTTAAAATAATCAAAGTAAAATTTTAAATTCGATTTATTTAATTGAATTTTTACTCACTGCTCATTATAATCTCTACAGGGTCATTGTCCTATAGTTTCATTTTCTATGTTCTAATGATCTTGTTTATGCAGTGTGGATAATCTCTGCAAGGACACTTTTCTGCGTAGCAATATGGATGATCAAGGTTGGGTTCCTGTCTCGTTGATTGCTACCTTCAACAGGGTGAGTAATTTATGTGAGGAAGAGGAGTAATTCATGTTCAATACATTTAATTTAACTGCCTCGACTTCCTAACACATCACAATATATGCAGGTCAAAAGGGTGACCACGAGCACAACGGAGATATTGAATGCTTTAAGAGATTCGACAGTAATTGAAATACAGGTACTTCACCTCTTCTTCCTCTTCTTTTTTTTTTTACTGATTCTGTATATTCCTAAATAATCCTAAATAAGTTTTATCTCGAATCAGTAAGCAGCGTGATCTTTCATCATTTAACTCCAGTATAAGATGGACTACTCTCATCTGCTATGTTTCTTAAATTCATCCTCTGATAATTTTCTTCAAAACCTGTTTCGCACTCATCTACAGGCAGAGAAAATTAGAAGACGCAAGGATTGGATGAGATGGTTGCTGCCGCCCTCAATGAGAAATCCAAATGGTCATGGGTCCACGCCTCACCTGGCATCGAACCATGATGATTCAGTCATTCATCCTCTTGGAATAGAGGATTAATCTTCCAGCCAGACCACTGATTCATGAATCCAGGTACGGATGGATTGTCCAGTCTAAATAAAAATAACAGGGAAGGGAACATAAAAGAGATAAAGACTAGTGATTACTTTTTTTAAAAAAAAAAAGAAAGAAAATATTCATTATAATTTAGTATAAGGCTTAGCTTCTATTGCTACTTAGTTGTAGTGAATGGTTTCCCTTTAGATTCCAAAAGGTGTAGTGTCTACTTAGTTGTAGTGAATGGTTTCCCTTTAGATTCCAAAAGGTGTAGTGTATGCTTCCCGTTTACATGCTCATGCATTATATTACTTTTGGCCTGTATATCTTCTTATCGTTTACTTTACATCTGAGCAAAAATTTAATTAAATCGAATAAATAAACTGAACCGATCGATTTTGAAAATTCAATTCAGTTATTTTAAAATTTAATTATTTTTTAAAAATAATTAATTCAGTTAATTTCATTCGGTTTCAAATTTAAAATTTTTTATTCGATTAAACCGAATAAATTGAGTAAACTAAATTAATCAAAATAAAAAATAATTTATAAATTATTAAATAAATTTATAAATCTCTAATTAATTGATAAAATTTTATAATATTAAAAAAATTTAATTATTTTGATTAATTAGATTGAAAATTGAATTAGCTGATATTTTATCGATTCAATTTGTTTAATTTTTTTTAAAAAATTCAATTGGTTCGGTTAGTTAAAAAAATCGGATTTAATTCGATTCGATTTCGATTAATTCAATTCAGTTTAATTCAATTTTAATTGAATACTTAGCTCTATTTGCATCTCTTTAATTCTTAAGTGAGAAGGGTAGATTTAACCTCTTTAGAAGTGTAATTGAATCGAGTTGAATCGAACACTAAAAAGCTTGAGCTCGAATTTAGTTTATTTTTTCTAAGCTCGAGTTTATTTCAAGTTTGATTCGAGTTTTAATTTTTAAACTCAAAGTTGACTCATAATGAAATTGAATAGTTTGCGAACAGCTAAAGTTGGATTCGAAAATGATTCGTTTAAAAATTAAACAAGTTTAATTCAAACTCGATTCGAAAATAACTCATTTAAAAGTTAAATAAACTTAATTTAAATTTGATTCGTTAATATATAATATTTATAATGTATGTAATATATATATATATATATATATAAATTATAAATCTCTTAATAAATATGTTCACGAGTTGACGAACCAAATACTATTAAATTTAAACTCGATTTGATAATATTTTCGAATTCGAAATCAAATTCGAACTCCACTTGATAACTTAATTAAACAAAATTTTTTCGAACTAACATCTAAATAATTCACAAGTGACTTAATTCGTTTACACTCCTAAACCTCTCATGTAGTTATTAACATTATTCTGAGTTATATCTCATGTAGTTATTAACATTATGGAGTACAAATATCTCCTGATATAAGACACCAGCTACCTGATGGAGTACAAATAAATAACAAAAAGTGTTGAATCTTTGCGCCTGTAAACATAAACAAAGTTTTGCCCAGCGGCTGAAATGGAACAACTACTTTTCAAAGTAAGCTGATTCTTAGATGAACAAACTGCTCTGTAGAGATAACATTGCAAAAAAAAAATGTTGGTGAAAAGAATTAGTACAAGCTGAAGCCAAAGAGCTGACTAATAAGAATAGCAAATCCCAAAGATATAGCCACTAGTGAAGCAGCCCATGTCAGTTTCTCTGTAATCTTAGGTACCCTCTCTTTCAGTGCTTCCGTGCATGAACCGATGAATACTGTGTAACTCCCCATCGCAAACACAGTACCTACAAGGAACATGCATAGGAAGGCAGCACCAGCCACTCGGGATGGAAGTGCTAGTGCGGGCAAGACCATCATGAGTGCATCCGGTTGCAGACCATGCACGATACCGGTTGCAAAAGTCGCAAATCCAATTTTTTTCTTCCCTGTGGAGCTAATATCCAGTGGCTCAGCAAGACACTCACCATTCTCAAGAGCAACACAAGGGGTGGGTACCTCAGAAGCCTCTCGTATTCCCATAGCACCTATGACTAGAAGAGTTAAACCGACAACTCGAGTTCCCCAGGTGCGAATGATCTCAATGTGTAAACGATCTTTGAGCAGAAGAAACAGCAATCCAAAAATCATTTGACCTGCATCGTGACCACAGCCCCAAAGGGCTCCAACTATAGCACTCTCTATTCTTGTCCTTCCGATGGACAAGGGAGCTAAGGCAGCAAGATGGTCAGGACCAGATAATGTATGAAGGCAACCAGCAAAAAAACCAGTCCAAGCACTGCTTAGTAACTCAGATTTGATAAAGTGTTCGCTGGATTTTGCAGCAGACTGCACTGTTGCAAATGAAGGTTGCGCTAGAATAGGTTGGACTACTGCAAGTATAATTACTGAAAAGGCAACCACAACAGATCGTGCAACCTGAAAAGTTGTTAATATGTAGAATATATCAGAAACAATGTAAGTAAAGGAGACACTCGCATGTGTTACATCAATATATTCTGAGGCCTAGTTGGAGGATAACCTTTCATTTGAGCTAGTAACTCAAATTTGCCTCCTCACAATGAGAATCCAAACACAGTTTTGCCACAAAAGAGCAAGAGCATGAAGAGCTCAAATTAAGAACAAGGCTATTGAAGTGACACCAGAAATTATGACCTACCTCAAACAATAACACCCGTGACCCACCTCAAACAATAACACTAACTCCAGATCATTTTCAAGTTAGAACATGGTTATCCACATGGCACAGTCAATCTCAGATTCTAGTGTTCTTCTATCAGTTAAATTAGTTAAACATCCAGGACTTTAGCTAACTCATTTAGTTAAGGTTTAATTTAGAGACAGTGTGCAATCATGGGCAAGCAAAAGCACAAGATAAATCAGACAGCTAATTTGATAAATTCAAAGGGCTAAAACAACTTAAGTGACTATATAATTGTTTTTCCCTAGACAGCGAGTTCATATATTGAATCCAAGATCGTTATGAGTTTGATGAGTCAATATAATTTTGCAATCTCTCACTTAATGATGGATAGTCATATGTGTTGCACTTTAAGGTTTATGAATCTTTAAAGAAAACACTAGTAGTAGTAGTGTAAAACATCCAAAACAATTTTGTGTTGAAGAACTAGAGTTAGAGTAAGGGTTTATGGGCCTTTTGCATCACGGATCTGTGTTCTATGCATACACTACCCTATTCATGAAATGTCTGTATTTTGAAACCCAAAGTTAAAGAGATTGATACAAGTAGAATATGGATGTACAATATCTATGTGATCAAAGTAAAAAACAAAAAAAACAAAAAACTTATAATTTTAGTATCCTAATCTCTTACAGAGGGAAATTTCTTTTGAAAAAAAAAAGAAAATAGATTATCAGAAATTCTACAAGTTTATATTATGCTGCATATAGACATAATTTTCAGCATAAGAGTTCAGTCATTTAGCATGGAGAAAAAGAGATTATAGTAAAAAACGATAGGTGATCTAACAGTTAATGCCTATGATTGGAGAGCAAAATTATCTACAACAGATGCCATATTTCCGAGAAATCAAGCTTGTACCAATATATTTATCATGTAAAAGAGCAAGACCAATGAGCAAATAACAATCTAGGATCAATCATACTCATTATTCCAATTGATTAACTATAACCATTATTTAAAAAAAAAGTTTGGTTTTTAGCTACTCAACCTCTTTCTAAGCTAGTTCTGTTGGCATAAATTGCATGAAAAGTATGTTAATTCACAGTTAATCAGACACATCGCTGCATCTCCTTCTCATTTCTTACAAGTGTGGGTGAGTATGACTAAACTATTCATCTGTCATGAAGTTGGCCAGACCAATATGAATGCATCCAGAGATAGTCAAATGTAACAAAATAAACATTTAATATTTGATTCATCACTTCAGATGCCATTTCAATTTGTACATCGCTGTTGGTTGATATGGGCAAAACTTCTGATTGATGGCAACTAAGAAAAACTATCCTCGACACAATCCAGAATTACATATGTACAAGGATTAACTTCATCAAGTAATAGAGCAAGTTGTGAAGAACTCCATCATTTTGATCCTGAACTAAACAAAGTTCTCGGAAATAATAGATTTTCATGATGTTGGAACTTTAACTGAGTTTAGCGACAAGAAACAGAGTGGTTTGATGAAATCAACATGCATGCATATAAAAATGTCTTGCAGAGCTATACAGGTTCTATGCCAAAGTTATAAGTGTAGATTTGTTAATCCAGGAACCTCTTATGATGAATTTTGATAGTGAATTACATTTGCGTAGCAATCACCATTAGCAGGTAAATCTTGTCCCAGCATCAAGTATATGGTTGATCTCATCTTCATCTAAATCATATAGGGATAATTATCGTCAAGTTATGTAAAATCAAATTATCAATATTGTCTCTTCTTCATACAATGATTTCCTAGAAGGCAAATGGCACTACATCAATTCAATCATTTCCACAATTTTATTGTGTGCAGCATTTCTAGCAGATCGGCCAAATATGATATCCAATCCATTCTCTTACCGAAATGTTTATTAAAATACTCTTATCAGATAACAGGTTTTCCTAACTACAATTTCTTGTAACCAAAATCTGCACATAATACTCCAACGATTGCCCTGTTTCATCCCCCCTCCCCACCCCCACCACCACCCCCCACCCCTTCAAAGATGCAAACCAATCACAGCAGAGGTACAAGAACATACCAATTCGTTAGTCACATTGCATTATCTCCGTTCTGAGAAATACCACTTCTAGAAAAAACCTTAGCGTTCGCCAAAAATATTTATTCTCTTTCCAAGAAAATCCAATACCTTACGAAGCAGCAATATACGGTACTAGTAAAAAATCTCACCTTTCGTGCAGAAACCCCATCCAATTCTCCTCCACCACCGAGGGATTCTCCCTGCGACCGAGAAATCAGAGCGCCAGAAGGGCGCGTGAGGCCAGGAGGCGGCCCGTCCCGTCTGGAGATTAACGACGCATCGACCTTGAAGGACCTACTCGGGGCCGACCAAGGCCCAAACTTTAGATCGGAGGGGGATCCAAGCGGACGGAAAGGGCGAGCCCTAGCGAGATGGTGGCGCAGGGGAGTAGCCGCCCGAGAAGAGAGCGAGGCGGAGATGAGCCTATCCATGGAACAGAAAAAAAGGAAGGGTTTTGGCGTGACGACGAAGAGGACACAAGGTCGTGTAAATTCGCCAAAATACTACAAATGGAATTGAAATTGGGATTGGGATCTGGGGACGGAAAGCCGATTCACTTTTTGTAGTTTTGTTGGGGCAAAGCGTCGATCGAGCAGCTGGACTTGGTGCTGATGCGCGTGGACGTAAAGGAGCCACGGAGTTCGCATCAGCCAGGGAATCCAATTTTTTCTACTGTCGTAGCTGCTACGCATATGAGTGTCCATACTCTACACGTTTATGCCTTTTACCATCTCAAATTAAAATTGCTTTGGAAAATACCTTAAAAAAGAATATTAACATTTTTATATTTAAAAATTTATTTCATAGATAATTTGAACGAAGTAAGACAATTTCTGATAAAATTGTTGTGGCAAATAGCCAAATGCCTCATCCAGGATACGTTCTGCACCACATCAATTTAGAAGAACAAAACACAGAGTCTTTCAGCAGTAAAATATAGGCCAAAAACTCGAACTCCATGATTCACATCATAGGTCCTCTGTTGCGTGAGCTCCTATAGAAAAAAGAAAATCCAAAACAAGAATTAGTGAAAAATAATGAACAGGGAGTCTACTGCAAGGAAGAAGATTAATCATGGTGCTTCATAAATCACAGGGAACGTAACTAATGAATGGATTCACTAACAACTAGGATAAAATACAACTGAGATGATGGACGAAAAGCAAAAACAAGAGAAAACTAAGAATTGGATTAGAATGAAAAGAAAGGGAACTGAAACCTTGTATCTGTGCGGCATTAGATGAGCAGTGAACAGGTCTTGCAGCTCCATTTCCAGAGTCCACAAAGTCGTCAGTCCCAGAATTTGAACTCCCCCTGCACTGGACGTTTCCAACATTATGAACACCAGTTTCTCTCACATTCTTGGATTGCGTCCCTGGATAAAGGCAGTAACTCCTGTTGTCATCGCATTGGAAACTGCATGAGTTTAGATTCCAAACACCAGTCGGCATACTTGACTGAGTGATGATGCTAGGAACAAAATCACCACTCCCTTTCACTGGCTTCTGGTAAGGGAAAGACCCAATCTCTCCCTCGATTCTTCCCCTCAGATCCACAAGCAGGCACTTGATCCTCGCGATCTCGGCTTCAAGCGCAGCTTGGCCCTGAAGCCTCCTCATCAGCTGCTGGTTGATCGCCCTAAGATGGGCGATCTCCTCCTCCAGAGACGCGGCATGAGCTTTCTTCTTCTCCCTGTACTTGCGCACCGCCTCTCGGTTGCCGCCAGGTCTCCTCCTTGCAGAAGAGCTCTTCTCGGAGGACTCCGCGGTCTCATCCGCGGAGAGCACCTTGGTGTGGATATGAAAACAGGTGTGGGTGTGGGCGAGGTCGGGCCCCGGAGGGTTGCAAGTGTGCGTGTGGGTACATTGATGGTGCTGGCTGTCGTTCAGGAGGTCGTCGAAGAAGCTTCCCATCGAGCAGATGCTCGGAACAACTTCGTCGGAGAGGTCTTTGGAGGCACAGAAATCGGGTTCCCGTTCGTCCATTACCGCGGCACAAAGAGAAAGCTGCAAGATTAAGAAGGAAAAAAACTCTCCGACGCTTCCGAATCGAGGGAAGGAGAGTCAGCTCCTCCGGAACTAAAAAGCGATGGCATGAACGTACCGGGCAGAGCAGCATCTTCATGGCCGTAACATGATGACGTTATGACGGCATTCATTGATTGCATCCATTTGAACCGTTCGAGTATTGGATACGGAATCAATCTGGAGCGGTTGATCGAGAATGAACGACGTGTGATTATGATTTGATGGAGCACAGGAAGTCAGATGACGACATGATACAACGCCAATGTCGCATTTCAGCTTTCTTTTCTGGAGCGGGAGTTCGTATTTTCTTTTTTTTTAAAAGAAAAAAAAATCATCAATAACATAATTTATATAATATTAAATTAAAATTTTGATATATGAGGTATTTGGTAATGAATGAAGGGCGACAGCTTCAACTACATTTAAATTTTAGCGGGAGTTCGTATTTTCTTTTTTTTTAAAAGAAAAAAAAATCATCAATAACATAATTTATATAATATTAAATTAAAATTTTGATATATGAGGTATTTGGTAATGAATGAAGGGGCATCTGACGGATTGCTAGGTATGATATATGTTTGAAGTTGAAACAAATAAATGAGTTATAAACCTCATTTATAAATGAGTTAAAACAATAACTAAGCCTGATGTCTGTTTGAAGTTGTTCCACTTCAGTTTAAACCCAAAACAAATAACAACAACCAATTAAGAACTAATTTTGAGGTCAGGCAAAACTGATCTGAGGTGGATAAAGATCAACTAATACATTCTCATTGCTAGTAAACATTCAAGTTTCCAGACTAACTTTGAGCACCACAAACACTTGCTTCTCATTCGCCAGAATTTTGGTCCGCCTCGTCAGCAGCTTGAGTTACACCAACTTCGGCTGGACGAATAACCCGATCATGTAACGTATACCCAGACTGCAAAACAGAAGCAAAATAATGAAATAATTTAGAAAAAAGTAGTATGTTATTATAATATAAATAAAAATAGACCGCATGAAAATCTTAACCTGAAATCATGGAAAAGCTTAGCCTGAAATCATGGAAAAGGTTCTAAAGGACAGACTTTTAGTTTACAGGATAAATTTACTTGAGGCACAGATAAGCATCAACAGTGAAAATGATACAGGGAGGGATATCATCCCCTCATTGTTAAGGATATGAAGGACACGACAAAATTACACGAATAATTGCACTCAATTACAATAAATAATAAATAAAAACTTTTGAATTCATTGTGGCAAAAGATAATACCCTCAGGGCCCCTCCAATATTATTCCAAATGATCTAGAAGGGAGATAAATCACAGAGGATTTCGTTCTTGCCCAGTGGCCGACTGCATGAGGGGGTGAGGCAACTAACGGGCATTTCACACTGGCTGGGAATCAACCCCTAGACATTATTATGGCAATTCTCATGTAGGAACCATATGAGCCAGCCCGTGAGGGCAAAAAAAAAAAAACTTTTGAATTCATGTATGTACAACAAGCTGCTGCATTAGTCTTAACAATATTCTTATCTTGTATGTCAGATAACTTTTTATTTAACTCCCAAGTCACCTATAGAAATAAAGGATTTAATTTGTTCAACTATGGTAAATACTATTGGAGATATGCCTAGTTGCTCCTTAATAATACTATATTTTTTCCAACAACCACACATGCCCATCTTAACACGCTCGTCTTTGCTACAGTTTGTTTTATCCGTGTCATTTCCTAACTAATAATCTAACCCATTAAGTATGATGGTTCTACATAAAGCAAAAAAAAAAAGTGCTAAAGTTTAGCATAATAAATAATTACAAAAAAAACACTACTGTATAAGAGGGTGAAGAAGACACAAAAACAGGGCTAAGAGATAAGATATAGAAAGTTCGAGATCCAGTTAATGTAATTTCCACATAGGAGGCAATTAGATAATTTCTTGGTTACAGAGTCTAGTGTCAATTTATAATATAGGGAACGAAAATAAACCTACACAATGTTGTTGCTTACCTTCAAAACCACAGAAACTGTGCCAGGTAGTTTGGAAGAATCTGGTATCTGGAAAACTGCAAGATGCCTGTGTGGATCAAACTGTTCGTTCAGAGGATCAAACTTCTCCATTCCAAATTTCCTGAACACCTAATTCCATCAAAGCATTCCATTTATAAACAAACAATAATTACTATACAAAGAATACCATATTGGAAATGGCAGGGGCCAACAGAAATGAATCAAGAAGGCGCTAGCTATATCTAGATGAACACTTTCAAAGCAAGGGGCATGTGGAAAACACTTTGTTCAATCTCAGAACATTGTTGATAAGAAAAAATATAATTAAAAAAAATACAGAATAAAAAATTTACAACAAAAATATAGCTCAAGAAGTAGTAGATATACTTCTTCAAAATGATGAATGAGTCAAATATGGAAGGTAAAAAATGTCCTGATAGAAACACCAACAAGCATATAAAACTGTAAGGAAGATGCAACATCTAATAGCTGAAAGGTCATACTTTATTTGTTGGAAGATAAACTTTTAAGAGATTGATGGAGAATTCTTATATACGTATGTGAGTGTTTAAGTTTCTTATACTTCTTGCACATTCCAGTTCAATTAGAAACTATAAAATCAATTGGACATTCTAACTTGTTAGTATCATTTTAACCTAATTTCTCTCATTTTATCAATAGATTTACACCTTACTACTGTTGGATATTAGGACCTTTTATATATATACGCACATATATAAGTAGGTACTATTAATGATGTATCAAATTAATAAAGTTTTAACAACAAACATAGGTCAATGAACCTAGTGACAAAATTATTGTGACCAAATTTTTTGTCAATTTTTTTGCAGTGCATGACCAAAAAAAGGAATCAGAATATACTATTTTTAGTTCAATGTTCACTAAAGTGACACCTACAAGCTAAGCATGAGAATTAGGAACAGGAAGGAAAGGAAAATCAAACACCGTTCTATGTAGAAGAATCTAAAAGCAACCTCAAGAGAAATACTTCATCCCAATGCTCATAGGTTATAAATGATAGGATATGATCTTCAGGAATACACATATTAAAGGCATTTCACTCGTAAAAGCCATCTACATGTCATGTGCCATGATTGAATTGTTATGAATTTTCCTCCATATTTTCTTTTTGAAAAGAGGAAAAGCTAGACATAACTAACTATTCGTCCATATCAATGCAAATAATAATCCACAAATCTACTAGCAGAAGTATTCTACAACCCCAAAACATTCACATGTCAGCACAATAATACTGACGCCTATTTTTTAACAAACCACTTTTTAATGCAGCTTTTAAAGAAGATATCATCCCAGAACTACCACCATAACAAAGAAATATTTTTGGGATTTAGTCATGCCAAATGCCTGCATAACAATCATCTCACATCACATCAATACATGATTGCCAAAGAAAATATCTCAAAAATACAATTCCTTAAAAGCCCTTTGTACTTTCTTAGTAAATACTATGACTTGTTTTATCAATTGCATGAACAAGGTTGCTTTTCCATCATATTGTATATACTAGTTTAAGTTTTGAAATTCAACAGATTCACCATTAATTAATACAATACAAAACCCTTACATATATCCATTATAAGTAACAAATAAAATCAAAAAATAAATATGAACTAGAGTCAGAGATGATATTTACCTCTGCAAGTTGTTTATTCGTCATTTCAACACCCTCGAGCAAGGTCTTTATAAGTGGTACAGCTCCAATGGAGTCTTTGGATTCATCTATCTTCGAGAAGCTATCCTTGACAATAGATGAAGCTCTTCCAAGATTGTCAGAAACATCTAGTAGGCCCTTAGCAAAACTCTGCACATAATTGTACCAAAATTGGCATATTCCTCCATATTGACCGAATAAACTGACACAATGCAGCATAAAAAAGGAGAATAAATAAACAAAAAAGAAAAACACAAGTTATACCTGTATTGCAAACTTTTTTGAGTTTTCTGCCTCACGCTTTGTCCTGTCAATAACATTTTCCATTTCAGCATAACTACGAAGAACTTTATCTTGCATTTTTTCAATCTCCTTGTGTTTCAATTTCAGTAACTCTTCCTTCTCTGCTACAAGCTTGACTAGATCATCAAACGTCAGGTCTTTCTCTTCGTCTGAATCAGAAAATTCAGTTCTTTTTGTACTCTTTCTTTTATTAGACTGAGCATTGGAGCCTTTAGATTCCAAACTAACATCTGCTTCATGTGACTTCTCGGAACTAGTAGCATAACCACTTTTGTTGTCACCCTCAGTGCTACTTACATCAGATTGGTTTGCCTCCTTCTCAGACTCAGGTGATGAGGAAGATGTAAACACAAAACGTTGAGAAATGGCAGATAACAAAGATGGATGTCTTAATGACTGGTGCATGTGGGAAGTGGAGCACTGACAATAACAAAAAAACCATGAGTTGAAAGATTCAACAATCCATAATATTGCAACTTAAGTCAGTAAAGGAGTGCATACAAGGTAACTTATAAAACTGGTTACAGGGATAAATCTATAGTAGATGCTATGCCAATCTCAACTATAAGCACATAGGATAACCTCATATGAACTAAGTACTTGAAAGCATCTAAACCATACAACAAGAAGCCATGAGACCCAGCTGTTCTAGAGCTGATTACATGGATCATATCTCACAATTGAAATACCTGATTACCAAAAAGGAAAACACTCTACCACTAATGTCAACTTTAAAACTTGGGTAAAAAAGAAGTCTGTGCAGTATCATTATTATTCCAAGTTCAGGGCAAAAAAAAAATATTGACTGGATCATATCTTGCGATTGAAATACCTAATTCCAGAAAAGGAAAACACTCTAACATTAATGTCAACTTTAAAACTCGGCTGAGAAAGAAGTCTGTGGGGCATCATTATTGTGCAGAGTTCAGGACGAAAACAGATTGATTCCTGGCTACCTCATATTACTTGCAGCATCTGACCATTTGGGAGAAAAATAGGAGGATTTTGTATAATTATAATGTTAGGGGGCGTTTACAGGGCCATCATAAATGTACAGAAGCATGTTTTAAGTTTTGTCAATGTCAAACAAGTACAAAAAGCTACTAGCAAAGTTGGCATGCTCCAACTTGGTGTTAAAATCCAGTGTTGATTCAGAGTGTTTTAGTTTAATCATCCTCGATGATACCAGAATCAAGAGGTTTAACGATAAGCTAGCATAAGTCCTGAAATCATCCAGACCAAGATAAGTATCATGGTGGAGGAAAAAAATGAAACCGAAGGTAGCTCCAAAATAAACATATTTAGCCTCCTGGTCCGTAGGATAAATACAAGAACTTATTAAGAAATTAAAACAAGCAGGAAAATCCAAGATTTAAATACATACGTGTGGCGGTAACCTGCGTAGAAAAAGAATCGAATGAATAAACACAAGCGAAGAACGTAAGGTGAACATAGCTATATGCGATCTGAGGAGTTAAAACAAGGACCTAATTGAAACCATTCTAATAGCGAAGAAAGACACACATAGACTATCAAATGTACAGGAACTAAATTTACTATTTAAGAACCAATACAAACAAAAAATTGAAAATCAATCGCACTCTGATCAAAGTTCTCGCAAAAGTGGGCTGCTCAAAGGATTCGAAGCAGTTGCCGACCGGAAGCTGACGAGAGGGGGCTGAGAGCAAGCGGTTGGCAATTCTCCTACTTGCCATCCGGAAAACCCTAGCAGCCATCGATCGAGACAACAAGCTTCTAGTTGCAATCGGTGCGGGGCGAAAGAGCAAGCGAGGGATTCAAGTAGAAGAATCCAGAGCGACGTGTAGCGAGGATATTTCAGTTAGTTCACGATTATATCCTCATTAATCGGGTGCAATTTCAAAAGAGGCCTCAATTCTTCGAGCGATACGCTCACAGAGTCAAGGGTAAATTTGTCTTCAAGAGGGTTTAGGGTTTTCAGTTGGGCCAAGCTATCAATTGGGCTGAAATTATCCGCCGTCGGTTTCGAAAACTTGTATAAAGACTAATTTTATCTATTAAAAAAATCAAAATTAATTTAAGAAGGAATTTACAATTAGTATATATTATTTTAAAATAGTTACATTTTGAAATTTAAAATTTATTTGAAAGCTTATGTTAAATTTTTATCTTTTAAAAGATAGAAAAACAGTTTAAAAAATGGTATCTTTTGAAAGCTTATGTTAAATTAATTAGAAATATAAATATTTATTTAAGAATAAAAAATAAATAAATAATATTGTGAAGCAAAGTAAGCCTGCAGTATTATGGGAGGAGACCCAGTAAAAAGCGTGGTAGATTGACAATAACAACTAGAGGAAGAAAAACTCATTCTGCTATTTCAGATGGACAAAAAAGTGATAAAAAAATTGATCTGTGGATGAAATTTTTAATCCTTCAGTCCATTATTCAACAATTCTACAATGAGTAAAAAGAGTGCAACCCAGCAAAAAGCTTGCAACCCTTTCTCTCATATGCACCTAAAGTTCTTGATGAACTTAAAAATATGTTTAGATTGTGCTGCGCATCCTGACCAGACTACAAACAACCCAACACCAACAAAGCGATACATAAATATACATCAAGACATAACACTATTTATTTTAAATAGATAGCAATAAATACTTCAACAATTTATTAGAATCTCCAACATATTCACAGGATCCCACTAAAAGGTAGATATTAAAAGGTCCAAAATACACTCCAATTCCATGCTCCAGTCTCATGTACAACCTTGTAGAAGCATCCACCCCATGTATCACTCCGTGCATGAGGACCTGGTTCAATTTTGACATCCGCTTTGCGACCACCTAAGGATGTTCAGAATTTTTTTTATCTTGAAACGTTGCTGAAGGCTGATGCCACCATGGCTGTTGCTCAACATTATGCGTTGCCATCAAATATCGTGGAGAGCATTAGCTGCCTCACAAACTCACTCCTCCGAATACTCTCCTCTAGCTTTTTGTCCAAGTAAGATGGAGCAGGCACAGCGCTGTAAAGCAAAGCTTACATATGTTAGAGATAGGATTTGATTGAACTGCCACTCCTAGATCTAAGTAATATTAGCTTAATGCTTCCAGTGAGGTTTTATGCTGCAAGGAGGATATGTTTCTTTTCTATTTCAGCAGGTGGCACCAAGCACATGCCGTCATTCACTAAATGTACCAACCATGACCCAATTAAAAAAAAAAAAAAAAAAAATCACAGCTACCAAAAATCTGTCCCATAACCAGGCATAATAATTTAACTCGATATCCATTATCTCCAAAAGCATTAGCAGGTCTCTTTGCACTACCAAGACAATCCAGTGACAAAAGGGATCACTAACTAAAAGCAAAAAAAATAATCAACTGAAATGTGAAGATAGGACGACTAAATTCACCACACTGCATATAAATGGCAAAAAAATGTTTCTCAACAATCTAAACTATAAAAGGGAAGAGCTCACATATTTTCTGGAAATAGATATGTCAGCAAATCAAAATGCTAACAGTTTAACCATCCAATTCCCGAAACAAAAGCAATGAAATGAATAATACTCTTGGAACAATAAAAATGGAACAACTTCGGGATTTTATGGGAGAGCTGCATCAAGTTAAATTATGGTGCTAACAATTTAATCTATCAATCTCAGAATTTATGCCAAGAGACTAAAGAAAAAGTAACTCAAGCGTTTACATGCCCAACACTTTTAGTGAACCATGACTTCAGTACTCCATACAAATGGAATCTGGAAACCATATGGAACAGCAGTGCCAATTTCTTAGTGGGGCACAAAAGAATTAATTTTATATCAACTGTGCAAGTGGAAACAAGCAAAAAAATTAAAACTAGAATTAAAATGCCATAAGATTTGACCAAATGGCGTACCACAAACCTCGCGGGATTTATTTAGTTCATGGTGTCATTATATCATACCTTTCCACCGATTTCTCATCTGAAACTTTACCAGCAAAAGTTTCTTCAGCCAAAGCTTCAGATTGTCCATCTGATGTATCTACTGCATGCAAATTAAAAATGAATGATGACAACAATGGATCAGGTGCAGAATTGGAGGTAGCATAAGAGCCCCCCACGAGTGACTGAAGGTTGTCTTCATGTAAATCTTTTCTTAGCAGAGAATGAGTAGAGTGTGATCCTGAGGAAACTTTGCGTAATCTCCTCCTGCGCTGTATGTTAATTCTTGTTAAAGAATCCAATCAACTTAGTCATAGTTGTAAAACAGTCATTTACCTAATATAAATGACATGCGGTTGTTTAAAGTTAAAATAGTTAATTCAATTTCCAAAGTGAGCTTTAGTCATAGAGAAGTACACAATATCCATGAAGAGTATAATAAAAAAAATTGATAGATATAGGTAGCCAAGAAAAAGGAAAAGAAAGGATATCTTAAAAATACTCGCATGTTCAGTTGTTGTGTGAGCAACCATATCTGTCCCAACTCTAGCTGCACAAACAGGGCAAACCTACAAACATGAAACAAAATATGTAACCAACAACCTATAGGAATCAAAGAAAAAGCCACAACATATAAGTGAAAAAACAATTCCTCAGTATCGATTGCAATGGAGGCTCTCACAAACAGTAAGTAACTTACTCATACCACATTGAAAGGAAAGGGTTACAAAAAAGAAAGTGTGTGAACTCTCAGTAGGAATAGTGTGTATATAGTTAATGTGGTTAAATACAAAAACACAAATTTATTATGGTTGCATTTGCACAATACCCAAGTTATGACTGCGTGAAGATGAAAATTGGTTAGGAACACAGATTTAGAGCAAGAGCAAATCTTTTCAAAGACATGCAAGATAACCAGTTGAGTGGCTAGATAAGACACAACAATCTTGTGGTTGACTGAATGCAAGTTTGCTAAGCATGTATTACAATATAGTGGTCTAACTGAGTCCTTAACTGCAGTTTACTGAATAATTACAGTTTCAAAATAAAAGAAAATAGAAAGTATATTTAAACAGAGTCAACTATCAGCCAATTCGACATGTAAAAAATTAGCTAATTATTGTTGCCAATTAATATGAACATGAACAATAACTGTCGACTCAAACATGTAAAAAATCATGGGAAGCTATAGTCATTCTGGCAAGCGTGTAGCCTCGTGCTAATAAAGTTAGAAGTATAAAAATTCTCAAAACTGAAGAACACCAATCCTAAGGAAATTACTGGGAGCCAAGATTAATGTGAACACCATCAATATGCTAGGGGAACGAGATAAATCAGTAGAGACACATAAAGACAGCTTTTTTTTTTTGAACTTTCAGTAGCCAGTAATGGACTATGAAATAGCTACCAAAACCTTCTTGGCATATTCTCTCCGGCAACAATGAAGATCGCACTTGCAAAGATATACATGAACAACAATGAAGATTGCACTTGCAAAGATATACATAAACAACGCATTTTTTTTTCTTTTGTACCATATGCATCCAATATTTTCAATAAGACAATTTTTCATTCAATTAAAAGGGGAAAGTTAGAAACGTCTTCCAAGGATACAACCCGATAATAGTGATGTCACCGAGAATCGAATAAGAATTAGATAACCTCCAAAACAAAGGGGAAAAGGATACAAGAGAACTAAGCATCAAACCAATGAAGGCACAAATTCCAAAATTTTAAGAGACGCAGCGAGCCAGCCCCATACCCCATTCCTAGCCTCGACCGGATGCTCGTCGTCGATGTGAAAGCAAAGCCCCACAATATCGAAATCCTCGCAGCAGAACGGACAAGCGAACTCCGCCCGGGACTCGTCCTCCCCTCCTTCCATCTCATCCGACCCAAAGTGCGCATCTACCATACCACAAAACAGCCGAATCTGAATCCATAAAACACCGAATCGACAAGAAAAGTGAAGGCGAAAAAACAATAAAACCACAGGGCACCGAACCCCCCACCATATCGCGATTGCAGGGCCGATTGATGCCGCTTGGATGAAGCAAAGAAGCGGCTCCACGAATCGGTCTCCATCAGCCCGTTCCACGATCGGGGCCGAGAAGAAACCCTAGAAACCAGAAGAGGAGGGACGGGAGGTTTGGGTTCGGATGGGAGTAAGCGAAAAGAGAGAAACGGCGGTGACGCGTCTTTTCAAGGGAAAGGAGACTGACTACTACTGGTTAAGGGTCTACGTGTCGCGCGTCTGATGGAGAAGAGAAGTGAACGGTGACGGTATAATTTGGGGAATCAACACTTTAGAGTGGTGACTGTAACTGAGCTGGTAGCTTGCGGCAACGGAGACGACCGCTACCAGTCAATGCAAAGTTTGCAATGTTTCAATTTAAAAGGAACAAAAATAAATAAATAAATAATGAATTGTTTGTTTTGAGTTCTCGTCGCCTTTGCTGCAAATTGCAACAGTAATGTGACTGGATAAATTACACACGAAAGTTTTGCCGCGTGACAACTTGATTGATCAGAGTGCGTTTGTTTTAAAATTATATGTATAAATTTGACTATATAATTATTAAATAATTATTAATTAAATTATAAAAAATAAAAATATAATATTATTTAGTTAACTCTTAAATAATATAATAATAATTTATTTATTTGAAATCTAATTTAATATAAAAAATTATATTAATCAAAATGTTCACAATGGATGTTCTAACGGGGTGCTATAATACTCTATTGGTGTGAAATACTTATGGAGAGATTGAATGCGTTGAATTAAAAGTGGGATGGGCCAGCTAGGTGGTTGGCCCATCCCACGTGTATTTTTTTTATTTTTTAATTATATTTATTAAAACTGTTAGTTTTAACGATTATTTTAAAATTAAATAAAATTTTTAATATTATTTTTTTAAAATAGTAAAATTATTATTTTAAAAATAAGATTATTATTAAAAATAATAATGTTACTTTTAAAATATTTTAAAATATTTTTAAAATATATTTATTTAATACGATATAATTTTAAGATCATCAAGGACGGTGAGACCTATAAATAATGAGTGTTAATATTAAATAGAATATAAGTGAAAGAGATATGTTGTTATAATGAATATGTGATAGTGATTCCATGTTTTTTAATGAGGTGGAGAGTGTTATAATGGGAGTGGATTGTGGATGCTCTCATCCGATCCATTAATAAAAATATATATAATAATATTATTATTATTAATGATAATGTATATAAATAAATAAATCCAAATAATATTTTAAAAATATTTATCATTTAAAAAAATAGATAATTTTATTGGATTTATAATCGATCTATTTAGTTTATTTAAATTATAAAGTATAATTACAAATCGATTAATTAAAATTTTGATTAAAATCTTAAAGTTCACTCGTTTCGCTGTGTCATCATCTCCTTCTCCCCTCATTTTGCATCGTGCCTCGCTTCATTGTTGCTCGCCTCACTAACTCAGTCGTGCGAGGTGCTCGTCACCATTGCTCCTTTTTTTTCCCTTTGCAAGTAGTCAGAGTCGGAGAACAATCCTCGCGTGTCCCCCCGGCCCTCCTCAAGCCGCAAGAATTATGATATCGTTCATGCACCTCCCTCCCTAAGTCGTCGATATTGCCTCCTCATGCATGCTTGCCCCACCATTATCGATATCCATCGAGACTATGACAAGAACGCTTTGGTTCTGTTCCACATGAAAGAACGACGATGACCAACACGGTTAAATGTTTGATAACTCCGAAATAAAAAAAATCTAAAAATTTCAAAGTAATCGCATTCCGAATTGCATGCCTACTATTTGCAGGTGTTAGACATACATTATTAATTATTTAAGAATCACTCAATATCTAAATCAAATAAAATTGTTATTAATAATCTTAAATAGATAATTAAAATTATCAATAATAATCCAAACGCCCATAAATACCTTCTTACTTTCTTTATAGCCTTGGGCAAGATTGTTAACAATCGAAGCCCATTTTAGTTTTTATTGGCTTCCAACAAGTGAAGGATGATTCCAAACTAGGAAACTATGACCAAAAAAAAAACAAAAAGATGCGAGAAATAGGTAGGTCAGAAGAAAATTAGGCAGATCTTCGTATCTATACTTCCAAAGGCAGGGAGTCCAACATTCATACTGCCGTTTGGATTGCCTCCAATGGAGGGTAATTAATTGGATACTTATCCATTTGTTATTCCCCATGGGACTGTTAATTGCTATCCTATTATCAATGCTCAGTTTACTTGGAAAATAAACATTGAAGGATGAATCATCACTAAGAGAACAAAAAAGGGAAAGAGAAAGTCAGCCTAGTTGATAACTGATAGATTCACGATACTTTTTTGTAAATGATGAAATCCATTATTTTAGCGGTTTCACACGATTAGACCTCACGATCATTTATGAGAAAATAAATTAAAAAATTATAATTGATCACGATGTGATAGACTCGTGATAGTTGACTCCTGGCGGTGGAGTAAATTGGGCATTCAACTTTGTTTACCGCAAAAAGTGGAATGGAAAGTGAAAGAAGGTGCTTTAGGTGAGTGGAAACGAAAGAATTAAGAAAAAATAAAAATAGTCAAAAGCAATCTCCGAGGTGGGGCCACCAGGCCCACCATTCTATCACGTAGCATGTTCCAACGAAACCATCCCGAGTCAAGAGAGCACCGACTTCCTCCCGTTCCAAAAATGGAAAGACACATTAAAGTTCCCGTATTTCTCCAATCTCCCCATGGTCACCGAGTAATGGGCCCCGATAGAGCGTCGTTCACGCTTGGTTCTGCGTCTCCGATGCGATAGGCGGGTAGGCGAGTGGCGGCACGCATACAAGAAAATTCCTCATTTGTAAGGAAAAAAAAAAGGCCGCTTTAAATTCTCTGTCGTCGCTCGTCTATAAATGGCCGAGATCACTTCCTGGTCAGACCGCTCACTCACAGTCACAGATCCGCTTCCACTTTCCCGATCGCTTCGGTGCTTTTGCAGGAGAATTTGGGTGGCTTCTGTGGCCTTCTCCGCTTGGAAAACTTGATCGCTCGGCCCATTCGAGGGGGGTGAATGTTCGTCGCAAAATGCTTCTGTTCTTGGATATTTTGTATCCGGTTTTGTTTCGTTCAGGATTTTGATTCGTTTTAGTTAGCCGCGCCGGTGTTGGAGAATCTCGATCTACAGAGGCGAGGTATACGATCTTCTCTTGGTCCAGAAACTAACGCTTGATGTTTTATACGATCTTCCTTATGTGGTTTAGGTCGTCGACTTTCAGATTTGGGCGATGGATGCAGTAGTTGCCGTTGCTCGTAAGCGACACCAGTACATCTGGAGGCGCAAGTCAGGGATCACGGATCATCGTGGCTCTTTCTCGCCTTCGTCTAACTCCAGGAGTATGTCTGTCGCAGTCGATGGCCGCTCGGAAGCCAAATCTGCTTCCAATACGCCGCAAACGCCAAAGAGAAGAAGGAAGAGCAAAGCGACTCGGATAAAACGCAAAGCTGCTCCTGAAGGGGCCGCTAATTTCACCACTGGTGGTTCTGGCTCCGAGCTTTGGGCTGGACCAGCCCACGCAATCTCGCCTCCACCGAGCTCTCTGCCGACTCCTAACTTCTCCCTCGGAGAGAGGCGCTGTTCTTCTCTCGGGTTTCCGCTTTCAAAATCCAACTTTGCTCTCCAACCTCTGTTGAAATCAGCTCCTAGAGAGTCGACATCCTCTGTCAGCGGCTTCCCTTGTCGCAATGACGCTGCTACGGAGACCTTGAGAAGGATTCTCAACTTGGATCCTGTTGATGACCAAAAGGAATGCAGAACTGAAAAGGTTTTGGCTTATTTCGTTGGTGCTCGATGACTTTACGAGTGGTCCGTCTTTGCCTGCATCAATTTTCATGTAGGTGAATAAATATATGTGATGCGGTATCTTGCTTTCTCCGGTTCTGAATCTTCGATTTGGCCATAACATGTTATTAGTCTTTAATACGTGAATCAACAGTCGTCAGCAGGGCTAGTGTTACTGGCATGACCCTCCGATAATTAAGTTGAAAGAAAGAATATTTTAGGACTTTGATTAAGACAAAATGAAGAAGAAGAATGGTGATTGACCTGGTCGATTATTGTCTTGACTTGAGACTACTCACCATGAATGATTAGTTTGCCAGTTGGCCGTCCTCTGCTCTCGATGGACACCATTCTTCTTATATAGAGCCAACATCAAATTCACATGGACTCTCCCATTCTTCATACTATCAGCTCGTGTGAGTTGAAGCCAACCTCATGTATGGGCGGAAATAGAGACGTAGTCTCCTCCTATTTGAGACAACGTCTAGCATCCCTAACATGTACCAGTGAGTGTCCATGGCTGACCTCTCCTCCCTCCATACTTTGACTGTCAATTAATATGTGAGTTGAAGTCAACCTTGTGTATATGGTGGAAGTAGAGACAATGGCGGAGCCAGCCCGAGTGATCTACCCGGGCTGATCCGAACTCTGGACTACGCTGACAATATCTATATTATATTATGAGCTATCTCTTAAATTTTTTTCTCTCATCCCTAGATTCAATTTTTTTTTCCTTTTTCGTCGCCGTCGGTAGGAGGGGTAAACGAACCAAACTGCTCACGAGCTATTCGAATTTCGATTCAAAAAAAAATTCGTTTGAATTTGTTCGATAAAATTAACGAGCCAAGCTCGAGCCTGATTTCGAGCTCAAAAATATTATCGAACCGAACTCAAGCTCGAGTAGTTTTCCAGCACATTAGAATGTTGTTGTTTTACCGAGTGATTGAAATAACTTAAAGGAGCATTCCTAATATTCCAACTTTTAACTTATTCAACCAATCAAAAACTGAGATAACTAAAAATTATTCAGTGTGAAAGAATGATAAAGAAGAATCTTGGTGGAACGCTTAAGTTAAACAACAGTTCTCATATTTCATAATGGATATATTCTATGATGTATGTGCACACACAGATCTGTCAAGACATGTTTAAGAGGATCTTGGTATCATGACTAACCTAGACTGAACATTCAACAGATAGAAGAAAGAGTGCTTTACTTGATTGGCCAAAGCGCTTTGACATCATACTAGGAATTGCTCGAGGCCTCGTTTACCTCCATCAAGATTCTAGACTAAAAATCATTCATAGAGATTTGAAGGCGAGCAATATTCTCCTGGACAACGATTTCAACCCAAAAATTTCGGACTTTGGAATAGCAAAAACTTTTGGTGTAGGACAAACAGAAGGAAGCACAAATAGAGTGATTGGGACATGGTAAGCACCATTCTACTTCATCATCTACAAATCACTGTAGAAAATTATGCAGTATCAATAAAATTGGATTTTAGATGAGGCCAAGTGATTATTACAAATTTATGGAACAACTTACCTTAATGCTATCCTGAAACTGCAGAGAAATATCTTTGTCAAAATTGTCAGATACCTTGAAAGGCTGACTCCTTCCCCATCACTATCGCCAAGAAACATAGCAGCAGGATAAGTTGGGAGCTTGTAGAAGTTTTCATGATTCAGAAAAACAAACAGTTTTTTACAGAAAATAAATATAAATATCAACAAATTCAAATATACCTGGATGTTAACAATAAGATATATACATACTATTGAAGTTGTGATTTACGATTCTTCAAAGTATAATATTCATCAATTATAGAATCTGAATCAATACTTGAAGCAAACTCTCTTTCAATGTAGATAATCATAGAATCTGTCAGAAAATTCTCTCCCATTTTATTACGAAGAACTGTTTTAACATGCTTCATAGCTGAAAATGCACGCTCTGTAGTTGCTGTAGAAACAGGCAAAGTTAAAACTAGACGGATCAACTTGTCGATCAAATTATAATATTGTAATTTTTTTGTTTCAAATAAACCCCGGCACAATTCTGAGATGGTGGACATTTTCTGAAAATTTTCATGACAAACTACATCGAGCTCATAATGTTGTAGTTGACACCTCAAATTATGCATTTCCTGTTCAGTGAAGTCCATAGGATAATACTTCTCAGCAAGAGTACAAATCTTATCAATGTCGAACCATTTAAAATTATCTTTTGGATCCAAAGCAGAACTAAGTGTAAGAAGTTCGATTGTCTCATCATTGAATCTAGAGTTTAACTCTTCCAACTGAAAATCTATTGCAGCATTAAATATATCATAATGAAAGTGATGCTCAACTGTGATGGTATCCTTTTGTTGGCATGAACGATTAAGATGCTTATAACGAGCACTCATCTCCGGAATATCAACATCCAATCTTATACAAAATGATTTGACATATGAAAGAAGAATATCAAAGCCATCATTTCTCAATGTTAACAGAAGTGCTTTAGTTGTAGAGACTAAATCCATTGCATTTATGATATCAAGAGACTTTTGTTGTAAGACACGACAAAGTAAATCTGTGATCCCCATAATTTTATGCATCAAATGCAAAATAAAAATGAAATCAAAAGACTTCATCACTATTAAGGAACCACCAGCTTCCCCACGCATCGAAGTAGAGGAACCATCAGCAATAATACTTTCAAGCACATTAATAGTTGCATCATACATATCTATTAAACTACAAATAGAATCAAAATGAGAGCTCCAGCGAGTAGATCCTGCTCGATGCAAAGTACCAATCTGATTAGCTCCTCGCCCAGTCTCGCGCTCACCGGCAACAACAGAACGTGCAATTTCATTAATTTGAGAAGATTGTAACTCAGTATTGCGTTTGGAAGAAGATGTAACAAGATTAACAATAGTTGTCATATTTGAAAAGAAAAGCCATATAGAGATCTCCTTTTCAGCAGCTGCAACTAACGCTAACTGGAGTCTGTGGGCGAAGCAATGAACATAATATGCATAGGGGCAGTCTTTAAGAAATAAAGCTTGCAATCCATTAAAAGCACCAGACATGTTGCTAGCACCATCATACCCTTGACCTCGCATATTATGAATTTCTAGATTATATCTAGTGAGGACATCACATATTTCTTTCTTAAGTGTACTAGCTGTGGTATCATGAACATGCACAATTTGAAAAAAACACTCTCGCAAGAAGCCATATACATCAACAAATCTCAAAATTATAGCCATTTGTTCTTTGTTAGATACATCCTTTGCTTCATCTACCAAAATACAAAATTTAGAATCTCCAATTTCATCACGGATTTTATTTCTGACTCTGTTACCAATAATATGTAGGATTTCTTTCTGAACTTCTGGTGAGGTATACTTTGCATTTCCCAGAGCTTTCTCTAAGATAACATCGCCAATATTAGCGTTCCATTTTCCCAAAAGTTTTAGCATCTCAATGAAATTACCACGATTTTGAGAATCTGAAGATTCATCATGACCTCTCAATCCACATGCTTGTAAACTAAGCCAACGGACACTCTCAATTGTTGCTGCAAGTCTTAATCGATTCTTTTGAATCTGTTCAGAAAATTCTCGATTCATAACTTTATCTATATGTTGAGTTACATTCATCACATCAACAATAGATTTTGCAGATTTATTATGAATCGAGTTAGAACTTCCCATGTGAGATAAAAAGGCACACTTGGCTCCATCATTAACACGTTTCCAACTTTTAAACCCTCCAACTGTAAATATAGATTGTTGTGCTTCACTTGATTCAAACAGATAACACGGAAAACAAAATACTGCATCCTTTGAAGGAGAGTACTCTAACCATGGAAATTTTTTAAACCATGTATATTGAAATCGACGATGTTGCTTTCCAGATTCAGACCGTGGATACTCCTGTAATTTAGGTTGATATGGCCCCATTTTGATATAAGCTCGTCTAATTTCATCACGATAATTAACAGGATGTCGCCACATTGAAATACGCAATCCAGGATCCCGTTCAAGTGAAGTTTCATCAAACTCAACTCTTTGAGATTTAGAGGGAGGTTCAAACTCCTCATTAGGAATGGATGTATTAGTTTCAGTTCTCTCGGATGATACTGCTGCATTATCAATTCTTGGCTTAAAGAATGACAGAATATTGTTTCCTCTTTTTCTCTCTTGATTTGCCATTAAAATAATCTAGCACAAATAAATTTTGACATGTAGAAATAAATTAGGAACAGATACAATGAAATAAATTTTGTATTGCACAAAATGTAATATCAACATATATATCAACATATCTTGTGTAGATATGTGGAGAACTATCAAATAAATTTAGTACTATATTGGAAAGATGAATTCAATATTTCTTGTGGGAATTTAAGTATTTAACAACCCCTGATCCGATTCTATGTGGAGAACTACCACACTATAGATGTAAGCTCATAGGTTTTTTGACACATGCTGTTGTTCTACATCATTGTCAATGTAGCTAATATTATTTATTGAAAACATACATGGGAGCATATTCAGTCCATATTGTAAAACAACTTATAAAATCCATAATCAGCATTGTATTTGTATGCCAATTCAATCAATTGGGAAATCTCCCTAAAGTCCCTTATGTTTGGTTTTTAAATTACCCACCTAGACCCCCTTTTCTAAAATATCATCAGTCCATCCCTTTTATGGAACCAAGCTTTTATGCGCCCAAAAGAAAAGGGAAAGAAAAAACATGATGCATCTTATGATTATTTAGGGCCTCTGATTCAATTTCTAGAATTAAAGTATAGATAATGATGTGTAAATTTCAGTAGGGATGACAAATAATCACAAGGTACACTAAGGATACCAAATCTTGCTTGAGCACCAAAAGATGATGTTTAATTTTAGGATGCACTACCTTTTTGTTTTTCCTTTTTTTGATAGTCAATCAAGTTTTTGCTAAAAAATAATTCTGAACCAGGGTTAGAAGGACGACATTGAGGGTATCTTAGAATAAGGGCCCAGCAAGATAATTTATGCAAAATGGTTATTCTCGGAGCAAAAATGAAAAATTAATCTTTTTTAGGGCCGTAGTCATCTAATTTACACCTTTTAAACAAAACATGGAAATTAAAGTAAACGAGGGAGGAAGAGAAGAGCGCAATCAGTCCTCACCAGTCGGAAACAGGGTCAGCCCTACTCTTCTGGGTCGCTTCAAGGAGCTAGCTCTTCACCATGAAAGAGATCAAATTATATCATATGAGACACTTTACACTTAGCCATTCAAAAGAGATCCCATTTATATTCCAAGCCAAGTAGACAAAAACCCCACTGTATGGGGCGAACTTTCTATTCAAGATATCAACAAAACGGCGAAAGCACATAAGAATCACAGAAAAGCTATAAGGAGAACGGAAGACAAGGTGTTAGAAGATCGGTATGACATACACGATGACGAAGAAATAAGGGAAAAGTCCCAACTACTAGATTGTGTTGCGGCTATACCTGAGATTACAAAATCTTTGCCCATGCCGGAAGAAGGAAATCTGCTCAGCAGGAAAGTCGGCAGGGGATTTTCAGACTTCGCTTTCGCTAGGGTTGGAGCTTTGGGGGAAGACGGGGGATGGGGGAAGACGGAGCGACGGGAAAAAAAAGGCAATGTCGGTAGGGTTTTTGAAAAGAATATAAAAGTTAATTAATAATTAACATCCTCCAAAATTATTATCCGGGCTTAAAAAATTAATTATTAATTTAAAAATAAATTTTACCCGGGCTATTTATTGATTCATATTATTATTATTTTAAAACTTAATTAAAAATTAACTTTTCTCCAAAAATCTTACCCGGGCTACAGCCCGGGTACCATTGCACCTACCTGCCTCCGCCCTTGTACATCTTTCAAGAAATGTTTTTGATTGTGATGTTCTCAAACTACAACACTTTCCAAGTCGCAAAATCTTTCCAGAGATATTCCAAAGAGGGATGTTCCCAAGCTGTAATACTTCCCAAGTCATGAAATTTTTCTAGAGATGCTCCTAAAGGGGATGTTTCCAAACTGCAACACTTCAGTATTTTCAGGAATGCTCCCAAAAGAAACGGTCTCTATCCACAATGCTTTATTAATTTCAGGGATGCTCTTAAAAAGGTGTTCCCAAGCCATAACACTTTAGCCTTTTCAGAGATGCTCCCAAACAGGACATTCCTATGTTAGTATCTAATGGGACATTTGTATAATTAATGAATATATATGGTCATCAAATAAATTAAGTCAATTTTGTGATCTAAATTTTATTTGGAATTTGACTTAAGGGCATATTTATTATGAATTATAAATGTGGATACTATTTATAGTATTTTTAATTTGATGAGGGGCCAAATTAGAAATATGTCAATCTTTATAAGGGGTTATGGTCCTAAAAAAGGCAGGGCAACAGAATTATTTTCGCTGAATCCCCATCGTCAGAGAAACCTAAGGAAACCTAAGGAACTTTGCACCTTTTGGAAGATCATTCTCGGCTGCTAGCGATGGATTTCGGTACGCTTCCGAATTTTTTCTTCTTATTGTTTCTTAAGAATTGGATAGACGATGCATGCGTTGAGATTTCTCAACATTAGGAAAAATGCAAAAATGCAACAATTAGTATCAGAGCCAAGTTTATCTCAGTTCTTAAGAAATTCTACTATACTGTTCGGTTTTCTTTCTGTTTTTTTTCCACGATTCCTCTGCTCGAACACGGATTTTCCTCGATTTCTCTGCGTGTTTGGCTGACGACGAACACGGCAGCACACCGGCGTTGTCTGCGTGCGAGAGATCCCTGTGACGTCGGCGAAGTAAGAAACAGCGGCCTGGTGCAGGCGCCGGCAAGGCAAGCACCGGCAGCAGGCGAACTGCAGCGCGCAGGCGGGCGGAACTGCAGCGCACGGCGTGTGGGTTAGGGCAAGGAAACATGGTTTTTTTTATTAAGTTAATTAAAAAAAAGGGGAAACGTGCATGATTAAACCGAGATGTGTTACAAATTAAAGTGACGTTTTCCTTTCTTTGCATTAGTGGTGATAAGATTTCGTATGAGGCATTCCTATTTACATGGTCTAGTTTTATTATTCCTATTTACATGGTCTAATTTTATTATTCCTATTTACATGGTCTAGTTTTATCTCTTATGGTGTATTTAAAGGGTTGAAGGTATATGTAATTATTCGATTCACGTAAGTGTTTTCCAGAAATAAAATAAATCTGAGTTTGTCTTTTATTTCAAGTCCTTCCCCTCTTCTAGTATTCTTCTTCTTCACGGTTCGATCATCGAGGTCTTCCCTTTGGGAAACTTCGTTATTTTGTTACATGGTATCAGAGCTTTGGTTACATTCGTGAAGAAGGTATCATTGTTTTTTTCGATATGGAAGGTGGTGGTCGTGTTACGGGACTTGGTATGATGCTCTTGAATCAGTCCAACTATCGGATTTGGAAAACCTGTATGGAATCATATCTTGTTGGTGAAGATCTATGGGATGTTGTCGTCGCCGATGGTGTCGTTGCTCCGGAGAACGCCCCCGCTAAAGCGGAAGCGCTCAAGAATTGGAAGCAACGTAATGCGAAGGCAGAGTTTGTTTTAAAGAGGTCCATTTCATATGAGATCTTCGAGCATATAATGGGATGTGCATCGGCTCGAGAGATTTGGAATACGCTTGATCATTTATTCAACAAGAAGAATGAAGCTCGACTACAATTGCTCGAGAATGAGTTGGCGGTGGCAAAACAAGATGGAATGTCGTGTTCAGAATTTTTTCTGAAAGTGAAGAACTTGTGTTCGGAAATCTCTCTTCTAAATCCCGAAGAGAAGATCTCGAATGCTCGGATGAAGCGGTATATCATTCGTGGACTTCGGCCAGAGTACAGTCCATTTGTCACTTCAATTCAAGGGTGGGCTCAACAACCGTCGCTTGAAGAGTTTGAGAATCTTCTCTCCTCGCAAGAGTCATTGGCTAGACAAATGGCCGGAACGAGCATCAAGGAAGAATCGAGCAATGCTTTGTTCACAAAGAAGAGTGAGTCGATGAAAGATGTAACGCCCGCCCTTACGTGGGCTTTGACGGACGCTACAGTTTATTCATTCATTCATTTAAACTTTT
>NC_133868.1:5978254-6053099 GCF_044706935.1 Curcuma longa | reverse complement strand
CAGAATATTTATTTTCATTAAGATTCGAATTCTAATATTATAGAGAAAGCTCACAACCCCACAAGCAACGCTCTCTTTGTTCCCTTTTGATCCAAGCCGACAACAACCAACTCATTGTCACAAGACCTGCTCTGCTGCTCATCTCGTGATATATGTTATTGTTCTTTGCTTCCTACTTTATTCCTTACCCCGCAGTATCACCCCCCTTCAATACTACACCCATTAATTAGAGCCTTGTGGATGCTTAAATTGGAAGACAAGAAATCTTGTGTCATGAGCATTGAGCAACTGACAACAACAACCAAAGGCCTACCTAACATGTGATTTGATCTTAGAAATACTTTACTACACTACTCATCAGAGTTCTGCTGAGAATTTTCCTAGCTAATCAACAGGTTCCTGAAGAAAATGAAAATAGAGTTGCAGAAAGTGGATTGGAATAGGAACGAGGGGATGTGGTGGATGAGAAAGAAGCAGTTTTTGCTGCCCAAGAGAGGCAGGTGACAGAGGAACTCTTGTGCTTGATTTGATCCGTATCTTGATTAGAAAAAGGGACTGTGAAACAAAGTCTAAAGATCTGATAGGATCCAGTGCGATGTGACGGCCAAACTGTAACTTCACTGCTTGGAGACAACAGAGCGAGCCGGATGGGAGGGAGAGTTGGAGAGGTAAGCAGTGAGCGATAATTCCAAAGCGATGACAATTAATGGGCACACCGAACGTGAGCTCAACTCCGGCGTGGGTGCGCTGCTTCGCACGGACGTGCTCACTGCAACGTACCGCTTAATGGAACAGTGCAATTAAGGTCAGATGGCAACAGAAGTGGTGACGTACTACGTTCCAAAAGTGGAGCGAGGGAGCGAGAGAAATAAAATGTAATTTATATTTTGTATTATATTTTTATTCTACTCCATTAGATTTTTCATTTTATAAGTAAAAGATTTGAGCCCACGTGCATATTTAATCCTGTCACTTTTAGTCTTAATCATCAATAAATATTGATTTGACAATTAAAAAATATAAATAAATTGAAGATATTAAGGCAGTAGAACTCCAGCACAAACTAAACCCTTCGCCTACCCTATCATAATAAAGAAAAGCTCAATACCGCACGTAATCACGCCTCATCAAAGGCCAAATTTTTTGCATGCTTCAGCGAAAACTTCTCGGCGAAACCAAAATAAAATTAAAAAAACCGTAAGACGAGGGAAATTTCATGAACACAAGCGAACGTTTCAGGTTCTTCCGTCTTATGCAGACTCAAAAACGTTCAGCCACCGAAAACCAATCTCCATATGCTGAAAAAACTAATAGCAAATCGAAAGATATATTCTCTGCGCTATCACACTTCCTGATATCAAACGGAAGTTTTGCAGAAAGCTTAAAATCATGTCGAGATCGCATAGTACTACATCACTGAAACATTAAAAAAAAAAAGAAAGAGGAACCGATACCCGTGAGCTCCGAGGCGGAGGTGGCACGAAGGGGAAGGTTGTGCCGCGGGAGATGAAACCGAAGAAGCTCAGATTCCAATGGTAAGCGGAGAGAGGAAGGAGGGTTTATCAAATAAGTCTGTTTTCTTTTTACATATAGAAAAAAAAAATAGACAAGGAGGCAGTAGAACTCCAGCACAAACTAAACCCTTCGCCTACCCTATCATAATAAAGAAAAGCTCAATACCGCACGTAATCACGCCTCATCAAAGGCCAAATTTTTTGCATGCTTCAGCGAAAACTTCTCGGCGAAACCAAAATAAAATTAAAAAAACCGTAAGACGAGGGAAATTTCATGAACACAAGCGAACGTTTCAGGTTCTTCCGTCTTATGCAGACTCAAAAACGTTCAGCCACCGAAAACCAATCTCCATATGCTGAAAAAACTAATAGCAAATCGAAAGATATATTCTCTGCGCTATCACACTTCCTGATATCAAACGGAAGTTTTGCAGAAAGCTTAAAATCATGTCGAGATCGCATAGTACTACATCACTGAAACATTAAAAAAAAAAAGAAAGAGGAACCGATACCCGTGAGCTCCGAGGCGGAGGTGGCACGAAGGGGAAGGTTGTGCCGCGGGAGATGAAACCGAAGAAGCTAATTCCAATGGTAAGCGGAGAGAGGAAGGAGGGTTTATCAAATAAGTTGTTTTCTTTTTACATATAGAAAAAAAAAATAGACAAGGAGGGAAATACGCGCTCGGATATGCTTGGCATCTGATTTACTGTCTGTATTTTGCTGTAGGATCGATGATATTGGACGGCTTGGGTGAGCAAAATCATCCTTTTACCTATTATATAGATTTTTTTAGTATGGTCATTCCAAAAATAAATATGTATAGTTGGTCTGATGGTAAAACCTATTGTTCCAGCTGGATGCTAGAGATGACCAAGCCATCAGTCAAGACTATGCTACCTCAACTTTCGTTGGTCCCGCCGATAAGAAGAACCTGAGGAAGAAGAGAACTGAACGAACGGATTAATAGGTCGTCGGAAATTCCTGACAGAGCCACTTCGACTCTCAAGTCAACATAGAGCAATAATGGATCGAGAATAAAGAAGAAGTAGTATGTGTATGTAAAGAATTCGAGGGAGGTTGCTTCATACATGTGGGGATTAATATAACAATTTGAGGAACATGATCTTGGGGAAGTAACGTATATGATTAGTTGTCAAATAAGCTAATAATGTGTCATTAGAGGCACGATCTCTGACGGTTTCCAATCATCCAACGGCTATCTTTATCTGACGTTTGTGAGCATAAGTGTGCGAGAATTTCGGGAACCAAGTTTGGAAACTTAGTAATCGTCCTTATCCTTTTGGCAGAACTGATAAGTTTGGTTGTCTCTTTGATCTCGAGTCGAGGAGAGGCCAAACCATTTGTGAGCTGATTGAACCTGAAGTCGGAGAGCATGTGGCTGAGCTATGTCATTTGAGCGACCGAGCTGTTCGAGCGGCCGAGCTGTGAGAGCATGTGGCCGAGCTATCCAAGCGACCGAGCTGTGAGAGTATGTGGCCGAGCTATCCGAGCGGCCGAGCTGTGAGAGCATGTGGCCGAGCTGTCCGAGCGGTCGAGTTGTGAGAGCATGTGGCTGAGCTATTTGAGCGGCCAAACTGTGAGAGCATATGACCGAGCTGTCGAAGCATTACTGGGTCAGTCAAAGCACAGTTTGACCATCGATCGTTCGACATGCCAGGTCGGATGCCAGCTTGGATCGATTATTGATCCCTTTTTGCCATGTCAGACCAATAAAGACCCACCATATCACCTAATTTTTTTACACAACTCGAGTTTGAGTCTTCTCGATAACTAAATCATTTTTTATTATTAAAAGTTATATACAAGGTATAATGATTATTTTTGTCTCTTAGCCACCCCTAAACATAAAATTTACAACCCCCAAATCTAAATTATGTTTCGCTCCTACTTACTTATAGGGCATAGTTGAGTTGGTTAATGCGGGGCAGACTTGCTGAAGTGGATAATTAATGGTCAAATCTCGGCAAGCTGAGGTAATGTTTTCCCCGTAGTAATCAACTGTAACTTTTCGATTTAGCTCTTTACATATGATTGTACACCTTTTATTGAAATATTCTGCTCATACCTAGTGTGGTGATCGTGTTATGAGGATAATTGAGAGTGCCTTGTATTATGTTTTTATTTCTCCTGCACTTTTCAACGTCACTCGTAACCCTCCATTTTAAAGGGAATCAACCACATGTATTTTGTCATGCTAAATATGAACTTCTTGACTCTTGCTTGATTAGAATGATTGTTGGATCTCTTAATTTTCTTAAGATTCTCACTAATCAGCTAGTTGTAATACTTATCCACTCAAAACTAATCGTCAAATTCATTTTATTATTTATTATATCTAACTTGGGCAATAAAACTCTTTTATTGTATTTTATAAGTAATAACTATATATATTAATATTAATTATGAACTAATGAATTATGTATTAACTTGTAAGGAATTTTTTTAGATTTTATATAAAATTTAAAAATTACAACTGGAATCCGAGCTCATCACTTAATTACTATTTTCTTGAGAAAAAGTGATAATTAAGTGAAGTTGGGGTGATGCCATTCTTATGGACCTTGAAATAAATTAATTGTGATTAAAGTAGCAAATCATAGTCTTCTCCATTAAGGTTAGCGCAATAAATTTGATTTAACTAATTTTTTTAAAAATATGAAAATTTTGAGGGGTAATTGTAAATATATATTTATCCCAATAGTCAGAATTATCAAAATACAAGGGTGAAATCGAGACTTTAACTGGATAAGGATGCTTTTGAGAATCTAGAAATTTTGGGTGTGTAAAATTTAAAAGGTTGGTGCTGCTGGAAAGAATAAGAGAGAATTTTGTCGGTTAAAATGGAAAAAGGAAAATATTATAATAATTTATGGAGGGGTCAGATTTTGAGTGCTTAACGCTGCCGCTCGTAGAAAACATGTCTATGCGGCGGCGTCCACTTGACTTCGACTAACGACGAACTGTACGAGTCTCTCCCTCCCCACGTTTCTGGTTTCCTATCGATTTCAATTCCTTCCCCGGATCATCTTTCTCTCTCTCTCTCCTTCCAGGTGAATCGAAGTGGCCACCAAATCCCTTCTCCACTTTCCCCTCTTGTTCTCCCTCTCGTTCTCTAGGGCGCGGTTGATTGGAGCTACTGTAGCCGCCGGCCGACATCGAAGCTGTTCCCTTGGGATCGGTGATGCAGCACGGTATGAACTGATCTCCCTCTCCACCCTCGCCTAAACTTTTTTCCTTGTTTCCTTCTATGCTCTTTTGTTTTGTCATGCCCTCGTTGACTTCAGTTCTCTTCTCGGTCTATCGCCTTGTACGACCTTGAGGAGTTTGGGATCCGAGATATCGTGGCGCGGGTTGTTTCTTGGAGTGGAAAGATGTTCTTTGTATTCATGTGGTAGCACTTTGCGTCACCTTAGATTTTTCTAGTGCTTTTTGGAGGAAGTAGAATTGGGAACACATGTTTTTCCCCTCTTTTTTATTATTTTTTATTCTTTTTTGAACATTTAGTGAAATTTTATTTTGCTGAATTAGTTTACAGTTTATGGCATGCCGTATCCTATTTAACATGGAATTTACTTGAAGACGGAATTTTTAGATTGAAGTTAGGAACTCTATTTGAATGCTCCGGCTAAGTGCTAGGTTGAATTACTGACATCCAGTTCACTTTTATTCACGTACGTTTGGAGTTGATGGAATTAGATGTCTCTTTGTTTCTTTCACTTGCTAGTTTGGCAAATTGATCATTGATCTCGTTCTAGGTTTCGATATTGATGTGCTTCGCCAAGAAGCTCAGAAACGATGGCTGAAAGCTTCTGAAGTTCTTTTCATTTTAAAAGATTATAAGCGCTATCCTCTCACGCCAGAGCCACCTCACCTTCCACCCAGTAACAAATGTTTTTTGTACTTGTGAAATTAGCATTTTTATCAATGTCCCGCTCCTACCATTTAACATTGTTCTACCTTCTGCAATCTGCTTGGTTTGGCAGGTGGTTCTTTGTTTCTTTTTAATCGTAAGGTACTTAGGTTTTTCCGTAAAGATGGACATGCATGGCGGAGGAAGAAAGATGGAAGGACCATTGGGGAAGCACATGAGAGGCTTAAGGTTAGTTGAAGAACCGCACCCGCACTCAGTTTTTATGAATAGTTTGGCAAATTTGCTTCTATTACACGGCAAATATTATGGTACTAGTTATGTTGACTAGTTGGAAGTAATCCAAGGGTGAAAGGTGAATTGTTTTCTAATTAGGAATATAGTAGTCAAATTTGCATTCAAAACCTTAGGATCTTATGATCCAAAATGACTTGAACGATACAATCCCAAGTATGATCTAGATTAGGTTAGGATCTTAATATCTTATGGACCTACGATTCAATCTTAGGCCTGCTTACCGTATGTACATTCAACTAGACATTTAATGGTTGATATTAAAAGTTACTACATACTATATAAATATGGAAACTAAGAATTTTATTGTATTTTTTATATATTTTCTGTCAGAATGATGCTATTTTTGTTTTATTATATGATATTGATAATTTTAAAAATGTTTATAATAATATATATTGAAAACTAATATAAATTATAAAAGTCAAATATAGATCTAAAATATTTTAATTAAATTGTTGGACCTTGCAATTGTGTGCTCCAATCCTATGATCCAAATCTATAGATCTCTTCTTGTTCCTAGGTAGGACCTCATTCATGACAACCTGAGTTAGGATGAGTATATGTTGTACTTTGTTCCACAAGTTAGGAAGAGAACTATGTTCTTTTTCATTCCATGGTTTAGGAAGAGAGTTATGGTTTATATTCCACTATTTAGGAATACACCAAGAACAATTATGCATGACATCATGCAGACACCTTCCACATGTTTGATAGGTTTATGGAACTCAAGGTGCTGCATCATGAGCAGTTTCCAACATTTATAAACTTTGGCTTTTCATTTGAATTATGGGAAGTTTGCAGAAGGCACCATTACCCCAGTATAGACTGTAGATTGCATCGCCTTTGACATGATTGCTAGGTTTACAGACCACTGGATGCAACATTAGACATTTAATTTTCATCCTATTTATGGAAATTTATCCTACTTTTTGGATTTAGATTCAGTAAGTGAGAATATATGAATACCATAAAAACTAAGAATGTATTGATACCATTGTTATATACAATACTTTAGTTTCAAACCTATTGGTAAAATCAAAGCAGTGCAAATTATTTATAGCAGATAACTATATTAAAATTTTGGACTGCAAGCCCACAAGTACAACTACTTTGTGTTTCTTTAATGTAGAGAAAAGTTCTTATGCATAAAGCTTATATTAAATAGGTGTAACCACCTAACTCAATTAGGAATCTGAAGTGCCCTTCTAATGCTGTAAGTAAAATTGTCATAATGTCTGTAATGTCATATCTAAGAAATTAGTTACACCTGCTCATGGCATAGAATGGTAAAATACAGTTGAAGGCTAAAATGGCAACTGGTATAATTGTATTTATTTATTCATTTTTTTGAGGAAATGATCTACAATATCATCTTGAGAGGAACAACAATGATACACTTGATCAAATACAAAAGTTGTAGAACAACAAAGAGATGACAAGAGACAGATCAACCACATTCATAAGTAGCAAAGTTTGTGACAGCAACTCACTAGAGTAGATTTTTTCATATATAAAAGTCTTGTAGCTAACCTTCAAGCTGATCCAAGTGAAAAGGAACAACCTATATGTGGGAGAAACTACTCTCAGCCTACTGATGGATCATGGGGGAGTTTATTGACTATCTCCACACCAAGCATACGATAGTTCACATATTACATGATGTTATAAAAGAGGTGATTCTTTACTCATCATGGGCACCACATGTAGAACTCTGAAAGCATCAAATGTATTACTTTATCTATATCCTACAGAGCTAGTTTGTTACTTTGGGTGCTTATCCCAAATTAGTAGCTACTAGAAGCAGGTTTTTAATGTAAAGCCAGATAGTGTCAAGCCTTCCAGTTGTTATGCGTCTATGCCTCCATGGTCCCACCTCCTAAATGGTCGCAAGATAGAGATTGAGTTCCTCATAAGGAGGAGATCTGCCCTTGCATTGAACATAGATTGAAGGAGGGAGGCTTGATAATTGAGAGATCACTATCCTTTCTTATTTTGTTCTCATGTCGAGAGAGATGGCAGCAGTGGGTGAACATGTTGCGACAAGCATAATTCTTGATTTATGTCAACCAACACCAACTTGTACTATCATTTTATATGCCACTTTGTACCAAAATCTTATCGTGTTGGCAACCACTGATACTTGGGCCTAGAATGACAATATAAACCTTTGCGTGGTTTCTAGAAAAGATAAGAATATTCCAAGAATGATTGTGAGCTCTGATAGATCATAAAATGTAAGAAATTTGATTAAGATAATCACACATGTTCAAAGTCAATAACATAACAGATGCCATAGTTGGGACTAACATGACATGTAGGCTGGGTTCTTGATTAGCAGCTTATGTTTTGGGGATGAACAATTAAGCTTAACATGCCATCAATGAATAGAATTTGCGAGTATTGTTAACTAAAGAAAGTATCCATGTTAAGTTCTAGTTCATGCTGTTGGAGATTCTAGATCCTCATTTGATAGATAACCAGAGAAAGTTTATTACATTCATTATAATAAGGTGTAATTCTATAGAGCAAAAAAATAGGGGAAAACCTTTGTAAGATGATTGGGCATTTGCAAATAAGATCTGAAGAGGTTCATGGAAGTACTAAAAACATTTTCTCTTGATTTGACAAGTGATATTGTCCTAAATATCTTTGATTTCTTCTAAAATACCCATGAGTCAATAGGTATTAGTGGAGATTTGGGGGTTTGTGTTGCATATTATACTGGCCAACATATCTGAATGTATTGCACATGTGGACATGACAAAGTGGTGAATAAATATTTGCAGTCAAAACAAATATTGAATGAGAAATGTGTTTTAAGATGATTAGGGACATGAAGCTGGTCAAGCTCAATTTGTGGTGTTAGAAGAGGTGGAAGCAGATTTTGGGGAGTTTTGTTCGAAACAAACAAAAGAGAAATTGACTACTCCATTTGATTTTTGTTGTTTTCCTGTTCACTGGAAAGATCCTTGTAGCTCCACTTGTTCCTGAAAATTCAAATTGCTGACTGATAGCTGTTACAATTTGAATTGTTGTCAGTGTGAACTAGCGATTATTGGCTGGAGTAATAAGTCATGCTTTGCTTATAGCTCTCAAATAGAGAACCAGTACTAGCACTACTTTATTAGTACCAAATTACCAATACTAATGAAATGCACTCTTTGAAATAAGACATTGATTCTATTTATGCTAAGAAAAAAGAAACTTCTATTTAATGCACCTAACCTAACCTGATATCAATCAGTCTCACAGATTAAGTTCTGACTGCTGTCATTATTTTCTTTTCTCGGTTTGTTAATAGAATCTTCAGTTAGCATTTTTTTTAAAATCCTATTTCTCTTGTATGCATGATGTGTCTATGTTTTTTGAGAAATTAGAAGCTTTCTTTTTTTATTCTACTTTCATAGGTTGGGAATGTAGACACTTTGAGTTGTTATTATGCCCATGGGGAGCAAAATCCTTACTTCCAGAGACGTAGCTATTGGATGCTGGATCCGTAAGTTCACATTTCATGTTGAATTTTATATACAGAAGTATGAACCACCATGTAAATTTGTTGGTTTTTGATTAACAATATTTTGCAACTGTCTCTTTAAAACTTCATTTGCCTTCCAGCAAACTCTTGCCATCATAATATTAGACAGGCTTCCCAGTTCCCACCAGGAGAGTTGTCCTTATAATTCTAGTTTTTGTTCAGGAAATTCAGTATGTTACTTCCCAATTGTATCCATGATAATACCTGTATTCTACATTGAAGCATCTAGATTCGACTATGGCAGTGCTCTTCATATTAATGTTTTCTCTTTGTGTAAATTAATTTTCTTTTCATGCTACACGATAGTGTACCTCCACAGCTTATCATATGCACTCATGTCAACATGATACAGCAAAGTTATTGGTATAGGATATATTTTTGACTTGACTGATCCAGATTCAAATTAGGAAATTCTAACCTGGAGACTGCTACCACTCTGGTGTTACTAGCTAGATAAAAGGTTGAAGGAGTGAAAAAATTAGCCATAAAAAGACATCCGTGCTTACTCTCAAGTTAAATCTCAGAAATAAGATTCTACAAAATTCACAAATGTGATGATCATGCATAGCAAAAACTCATAATTCAAGAATCATGATATTCTTTTCTGTGAAATTACAAATATACCATTGTTGTCTCTGGCACTTAAACTTTTCATCTACCCTCTCTATACTTGTGTTGGGTACCTACACTTGGACAATGACACACCAAGTGGACAATATTTTTGTTGATCAGTCAGAAATTTAAAAATTGCCATGTCAGACACATGGGTTCATAGTTGTATCACATAGTTGTAGTTGAGTCCAAGTAACACAGATTGTCTGATCCAATGATTTTTTTGATACCCAAATGCTCCTCGCTTTGGGAGACAAAAAATGCTACTTTGTTAATGTTTGCAAGCGGCTATTGTGGATATAGACAGGATACCATGTAGCAGGAATAAACAATAATATTCCTCTAGATATTTTCAAACATATTGTGCCTTTTGTTGATAGCCTTAAGTACTTTTTGGCATGACTGTTAGGTAATGTACTTAAATATTTCTTTTCAGGGAGTATGAACACATTGTTCTTGTTCACTACCGAGAAGTTGATGAGGTTTGTCAATTAAATCTTTTCACTTCATTATGTTGTCTTATAAAAAGATCAACCGACAAGATGATGGAAAGACTGTTTAAGTCACAGTAGAAGGCACATTATTAAGACTAGATGACATGTCATGTCTCTGGCACTTGAAGATTGAGTGTTTAACCTGATAATCATCATTTTATTTGCTCTTACCCAGGGAAGATATGTTTCTGGATCGACCTTAAACTTCTCCATGCAATCTTATTCAAGTCTCAATCATACTTCAAGTAATATTAATGTGGATAAAGGCTATACGTCTGGAACTACTGTATTATATGAACCATCTCAGAGCCCTTACAGTCAAGGATCAACAGAAGAAGTCAGTTCTAAGTTTGTCTTAGAGAACTTTGATGCAAACAACTATACTAAATTTGATAGACTAGAAAATTCTGATAAAAATTCACAGCCAGAAGTCAACCAAGCACTACAGAATATTGCAGCACAGTTGAGTTTAGATGATGATGATAATTCCATTTACTTTCAAGAAAATCTACCGGAGTTCCCTACTGAGAATGATGATATACAAATCCTAGGACATTTTCCTTACGGACAAAGGGAGGTTTCTTTAGCACATGAAAATCTTCTTGAAGGATTAGATAGAGGACATCAAATTAGTGAAGTTGGAAAGCAACAAAACTATGCCACTGCTCAGCTGCAAAAAAGCCCAGGTAGTTTTATATATACCCTGATGGTTAAATTACGTATCATGTATTTTAAGATTTTCTCAGGTTTGTTGTTTATCCTTTTGTTCTTATGAATGCTTTCTGTAGCACATGAAATTCTATCTAAATTAAACAAGTCCATCTTTTTCTGATGGATGATCTGCTGTTCTTTCAGCAGATAATATGTTAAATTCTATTCCCATTTTTCTCAAAACAGGAGACATACCGTTCCTTGCATGTGGCGTTGAGACATGGAACAATGTTGAAACACCTGGTCCTACTTGAGAGTACATATTCTCACTTAGTGTCTCAGACTCCCAGTCCTATTGGGCCATCTGGAAAGAACCAACGATTTTTTTCTATGTCATCAAATCTTTTTGTTTTTCACCTTTGAATTCTTCTGGCTAATTGCTTCTGTTGGGAAAAAATTACACTATAAGTGTACAATTCATTGAAGCATGTAATATAAATGCTTCAAAGTTCAAACATAAGTATATGGAAACTGCCTATACTTGGACCATCCTGTAATCTAATCACTGCAGACCTTGCATTGCAAAGCATCCTGTACTGATCACACTTTTGTGCGGATTCTGGCCATGATACTCCAAAACTTCTTTGAAAATACAAAAGCCACAGTCCTAGTAAATAGAGGAGCTCCAACACAAATTTTCATTCTCCAAGTAAACAACAAAAAAAAAAAAATACTAAAACCCATTCTTATTCCCTGCTACTTTACTTTCTACTTTTTAGGTCTACTATACTCTTCAACCTTTCAAGTAATTGAGCATTCATGGTATTTGACTATATATTTGAGTATTATCAGCTAAGTTTCTCTTCGAAATTCCCCTCTGAATCTCAAATGACGGAGATGATGACATTTATCACCAACCAGATGCACTAATATTTCATTTTTAATTATGGGTTTTTTTAACAATATACTAGAGTCATACAGGTCATTTTCAATAATATTCTAGTTTTTTTGCAAACTGTTTTCATATGCTTGGCAGGACAAGTTGTTGCAAGGGCATGCTGATATCGCACTGTGAATCATTTTTGCTTTTGCTTTCATAATCATTTGATGGTAGATTGAACATCTGCAAGCTTCCTCCAGGTGACCATAAATTGCAGCAAAATCAACCATTATGCTTGGAATCTCCTTCATGGACAGATGTACTCCAGAACTCAAAATCGGTGGGGATGGATTCTCATGGAAGAAGTTCCAATTTCTTGGCCACCAATGGGATTCCTGATTCTTCCATCTCCAGAGTAAGTGCACCTAAAACTGGCTTTTATTTAAAATGACTTTGTATCATGGATCAGCAAGGTTACTCTCTTAGTTTGTTTAATATAATAGAACATAGATTTGTGCTCCCACTTGAGGAGTTGTTAGTTTGTAAAACAGCCAAAATATGGCTATTCTGTTGCTTATCTTTTGTCAGACTATTCAGAGAACTCCAATATGTTATGGGGTTATCCTGGTCTCACCATTTTATTTTGTACTTGTAACATTTTAAATTTTGTTTGTGAAAATTAAAATGTTTACCATGATTTCCACTTATGCTGATTTGTGTTCCTTTATAGGATCCATTACCTACATTTTCAGGGAGAGAGAATATTTCTACTTATTCGTTTGGCCCATCTGAGAATTTGAGTTCTTATACAGCAGAAGACAGTCCAAATGGTCATGAAATTTCTGAGACTGATTTACGTCCCCATCTATCTGCTACGAGAAGATTTCTTTTAGGCTCTGAGAACTCCATTGAGTCACCTATCACTATTTCTCAACTCAAGATGTTTGGAGAACACAATTCATCTTTAGGAGGTACTTTTGAAGGT
This sequence comes from Curcuma longa, assembly GCF_044706935.1. Lineage (NCBI taxonomy): Eukaryota > Viridiplantae > Streptophyta > Magnoliopsida > Zingiberales > Zingiberaceae > Curcuma > Curcuma longa. The sequence continues at coordinate 6,040,242 of NC_133868.1, read as the reverse complement.
AGAAAAGAAAATAGTTTTGATTGGATTGGAGCTGCCCCCATAGCTCTGGGAAGCAGTACATATTTGGCAGATTTCTCAAGTATTTTTGATCAGAGTCAATTTGGAGCTTCTCTTGAAACAGATTTAAGTTTGACTGTGTCACAGAAACAACGTTTCAGCATAAGGGAAGTCTCTCCAGAATGGGCATTTTCTTATGAGAGCACCAAGGTATACTTTTATCTCTAGAATTTGTTAATTGCTGAACATGTTGCTGATACTTGATAATGAACGGGTGTTAATAATGATTTTATGGATCGACAATAAAACTGGCCCTATTGCATGGTTAAACTTCCTTTTGTTTAAATAGGATCAGAACATAAAAAATGATTTTGATATCTTATTCTCACATGTTTCTATTAATTATCTTGTTAAATATGTAGAACTACTTTTTTAATATACTTAAAAGATTTACAAAGAGAACCATTTCAAGTGTATGCAGCTTTCTTTGCTCTGTTGAGCTGAGTTATCATTAGTTATATTTTGACGCAACAATGTGGTGTTCAGGTTATCATTACAGGAGATTTTCTTTGCAATCCGCTGGAGTCTTCTTGGGCAGTCATGTTTGGTGACATTGAGGTTCCACTTGATATTGTCCAAGAAGGGGTACTCCGTTGCCAGGCTCCTCAACATAATATTGGTAAAGTTACTCTATGTATCACATCTGGCAACAGGGAGTCCTGCAGTGAAGTGCGAGAATTTGAATTTCGGGCTAAGCTGACCACCTCTAACTATATAGATCCTTTATCCACTGTTGGTGCTGCAAAAGATTCTGAAGAAATATTGCTTCTTGCTAGACTTTCTCAAATGCTACTGTATGAATATGATAGTTCAACAATAGCAGTAGGTTCTGTGGACAATCAAGTAGAGAAGTCTAGAAAACTCAAAGCAACAGATGAGCATTGGAAGCAAATTATTGAGGCACTTGGTTCTGATAATTCACTAGATACCAAAGACTGGATTATGCAAGAACTGTTAAAAGACAAGCTGCTTAACTGGTTGTCAACGAAACATCAAAACAATAAACAAGCGGGCTGTTTGTTATCAAAGCAAGAACAAGGCATTATACACCTGATTTCTGGTCTTGGATATGAGTGGGCTTTAGGTCCAATCCTTGAGCATGGGGTTGGCATCAATTTCCGTGATGCAAATGGATGGACAGCACTGCATTGGGCTGCACACTGTAACAGGTAATTAAAATTGTTTGGCATAAGCATCTACTAGTGTTGAGGATTTGATGTGTCAGTTCTTGGAGTCATGGTTGTTTTTGGGACCAGTATAGTCTTGCTTCATTATGCGATGTCTGCTTTCTTGTCACAAATAATGATCTATCCAAGTTTCCTTCACAAAAAAGAAAATGTCTCTTTCATCCAACATTTTGCTAAATTTTAATTTATGAATTTTCAAGATCTCTTGCTTATATAGGTGAAACTATTTTCTTTCGCAGAGAGAAAATGGTTGCTGCGCTTCTTGCTGCTGGTGCATCTGCTGGATTAGTCACAGATCCCACTGCACAAGATCCAGTTGGAAAAACACCAGGATTCCTAGCATCTGCTAGAGGCTACAAGGGTCTTGCTGGATACCTTTCAGAAGTTGCTTTAACTAATCATCTATCTTCTCTAACTATAGAAGAAAGTGAGATTTCTAAGGGTTCTTCTGAGGTCGAAGCAGAAAGAGCAGTTGAAAGCATATCTCAGAGTGTCAAAAAGCATGGTGAAACAGAAGACGAACTTTCACTGAAGGATTCTTTAGCAGCTGTAAGAAACGCAGCTCTTGCTGCAGCACGCATACAAGCTGCCTTCCGTGCGCATTCGTTCAGGAAGAGGCAGCAAGAAGCTGCTCTCAGTCTGAGTTGTGATGATTATGGCTTGACTCCAGGAGACATACAAGGGTTCTCAGCCTTGTCAAGGATTCATAGGCCTTCTCATAGTTCTCAAGATCAGAATTTCGATAGAGCAGCTCTATCTATCCAGAAAAAGTATCGGGGTTGGAAGGGACGCAGAGATTTTCTTACTTTGCGCCTTCACGTAGTGAAGATACAGGTTTGCTATTCTTTCTTTTTGTTATTTTTTATTTGGTGTATGTTTATTTGATATTTCTTTCAAACATGTATGCAGCAATTCATGCCTAGGGTTCCAAGTTATAAAATGCTACTTCATCAACATCCCTATTCAGTTCTTGCATCCTTTTGAGTTCAAAAATAACTTGCAAAATTCTCATATTTTCTATCACTATGGAAACCTGTTAAAATGAAATGAACCTACATAATGAGGTTTCTCATATTGGAACAACTTTCCTTGTTTTGTTAAATTTCTTGAGGCATAAAACTTTTAAGAAAACAATAAAGCATCTTAGCTTACCTACTATGTGCATCAAAATTCTTATCTCATCCTGTTAGGGATCACATCAATCTTTATGCTACTTGCATTCTTGTGATGAATTCTTCAGCTAAGTTGCTAGATTACAATTTCTCACCTGTCACGACTAGATTATTTTCCAAAGATTCTATGTAGCTCCAATGTCCTTTTTTTGAAGAAAATCAGCTTGAATGTTTTTAGTCAAACCTTTTCTTAGCTTATGATCTGTTGTACAGATATAAGTCATAAACGGAGAGAAAAAGGGGCCAAGCACATTGCTTTACAGAAGATAAATTGTCCGGCAATTTTTATGATACAAAATCACTTTTTCCCTTTGGTCTATATTGACAGGCTCATGTACGAGGTCATCAGGTAAGAAAGAAGTACAGAGAAATCATATGGACAGTTGGTGTCGTTGAAAAGGTTATATTACGGTGGCGGAGAAAAGGAGCTGGCCTACGGGGGTTTCGAGCTGAGCCAGAAATTGCCAATGAAGAGGAAGATGATGACATAGCTAAGGTTTTCAGGAGGCAAAAGGTGGATGCAGCTGTTGGTGAAGCTGTTTCAAGGGTTCTATCAATGGTAGACTCCCCTGATGCAAGGCAGCAGTACCGGCGCATGCTGGAAAGATACCATGAAGCAAAGGTTTGTCAAGTATAAAAACAGATACATGGATATATTTTGAAAATGATTTGTAGGGTAATTAATATTTGCCATTAACATGACATGATTTATCTGTTCCTTGATTCAAGCAAATGAGAATGCCTCTTGAATGTATTTTGCAAGAACCTGAAAATGCTGAAAAGTCATTATTTCTTAATATTTTACCAGTCTTTAACTCTATTTAAAGTTTTCTTTAGATAATATATAATGGCAGCGCTGACCTCCATTTTTGATGAAGACAAGTTTTGAACCCAAGACAATGGCAACATTTCCTAAGGTCCCTACAGCTAGTTAGCATCCTCAAGTCATACATACTTTTTTTGGAGTATTGCTCCAGGTCAAGTCATTCATCATCATCACTGCAAAATCCATGCTCTAACCTCGATAGACTTTCAGTTAGGAGTCTTTAGGAGCCGAATGCCATCTTAGCCTACCCCAAACCACCTTTTCTATAGACTAGCAGCTTAATGATATGGATGGCTATCTGTTCTATCTGTACAAAAACTGTGCCCATTTTGATTAGATTATGATGCTTTAATTACCAGGTAAATGCCTGGTTGCATCCTAAAAGATTCCTTGTTTGCTGAATTCAATGTCTTCTCCATTTCTCATCTAAACCTGAACTTATCTAAACTGCATTACCAATCAATATATTTCTTCACATATCATGTTTGTATAAACACTGCTGTGCTAACTTCCTAGAATTTCTTTTGCACACAACCAACAGGCTGAATTGAGCAATTCGGATGAAGCCACATCAGGATTTGAAGATGACTGTGAGGTTGCCGACAATGACTTTATTTACTGACACAGATCAAACATCTACTGGACTACTTAGATGGTGATGTGTTTACGAGAATGTTAATAGCTATTTTTTATACAATTTCATGGTATTTGACAGCTTATAGATAGAGTTTGGTGTAAATTATTGATGTAGATGTAAACTAATAACGCTACCTGGTGGTGCTTGTAATTTGAACAGAAGTTCAGAAAGTGTTCTCGAATCAGTAAGGAACTCTCTTCCTTTAAGTTGTTTGATTATAGCCAAAAGCTGTGAATTATTTCCAGACATCATTGGAACTTTGTCTTATTCCAGAGTGGATTTGTGTATAAATTTTAAAGTTTTATTTTGTATTTATATCTCAAAGTGATATCGAATCGCCTGTTATTAAATGTATTTTTAAATTTTACCAAATTATATTTAGGTGATTTTAGTTTGTATTTTATGTACTATTAAATTTTATCGTAAACAATATTCAATTTATTTTAACTGTTAATAGTTTTTTGAAATATTATTAATTAAATCTACTATACTCGTTATTAAATTTTAGTTTGGATGTTATTAAATTTTAAAAACTATATTTTAAAATTTATGCTTAAATCGGTTTGAATGTTATTTTAAATCTTATTTTGTTGTTTATATTTTGAATAAAAATAATTTTATATTTAATATGACATAGGGAGATGGCCACGTAGATTGTCGGATCCATAATTTTTATTTCTGCAGGAGTATCGTACCGGAACAAGGAGATGAATAAAGTTAGGTTTGGGTTTTCGATTGGTTGTCCTTGAGCGGCGGCGAACTCCGATTCGGGCGATAGGAGAACTCTTGCTCGACGAACAGAGGTGAGTTGATTGTTTAAATTTTCCTCCGTTCTTCGATTATAACTCCTTCCTTCAGTGCATTCGCTTGCATGCTTTGACGAATTTAGGGTTTTCCTTTCAATTTATCATATATTTGCTGCAAACTATTGTCCGTTTCTATAGATTAGGATAAACTTGCACTATTGCATACAAATTTCAAGTTTCAACCGACGAAGACTTTGTGCTTGGAATTAAGATAGACAAACCCTTATTTATGGAACTCAAGAAAAGGTAACTTGATCTAGCAATGGATAGTGATGGCCCAGAGCACGGAAAAGAGAAGAAAAAGAGAAAGATTGAGATAAAGAGTTTCTAGATCTAAACCCAGTAGAGGTTGCTTATTTTGAAATCTGAAAAGGAATAATACCTGGCCAGCCCACATGGCAAAGTCCCTTAAAATCATCCTTAGAGTGTAACACATTGGAGTACCTAGGTTGGGTTAGACAAAAGTCAAAAAGGTGATAAACATCCCTTTGAGCTTTGCACAAGTTGCCTTGCTATAGGCATCAAGTAAAACGAAGCTAATAATAAAAGTGTCTCTGATTAGCAAATTACTAATATCGCTAATCATCATCACTGTTATGGTGGGGTGACATCTAAGTTGTGTTTGTCCTGACTATTTGTTACCAACTATATGAATAATGTTCCTCCATTGAAATTTATGTTTGGCTGTACCAATAATAATATTCATTTATCCACATTGGCCTACAACAATGTGAGAACCTTCATTAATTTGCATTACATTTGGGCGTTGATATGATGGATCCCTTCTAGGTGACAAAAATATCCCTGATAATTGATTAAATTTTCTAGATCACCATCTCATGCACACGAACATGGACTTGAGCTAGTTGAACTAAAGATGGGATTGCCACTGAAGATTGAATGTTTCTATCAGTCTTTGAGATAGATGACACTGGTTATCCTTTCCAGATTTGTACTAATTTTTGAGCTTGGTGGGCCAGGGTTGGATTGTAATTGGGTTTTGCTTTGAATCTATTTCATGGATTACTGCGGTTCCTGAACACAGTCCGTTCTTCTCTTGTCTACCCTGAATTGGATGTGAGACCTTGGAAGCAGAAACATAAACCATAGATTCGATTCTGGCACAAACTGTGCTCAGGAACCATGCCAATTCTTGGATTTATTTCCTTCCAAGAGAGTAAACACAGCATAAGCATGAGCACACATTGACTTGGTTCAGACTTTGCTAAAATCTAGCTTGACAGAAAACCTTTGGGTTCGGAAACAAACCAAAATATGTAATTGTTGAAAGACACAACCTGATCCAATTCTCATTTCTATTTTTTAAAATGTTTATATATTTTTTAGAATTCTATATCAATTTGTGTTTGATTGAGTCAAATATAGTTGGACTAAGTGATACTAGGTAGGTTTCTATTGATTTTACATGATTGATAAATTCATTTTATTTATATCTCTTATCATCGTCAAGCTGTGAGTCCCAACTATTGTGGGTCTGCTACATGGATTTACCCTACATTTGATATCCATGTCCATTGGTTTAAGCCTAACTCAACATTCATCCCTTTTCATCTGCACTTGGGATTGCTTTATGGTTTTTTTTCTGTATGTAATCATAAATTTAAATAATGTTTTTTAATTAATACTTAAGTTGATTTAAAAAAAAAAATCAAAATCCTATTTGAAACATGAAATAAAATTTCAAAACCTGATCAAATTGGAAAAGAAAATCTAGCCCAGTTAATTCCAGATTGTTCAGGGTTTTTCCTAACTGTAACAAGTGTTCCAGCACAGCTAGGCCTTACATTTAGATAAATTTGTAGAGAAAGCATTCACTGACCAAATGTTGCCCAACCTCTACAAGGATAGCTGTGGTGCGTCCCCCGACTAACTCTTTTGGCCTTGCTTACTTTACATCTTGTGCTATCCAACAGTACTAAGGATCAGATGCACACCAGAAGGGACAACAGGCAAAAGAAGAGAAAAAGGAAAGAAGATAAGTATGGAAAAAGGAGGCACTGTTTTTCTCTGATACCAAGATTGAGGGAAGGGAAGAGGAGAGAACCAGAAATCGGTTAATGCTAGCCATTAGAATGCCTTTAACATTCCACAAGATGCTTCTGTAATGTGAATCTGTTTGATAACCATTGTTGACAGTGGAGTTTGATTACCACTCTTTAACATCAGAGCTCTGATTCTTACTGTTAAAGTCTACGAGGGAGCCTAAAGCAACACCTGAAATACCAAGGTACTTAGATGTGAGACCACTTGATATTTAAACATGCTTAAGAAGTCTTAATTATCATTCTGCAGCTAAGGGTGGAATTTCTTCCTCCTAGCCCATTCTCTTCGCTCTGATATGTCTTCTTATTTGACATGCTCCTTCCCCATTCTCTTTACTCTGATATGATAATGTCTTCTTTCAATATGCCCCTTCAAGTCCAACATCATTAGAGGTGAGAGACATACCATGTTAAAGTTCTAGAGGGAGATAAACCAAAATGCAAAGGCTTAGGTGGGATATCTCTGGGTATTTAAGCATTCTTAAGAAGCCTGTCTTAGCAATGTGGTATTAAGGGTAAGTGCCAACCTCATCTCATCCTCTTTACCACCTTTGACATGTCTTCTTTCAACACTTATCTCAAGGGTTTGTCTCTATAACCAAATATTCAACCATGGAATCAAGAAGAAAGTGTAATTATTTCAAGATAAGAATGCAGTATTGGGCGGGTGAAGTGAGATGCAATAGAAGAATGAAGGTACAATTGTTGCAAGGAAATCCTAGTACTATAGCACCCATAATCAGGTCTGATATTCTCTGTTCATGCAGCAGCCTTTGGACAGCTTGGGTATGCCTAAGTTCCATTACTGGTGCACGTGTGAAGTCCCTTTTATTACTTGCATGTAAATTTATATGCAATCAGTCCCTTTTGCTACTTGCATGTAAATTTAGATGCAATGTCACTCTTATTCACAGTTTTTTATTGTTTAATAAACTTAAATCTTATATGAATAATAAATGGGTTTAGTGAGTATTCCTAAGTGCATCTGTTTAATATTCACTTTATTGTCATTTGAAGAATAAATGGGTTGTTTCAGTGAGATCTGATCAATATCTTAACTAAGCAGTGGCATTGTCCATTTTCCTCTTTTGATTCTGCAGCCAAAATTCACTAAAGAAAAAGCAGAGTATCTTGGTGATACACCGTATAAATCCTAATTTTTAATTTGATTTGTTTCTTAGTCATTTTAATTATCTTTGACACATGCCCAATGTATCTTGAATCTAACTAGTGCCTTAACTCTTAACTCTCAGTATATAATATGAATTAAAAATTTAACTTAGCTTCTAAAAGAATAACATAGTTTTTATTGTCTCAATCCAGGTACATTTCATTTTGGAGGAAGAGCTCCTCTAGGCTAGCACACAGCTCAATGGCGAAGCACCATCCTGATCTTATTATGTGCCGGAAGCAGCCAGGGATCGCAATCGGCCGCCTGTGTGAAAAGGACGACGGGAAGTGTGTTGTATGTGATTCATATGTTCGCCCATGTACACTTGTGCGCATTTGCGACGAATGCAACTACGGTTCATTCCAAGGAAGGTGTGTCATATGTGGTGGAGTTGGAATTTCTGATGCCTACTATTGCAAAGAATGCACTCTTCAGGAGAAAGACCGTGATGGATGCCCCAAGATTGTCAATCTTGGAAGTGCCAAGACGGATCTCTTTTATGAACGCAAAAAGTATGGATTTAAGAAACGTTGATCCATCGTCTCTATTTGCACTGATATTGTAGTTTATTGTTAGAATTTATGTATGTTTTAACATTCCTTTTGTTGCTACGGCAAATTACTGTTTTATGTTTATTGTTTTGTAACGGTATGCTATAATATCATATGTATGGATGATCTAGATTTTATTCTTAGTATAATTCTATTATAGGAAGAATTAGAAAGGTAATTTTAGTATAATAGTAAAGTTGTTGTCGTATGATTTTATAGTTATATATTTATGTTGTGGAAATAATTTGTTACAATACAAGATAAAAAATGTGTATAATAGTTTTAATATAGTTTAATTCTTTTTCAAAATCTCACATTGATCAGAGTTTTATGTATTGAACTATTTTTTTATATGAAGAATTAATTTTGATTATATGGAAAATTTTAGAGTATAATTTAGATAATTAAAATATGCTTTTTAATTGAAGTCTCTAGTGGATAAAATTTAATTGGTGTTTTAGTAATAGTCTATAATATTATGTATGGATAGATAAATTTTTAAAAAGTTAATCAAAGTAAAATTAGTGATAATGGGTTCAAATTAATTGTTTTTTTATCCTTGAAATAGATACTAGTAGATAAATGTTTATTTAAAAAAAAAAAAAAAAGGGGGGGGGGGGGGGGGGGGGGGGGGGGGGGGGGGGGGGGTTTTCATTTTGTAACACTGATGAACTAAAATAACTCAAAAATATTTCAGTAAAAATTAAAGGGTCTTTTCACTTATAAAATTGATGGACTTAATAACTCAAACTATTATTCTATAAATAGGTAACCATTTATTTAATTTTATAGGCAAATGTTTTTATCATAAAAGTTAAGCAAATTTAATCATTTCAATGCAACTTTATTATATATATAATACTAATTAAGTCAAAATTGGTATTTATCTTTGTTATTTTTAAGAGATATTTGAATTATTTCAATTCAGTCAAACTGTATAACTAAATCAATTAATCTTGTCTTTTTTAAAATGTAAAAAAATGTGTTATGTTAAATTAAATGGCATTTACCTTTTTTTTAAAAAAAAATCCATCATTCAAAGTATTCACCAACATTTAATTCCTTAAAATGATTTTTTTTCCTTCACAACAGAGAGTATTTTAATAATGAGAAGTCTATTTTGGTAAGGGATAATTGCTGGTACTGTTTTAAGAACTGTAACACAAATTTGATGAATAATTTTAATTTTATACCAAAATTAGTATATTGTAACTAGCACATAATGTTTTTTTTTCTAACCAATTAATTGACGCACAAACATTTGACGCATTAAAAGCACACAATTAATAATATGTTAGATTTATTATAAAAAAAATCTTGGGCGCATTAATTGGATCCTAGAGGGTTGAAATATAGGAGTTTAAAAAATTTACGACTTTAATTAAATTATGTATCAAGATTTACCTATATATTTTTTATTTATCCTAATCATCATTCTAGTTTAACTCAATTAAATGTCCATCATTCTATTTCCTTTCTTTGTTGGTTTGGGATCTGTCAGTCTTCTGTGTTACTCTATGCTTACAGAAATGTTTGGGTTGAATAGGTTTATGTGAAATTTAGTGCACTTTTCCGTTTGTCAAGAAATCAGTATCCATATGAAGACACAAGAGACATTCTTTCTAAGGTCATCTCCAGCTTTGGGGCTAATCATGTCATGTGGGGAAGGTAATTGTTCAAAGTTTTTTCTGTGAGTTGATAACTGCAACTCTTCATCAAAAATAAGATCATTAATTCTCTTTATGAGCAGGCTAATAATTTTTTATGCTTCACATTTCGCATCACTTGCTGGTGATTTTATATCTGAGCATGTGATGCAATGACTTCCCATTTGTTGTCAACGAGTGTGGTTATAAAGAGGCAAAGGAAGCTGTTCCTCTCATAGCAAACCATATACCCTTGTCATCGGCCGATATGGAATGGATAATGGGTAGGACGCTCAGGCAACTCTTTCACCATCATGAATGGCAAGCTTAATTACTATTTTAGTTTTTGTATTTGGCATATTTTCTTTTGCTTTGTGCGACTACACCACAAATTATTGACACCCAGCAAAAGGATGCATTTCAAAATGAAGTGGAGGGTTGAAGTATTGTTAAAAATTGTACTCTGAATTAGGTACCAGAACCAGTGCAATCTTCACCTGAAACATTGGTTTTGGATAAGAGCACTTTGGAAGGTGTTCTTGTTTCCTTGCGTCTTCTCTTTATTCCTGTGTTGTGGGTAGGCAGTTGCTCCCCCACCACCATTTGTGTAGATAAAGTTCCTATCTACACAACAAAGAAAAGGTGCAGTGTTCTTTAAAAACTGTTATGGTTCTATGACTCGCAACAAGTGTTTTTTCTCCTAAGCACCAACCCATGTTCTGCACAACATCATGCCAAATATTGCAGTTTATTCCATTTTAAAGATAGCAATAGAAGTGCACATTTCAATTACAAATTTCTTGAATAGTTTATGCCAATCGTTTATTTACAAGCAAAGCACACAGCGGTGAAGATGTAGGATTATGCCGCGAATTACTATGCAGGAACAGCAAAACTCGGCTCCTGCCAATTTGGTGGATCCATAACCAAACATGGGTCTGATTTCTCAAAGTCGGCAACCTGCGAAACAGGAATTCTGTGAGTTGCAACATTCCTCATACGGTTATACCAAGGAGCAGGAGCGAAATCACGCAGACAAGCAATGAGTTCAACCTTTTGCCCACAGCTAGGGCAGTAATGGTACTTGTGCCACAAGCAGTCCATGGATGGGCAAAGGAAGCAAACTCCCAGCATAAATGGCATCATGCAACCAAAAGCTGCCAGGCTCGGTTTTGATCTGTTCCCAATCAAAGAGTTTACATTCGGTGACTTAATCCAACGCCTTATAAACCATTTACGTGTAATGGATCACAATTCATAAGTTCATACCAACATTTGAAGACAAGAAATGGGGGGGGGGGGGGGGGGGGGGGGGGGGGGGGGGGGTGGGAATAGCTCTACAAACACCACAGCTTCTCAAATTACTTAAATTCATTGTCAAGGCATACTCATCAAAGAGAGAACTACTACTTAGCCACTCTTATTTTTGTTAGTCTTTGATAATCTGTGTTTATCTAGCTTGATTGAGGTGTTCAACATTGGTTTATTTTGATTTTTATACAAGTATAATTGGAACCTTCATCTTTGAAATAAGATCCATTATCAAACTCCAGCAGCTTCTACTAGTTCATGTGTGTATGTAAGCATTTGAGATCAACTACATTGATCTTATCCCTCAATTAACATGTGTGTATGTAAATTCCATGTAAGTTCTACATTGATTATTATGTTAACTAGAATTTTCTTTGATATCATTACCTACACCTTTCAACTCTATTTGACTCAACTGGTTGAATCACAAAATCTCAAATGTTAGATCTAAATTGGTTAAAACTTCAAGCATAAACAAGACAATGGATATATCTGTATATTACTGTTTAAGCATAAAAGGTGAATCAAAGCAACGATGTTCCATTAACAAGGATTGCCAAAAATCAAGATCACTTGATTTCATGGATATCAACCATCAGTGACACAGAAAATATGGCTGGAGCAAAACTTTCTTATTGATTTAAACAACGCCGCAATAGGCAAATTTCAAAGCTAGGATGAAGAAAAAGATTGCGATATGAACCCTAGAAATAAGATAGAAAGATATTCACAATTTAGATCAAATTCAACCTCGTCTTCGCCTTTCATATACTGTGATCTGGTACTCAGATGGGTGCCATCACTGAACTAGCGATCAAACCCATCGTAGATAAACAATTTTACTTTTTAAAAGTAAAAGAACCCTAAATGAAGGGAAAAGCTTCACTTCCCGGATCGTTGACCAATGAAAATTTTAATTTCGGACAATATTCCATAAAAACACCAAATCTCGGCACTGTCCTCGATCTTCAATCTCTTACCTGTTCGATTCTCTCAGAAACCACCACAAAAACGAAAAACCCCAAAACCATTCGGATCGACAGACAGGAACGAGCAGAACCAGGAGGGGAAAAGTACGATCTTAATAGTGGAAGACGGATCAAGGTACTAAGGACGCATCTTCTGAAGAAAGGGGAAAAATCGTACTAGGTAAAGGAGAATCGGAACCTGATGGTCGTGAGGCCGGAGGACCCGCAATAAACACACTGGAAGGGTGCAGGGGTGTCTCGGAACATCGTCTGCTGTAAAGGAATCCCTTTCGGGGTCGCCGTACACCGCATTGGGCGGGATCATCCCCGCCTGGTAAGGGTTCTGACCCACGTAATACATCTGCGGCGGCGGTGGCGGAGGCGCTGCCTGGCCATAAGCGTAGCCGTAGGGCACGCCCAGCTCCGGATCTTCTTCCTTTCCTTTTGTCGCCATCACCTCTCCTCTTCCCTTTCTCTGGCGATGATCGATCGCGATTTATCGATCTACCCGACGTTGACTGGCCGCCTCGTCGGAGCGATACCGTGTTACTTTTACAAATACATCCCCTCAATTTTGCAATATCACAAGTGGGAGGTTTCGGGTCAACGTTTTATGTTGACTTGACTTTTCCTATATGGAATTCAAACATCAGCCACTTTAAAATTTTCATAATTAAAATAAACTATTTTTTAAAGAAAATTCTGACGGATCATTAATAGGATTTTGGAAACTTACTATTTAATGGAAATAATAATAAAGAGAAAAAAAATGTCCAATTCAATCTCAACTTTTTTTATTCAATCAAGCAATTTTATTTTGTTTTCTTTATGTTTTATATTAAAAATATGCAAATAATTTTATATTAAATAATTTAAAAATAGATAGATTAATTTATATTAAATCACAAGGGTGGTAAAACCACATATGCCATCGAAGTTATAATAAGACTTATGGAAGAAATGCTATGCTGCGTGATGAGGAATTCGAGATTCATACGCGACACCTTTGACCTACCGCTGTTGTCCTCGCCCTCACCATGTCGTCCGACTACCGTCGGCCACCGCCTCAGGTGCGATCGACGCACCACTCACTGCCGCTCCATTTGGCATCGGATTTTTGATCGGATAGTGATCGGAATCTGGCATAATTCGACTAGAAAAAGAGTCGGCAATGACGCGACCACTGTTGATCATGCGGCCACTACCGATCATGATTGGCCAGAATCCGCCGTCGGACGGAGCGACGGTGAGCGACATGTCGATCACGGCCGAGGCGATGGCCGACGGTAGCCGAACAGAACAGCGACAACGACGGTGGGTCAAGCGTCTCGCACGAGTCGCGTACGGGTGTATAGTACCGGATAGCATTCTCAAAACTTGGGTGCAAACAAATAGCGGAATAATATAAAATATTAATATTTAAATTAAAATTAAAATTATATAAAAATAACGATGAATCCCTGCGTGATCTTGAGAAGGAGTGTACTTTTTTTTTATACCGCGGACAAACAGATGAAGACAAAGCGGCCAACACCCTCGTTGTCTCCATCTCCTTCGAACATCTCCTAATTTAATACCTTCCTCTCACTTTCTTTTGATTTCCTTGTGTTTTTTATTGATTTCGATACAAAGCGTCAGAGTTTGAGATGTTTTGCAAAATAATTGGAGCAAGTTTAATTTGGAGGAAGGGTGTCGTATATATCTTGGGAATGTTGCGTTAACAGTGGCACCTTCAGCTACTGCTTCCTCCTCCTCCTCCTTCCTTCTTCCTTCTTCCTTCCATGGATGTCTTCTTTTCCTTCGCAGACCATTTCCAAAGGCTCCTCCTTCCTTAGTTACTCCGCTTCTCCTCTTTCTTGTCTCTTGGTTTTTCTCTCGATGACGGCTCCCAACATTGAGATGATTGCGGCTTTGCTTCGGAGCTGTAAGGTGGGGAGGGAGCGAGGTCTGCGCTCGCCGGCGGCGCATCTCGTCGGCGGCAGCCCAGAAAGTGTCTCCGTGGAGCTGAACTCGGAGACGGCGCTGCCTTTCCACTGGGAGCAGTGTCTCGACATGCAGGTATACGTCCCCACCTCCTTAAATGCTTCCTTCTTTTCGTCAATCATTGATTATAAATGCACCGAATCCGTCTCCAAGATCGTGTTTTGGAACCATTTCCGGCGTCAAAATCGTTCCTTTTGTGCCTTGTGGCAGACAGGGGAAGTCTACTACTTCAACCGGGAGACCGGAACCAGGACGAGCAAAGACCCCGTACCGTCGCCGGCGACTACTCGTCGAGTTATCATTCTGAGGAAGACGTCTCCTCCTCCTCCTCCGACAGCTTCTCCGGCCTCGCCAGCGGCGGCAGCAGCAGCAGAAACGACAACGAGGACAGCAGCGACAGCACCGCCAACTCTTGTCTCACCTCCATCTCCTCCTCCTCCTCCCCTTCCCTGGCGACCGCCGCCGAGCCTCTCGTCTCCGCCGGATGTCGGTCCTGCTTCATGTACTTCATGGTCCCCAAGAGCGACGACTCCTGCCCCAAGTGCAGCGGCCGCCTCCTCAAGCTCGGTCGCCACGGCAACCCCTGAAACACCTCAACCTCGAGTCTTGCTCCTGTAGTTTGGATCGATCCAACGAGAACAAAAAAAAAAAAAACAAAGATCGATCCAACTTTTATTCTGCGTCTTAACATCTGCAACATCTTATGCTTCTTGGAATTCTTTAGAACTTAAGTCTTAGTTTCATCCTCCTCAATGGAGCATCAACCAATCTTTTTCCCAACAAAAGCTTTCCCTTATGAGATCACCACGTTTGTTCTGCAACAACTGCCACTGTTTCTCCTCCAATTATTTTCTTGCGTTAACAGTTGCGCAGAACCCATCGATCGACCAGCGGCGGAATTTTTGAAGTCGAGTGGAAGGAGAAGAGGAGAGGAGGGAATAAAGTGGAATGGTAAAGTTCAAGTGGCTCAGAGACAAGAACCTCGCCTCGGGCTGCAGAAAGGAATCTACACAGAGTGCAGAAAGTAAACCCTCTTTCCCTCCTCCTGCACAGCAGAGGAAGAGGGAAGAAAGGTATCAGAAATCTACCACATTGTTCCCTCAAACCAATGATCCAGCGGTCTTTGCCTTGAGAAACAGAACCAGCCCATGCGTATTCACTAATCAACCAATGATCTTGCTGTAGTTGCGCAAGTTTTCACCAAACCTTGCACTTCAAATGCTGGAGTAGATCGATAGTTCCAAATCCAATAGAATGATCATATGATCAAACATCAGAAGGAGAACGCCAGGCTCGTGCATTTCAAAATTGTGTTAGAACCAAAACTGTAACAGGATCATGTGCAGCTGTTATTTGTTGGCGAGATGCGTAAGTAAACATGTAAGACTGAGTATGAACAGTCGCTGCAAAAATTCCTTTTGTTTTGTCCTCCGCGCCCTCCTCATCTGTCATTTTTGTTTTGTTTGTTCTTTTGCTTCCTTGTGTGAAATGGCAACATTTTGAATTCCTAAAAGTTTTTAGATTCCGGAATCAAATTCCAACTAATAATGAAAGGAATCACTAGAGAAGATGTGAGAAGTGGTATGCAAGTATTAATAATTTTATCCATGCAACCTAAATGTGATGTTAGATTTGATAAAAATAAAAGGTTGTGATATTTATGATAAATATATGTATTAATCAATCCTCCTAGTTTAAACTCCTACATTAGCGTAATATTATAGAACACTCCCTTAGATTACTTAAAGCTTTCTAAAACATCTTAGTGCATAAATAAACACACATGCAAATTGATTTCAAAATTTAACTTTTACATCAGCTCTAATAATTGACACATAATGACCAATATTTTTTATTTTTACATCAAAAATATTCAATGTTTCAAAAAGCTATAATATGTATATATATATCTTTTGACTGGAATTGAATTGTAAAATCTATAATATATTAAATCAAAACTCATTCAAAATTCTATACGTATTATCTTTGCACTTGAATTGAATCACAAGATCCATAATATATCAAATTAAAATTCATTAAGATCCATAATATATGAAATTAAAATTATCTATCTGATAATACCACATAAAAGATAGGCTTCGAACATACCACAGAAAAGAAAAGCCACTCCACGTGACAAGCTTATCCTGGAGCCAGCCTCCTACAACTGAATGCTTCTGCATGCCAAAGTAAAGTGAGCCCCAGAAGAGCACAAATGATAAACAGGAGCTCATTGATAAGGCTGGCTGCACTGCACATGTTCAATCACAGTGAAGACCTCCAACATCATTTTTAGTTTTTACCATGCGACGACAACTTCATGATCCACCAAATGGAAGATTATCAACAAACAAAAGTAGAAAATATCCACAAATAAGGAGGAAGAACTAGGATAGGATAGATACCTGATAATACTTTAGTGTTCTGAATAGCCAAAGCTTCCAAATACAAGAAATAAAGCATTCTAACAAAGGATGCATTTTTGTGAATTGCTGCTAAGCGACTTAGATCAGAGACATGTTGATAAAGACTTAACTGATACTGCCAAATAGGGTTCTAAACTTAAACATTACAAACATCGAGTCACTTATCGAGAAAGCAAAATCTACAAGTGTTCATCCTGCCTAACTTCAATCTACAAACACGATTAAGGTAGTGATGACACTAGAGGAAATAGGAAAAAAAATATTACAATCATAACTAGATTACCTTATGTTCTACTAATACTCATGCTGAGAGTTGGAGAACTCTAAAATGTCCAGACAAAATCTGGTGCATCATCCCTTGGCCCTGTCAGAGTTCGATACACATACATCTTCTCCACTCTGTGCATGTCACTAGGATTTTCCACCATCTCATCACTTTCATCCCTCTCGTTTATAACTTCGACGTTTAATCTTGGCATCTTTGCAGCGAGTGCCTTGCAACCCCCTATGGTAACATCACAGGATGACATCCAAAGGGATCGCATTGTTTCATACTTCCCTACATTCTCCAAAAGTGCAGCATCGCCAAATGGACTATCTCTGATTTCAAGCTTTTTAAGGTTCTTGCATCCATTGAGCACATAAACCATTCCTTTATCGCTATCGCCAGCAAATGCAATTGAAAGCATCTCAAGACGCGAAGCATACATGCCTATATACAAGAAAACCTTGTCAGTTAGATGGCCTGATAATGATAGTCTCTTCAGATCTTTGCATGACTTCACAATTGCCCCAAAACCTTCATCCAATGGTTGGTTACTGATGGGATCTGGCTTTACAGGATCAAGAATACACAATCTGAACCGCGTGAAATGCGGACAGTTCTTGGCAACTGTGATAAGTGCAGCATTTGTCATCTGGTGACAGAAATACAGTAAAGAGTTCAACTTAAGGCAGCCTGAAGATATAGCAACAAGCCCTTCTTCAGTTACAGCAGCAATGCCAGTACCATATACATCAGATGGAAATACCCTCAACTCCTGTAACTCTTTACAAGCAGAGGCAACAGCTGCTAACCCTTTGTCTCCGATGCAATCTAAAACCTGAGGATCAACCCAGCCATATTAGATAAACTAACAAGGAAAACACAAAAACAACTAAAGAAGCAACAACAACTCACCCAAAGCTTTTGAAGTTTGAAACAGTGACGAATCATCTTGATTAGATCATTACCCTGGATTGCAGGGGCATAGCTTAAGTTAAGAACAGTAAGGTTTGAACAGATGGAATATATGGCCTGCAGGTAGCGAGGAGCAGCATCCCAGAAACCTGACAAATTCCTTATAGATTTGCATTTGTAGATGGCATTTATAAGATTCTGATAAGCTTCAGTGCGGTGGTCGGCTGTGAAAGAACCAGTTCCAAGTTCCACCAAATTGGGGGCTCGGGCAAGTATCTTGATAAGTGACTCAATAGATATTGCTCGATTAAGCTTCAAGCACCTGAGGTTCTGGCACCTAGCAACAAGTCGCTCAAGGGCACTTGTATTCACCTCTCCTTTTAGGCATGCAAAGTTTAGAGATACTAAGGAAGTACAGGAATCAGGGAAGCAACTTAGCCACTGCCGGCCATGATCTTCCACTTCATTTTCCTGTAAATCTAGCTCCCTAAGACCCCTAGTAACAGAAAGCAATATAACATGAGAAATATGGTAGTAGTTTGTTCCTAGAATCAAATATAAAGCTAATACACCCATGTAATCCATCACTTTCACTGATGGATCAATATTGTTTCTAGCATAACCATCATAAGAGGAATTCAAAATAGTGCTGATCTTTCCTATATCGAATATAAGACAATTGGTTCACAAAGACTAATATATTAAGCGATACGATCGCTTGTCTCCCTCAACAGATTAGTAAACATGAAACAAGGTAAACAAAAGGTATGTCAGTGCTTCTGAATTCCATTGTTTTAATTTGACTTGAGATAGGTGAAAATACAAACAGTTCAAAAGTACAATATAAAATCTTTAGCGGAGCTCGCCAAGCTGAAGCTAGGTGTTAAGGTATCGAAGAACCAAAAAAGCATAAGCGAAGGACATTATAAAAGGAGTTCTTAAGCAAATTAATTTAGCGGAAACCCGTCAACAAGTTCTCACCTGCAGTGAGTAGCGATCTCCGCAAGCCCGTCAGTACTGAAACCCTCGCAGCTAATTAGAACAAGGGACTTAAAGTTGGGGAAAGAGCGGGCTAGAAGCTCAAGGCTTTCATCCGAGACCACCATCCTCTTCAGTCGGAGCTCCTCCAAACCAGGGCAACAACGTGCAGCCATCTCAATCCACGGTAGCGCATAGCCGCCCCAATCGTGAGGAACCAGGTTGAAATCAGCAAAATGGGGCTTCCCCTTGACGGTGAGGCACTTGATTCCAGGGAATCTAGCCATTACTCGTTCAGGCCGCACGGCATAACAGTTGCCGACGAATACACGCCGGCGGCTAAGCTGCTCCACAAGATACCACGCCTTGCACACTGTGGATACATTATTACGGTCGCGATGCGAGCTGAGGAAGTCAAAAATGTGCTCCACCACCTCGTCCGGGAAGTAAGTCATAGCTCCACAGCAAAGGAAAGTTTTTCTCCTGCACCTTGCTCTCCACCTCAAGCTTAGTAAGAAGAAGAACAAAACAAAAAAGGCACACAACCCAAACTCAGATCTGTAGCCGAGTTCCATAGATGATAGAACACCACGAAAAATGCGACAGTAAGAGTGCCAAAGATCCAACCTTTGATGTAGCTGTTTCCAGCAGCTCCAGCTTCACATGCAAACGAACGTAGATCTGCTCCAGAAATAGTAAAAATAATCCCTCGTTTACTAATAAAACCACAGAAGATCGTTCGGAGCTGGTAGATCAAACAAAAGACCATCTTTTTTCCTCAGATCACATCGGGAACTCACCAGCAGCAGATCGGGGGCAAAACAGAACCAAAACACGCGAAAAAAAATAAATCAAAATCCTAAAAAAAATAAGAACAAAACCCCTAAAACAGGCGAAGGAAATGCATCAAGAAAAAAACACAGCGCATCGAAGGAAACAACTAGATAAAAAAGAAAGGAAACAGAAGCGTGATCTACATAACACGGAGAAGAGAGAGAGGAGGGCCGACCTCAACTTCCAATTCCCTACCCACTCTCTCTCTCCTCGCTCCGCTGCTTTTTGCTCGCACTTCAACGCTTCTCTACTCCTCTAACCATAGTTGAGAGCTCAGGTCGCGTTTGGCTGAAGGCCAGTTAGAATATCGGAGGGTGGATATCCGTTTGTCGGATTGTAACGCCTGATCGGGACCGTCGAGAGGCGATGGGCGGTCCTTGTCCACCGGTTGCGGATATGTGTTGAAGGGTACGGGGACGTGATTGGTATTAAGTCACGATCGACGCTACCGTTTCGTTGCCATTATTATTACTATAATTATTATTTTTGAGTAACGGAGTATTCAATTTGTAATGATTAGGTGTGACAATGTTGGTGTCCCAAAAATTTAATTTGTCTCAATTTATATATTTTTTATTTTTTTAAAATAAACTTTTCCATTTTCAAAATTTTCCAATATTTTAAATTAATAACCGATGAAATTTTAAATTTTTTAAGTATAACTTTGAGAGCACATCAAAAATGAAAGTTTTAGTAAGTAAGACATTTTTTTAAATCAAAACCATATTTCATGCCATCAATCCTTTATAAACTTCCATAAAAAAAAAGAAAAAAAAAAAGATGATGGGCGTCTGGGTTGGCCGCTGCGTGCACTTTTTGATTTACCCTGATGACCGATAGAAAACTTCCATGGGACCGAGTCGGTTATCCCCAGGGATAGTCAATGAGACTAACTGGAATTTATCTTTTTTTTTTATAAACTTCCATAGATACTTTTAAATATATTATTCCGTCTATTTTGACTTTTTAGTAGGTCAACTTTAATTTTAAATCATAAACTAATCAGGTAATTATATGAATAAAATAAGTTTACATTGTAACAACTATCAAATTGTAACTGTTATATAGTTATAACAGTTACAATTTCTAAACTGATACAACATGAATATTATTAAATAGAATAAGTCTGTATTGTAACAGTTATAATTTTGTATTTATTATAATATAAATATTAAATAAATAGGTCAAATTCGAATTGTAACAATATTATAACCGTTACAAAGTTATAACTTCTACAAACATGAATATTATTGAATAAATTAAGTCCATCTCTAATCGAATTACAATTTAAATTTAAAATCAATAGGTTAAAAAAATCAAAATCGATTGATGTATATGTTGCTAGGATGACGAATTACACTTTTTGCTGAAGAAGTCGTGAAGCTTGACTCTCTTTATTATAATAAAAGGTGATAAATTTCACCTCAAAGTTTGTTTCGTCCACTACAACAACTCTTTCGGAGTCAATGAATCAACAAGACATTTCATATATGTTAAGATCGACCCCATGATTTATTATAATAACATCACATATAAAAATCAACTATATTAGTCAGTGAATAAGCATAACTCCCTATATATATAATAATTTTTTTTGTTAATAAATAATGGACAAGGACTCTCTCTGTGATGCAGGCAAAAATCGAATTTCGATGAAGTTAAGATAATATCTTTTTTTAGTTAATTATAATTGTTTGATTTATATTTTTATAAATAATATAATCAGATCGATCATATGAGATCGTTAGAATGACAAATTCTATTTTTTGTTGCAGTGATATATATTACTCTCAACTAAATTAAAACTGACAAGGAGGATATTAGCAAAAAAAAAATGTAAAATCAGTTTTATATATATTTAATTATTGTATTTTGCGTAATAAATTAACATGACCGGTAGGAATAACTATTTTAATTTTATTATAAATGCTCATGCAATAAAAAAACTGTTTTTTTACTCTATTTCAGAATAAATAATTGTTCTTGGAATATAATAAAAATAGTTTTTCTTCTTGTGAAAATCTCATGACCGTTTGTGAGGTTAATTAATTTTTATCCTTAATCTTCATGAACTCTATAAAAATTAGAGATCGGAAGACAAATTAAGGTATCAAGGCATAATAATTAAAAGTACAAGTCTACTGCGTTAGATTAACACGTAGCTGAAGACAATTAACAGTAATCCGAGTGATACCTTAATTAGCTTTTGCTTAAGCAACTAATTAACCCTCTTAATACAAGTGCTCCATTAATTATTTAATTAAAGCGGTGGCCGCCACTAATTAAATCCATGATTAATTAGTTTAATTAGTACATGCAAATTAATGTTTTGCCCACATAATATGATATGAATGCATGCATGTTCCAGGCCTGCACACCCTTGGCGTGATATTTAATTTTAAGAGCTGTATTTAATTAAAATTAGTTGCATGATTGGGATTAATTAATGTGTCTTGAGGATATGCTTTGGTGAAATGGAATCATGTGAGGGATGTCATTGAAGGGGAAACAAAAAACGTTGGAAACAAGTGGAAGACAACTCAAGGGATTAATTATATAATTAATTACTAGGCCGATTAGAGGTGCAACTAACCTACGAGATCCTACACTACAAAATATTAACCACCACAACTACTTCCTAATCACATGGTGGGCATCCATTTAGTTCAAATTGAATTATAAAGGACAATTTGATATACGAAACTTCCATCAATACGAGTTTTTGAGAATGATCTATCATATGCAGTCTTATCATGTATTATAAGAGACTATTTTTATCACTAGAATTTGTAATTTTCATATCACATGTAGCGCTGTAAATGACCTAAGTCAAGCCAAATTTTATGGTGTTAAAACTTATTTGATCACGTAATCATATTCAAGATTGACTTGATTTCTTTTTTTTATGAACTTGAACTTGCCTTGAAGCTTGATTCGTTTAAATGTTATCAAACTCTCAATTCAAATTTATTTAAAATTTGTACATTTTAATTTTATTTAATTAATTATTAAATTTAATAATATAAATTTGTTTATTTTTTTGAAAGTTTCTATGTCTATTTAGCTTATTGATACTGATGAACATGATTTAAGAATATTATTTATGAATATTATCTATGTGTTAAAGAATTGAAAACATATTTGTTCAAATTTATTTATTTAGTTTAATAAATTATTTAAAATTATTTATTTTATTAATTATATATGTATTAAATAAATATAAATAAATTCTTATCAAATCTAAAATTATATTCATTTACAACTTTATTCATAAGATAACAACATTATTATTGTGCCAAACTCTCCATTTTTAAATTGAATTATTAAAAAAAATGTAAATTAAGATCAATTTTTTTTCCTTTATTTTGAAGTTTGAACCAAAATAATTCGATTTTATTCAAAATAAATATGGCAAACTTTTATCATTGAAAATAAATCCGATCGGTTTCCATGCGAACAAAGATCGTCCTCGGCGCGGGTTTCCGCTCAATGCCCACGGATTGAGCCACTTTGACCTCCAGGTCTCTCTCTCCTGTCGTAGCAGGTGGAGGACATCGATGGCGGAAGAGAAGATGGTGAGGTTGCCGTACTTCACTGAGCTCCGGACCCCCTTGGCTATGGCCTTCTCTTCGCCTCCGGTCAGCGTAGGGATGTCTTTCTGATCATCGATTGGTCCCAATTGACGTCCATGGACCTCAAGGTCTCTCGTTTCTCTCTAATTGTCTGGTTCCACTTCAATCATTTTTGTCTGTTTCGTGTGTGTTGGTGTACTGACAATGGTTTCCTGTTGTTGTGTGGAAGGGAACCGCACCGATCTTCCTAGGGCTTGAAGATTTCTACACCGGCCGTCTTTGTCTGCGTATTCAGTTTGTCCTTTTCCTCTCTTACTTTTGATTTTCGATTAATGCCCTTGGTTTACTCGAGATCAAGTGTTTCATTCATTTTTGGTAATTACTTGATTCTGACTATAGGATGAGTTTTTGTAATTCTATTAATTCTTTATCGCTGAGGAACAAACAAATCCATACGGCTAACAGATCCCTTAATATCTTCATTGATTAACGGGAAGAGTAATGGTTGTTGTCCCATTCTTCTCTTGAGGATTTTGGTACCTTTGGTTTCCCTTGCAAATTGTGTTCGGTGACACATTGACATTGTATTCCCTGAACTAGCTTTTTGTTGCATTATGAATGTCATGGAAGTGGCTAATATCGGATTTAGTTTGCTGGTGAGGGAGCAAAACTAGTTAGGCACTACCACTTCGACTGAAAAATATTTACTTTCTTCTTTTTTTGCATTTTAGCATTTACCGCTGCAGGCTAGCTAACAATACTATCTTAATTCAATTATTCGTCACTTAGCAGTATAAGTAATTTTCATACTTCTCTAGCTTATCAAATACAGTTCTTAGGCGTTTCATGTTTGTACCCTGGCTTTGGCAGTTTCTTCTCTTCAAGTTGTTCTCCACAATTATGTCCTTAAATTGGCTAGGATCTAGTACCTAATCATATTAAACTTTGGAGCACGACAAAAAATTTAAGGAAATCTACTTGAAAATTGGTTGTGTTTCTAATTGCTATGAACTTGAATTTGTCATTTCCTTTTCCTTTAATCACTCTACAGTATGAGACTAATCTTCAGTTTTATTGCTTATCCAGCAAGCAATTTTCAAATGCAATTCCTTTTCGTGAACGGTTCTCCTTCTCTCCTGGATTTAGTTGGTCACTTTTCTCTTAAAAACACTTGACTATTACAATCTTTTTTGACTTTATTGTCTTAGTAGTAATGCAAAACTTTAGACTCACAATTAATACCAAACGAATCAAAGATGCTAATAGAAGCTTGACTGCTAGAACTATGGATAGCTACTTGGTGAAACAATAATACATTAAGTTTGGGTCTTCAATATGTTGATCCATATAGTACATTTCATATTTCTTCTCTAGCTGATCAAAGTTGTGGATTTTTGAAAGACCATGCTAGAAATCTAGTTTGGCATTGTAGGATAAACCACTACTGAAACTTCTATGACTTCCATGTCAATGGTGTTTTTTTTAACCCTCAAATCAGGACTAGTAAATTGGTGAAAAGACGTCCTATTATTTTATCCACCACTTCATCAATGTGAAAAGTCATACCTGATGATGGACTTAAACTCCAACATATATAACTAACTAGATATGGTTGAGCTTGCATTCTTAACATCTTCTCTTAAATTTGTTATCGGAGTGAAAAATGTGAAACACTTTGAGGGTCACTATTTCTTTGCATTGTTATTGTCAACAGTAATGTTTGTGCATTGAATGACTCATTTTTCCTGAAGAGTAACATGATAAAACTTGATCTCTTTGTGATTAGGCTTTTCATATTTCCCAATTCACTTTCAGTGATAAAAAGGGGACTTTAGTACTAGAACTATTTCAATCTCAGTAAGATTCCCAGTCAATTGGCTGAGCAAGAGCATTATATCCTGTCCATGACATATTAAATTAGTTCCTTTGATACTACCACCATTTTTCATTAATCAAGTCGTCCCAATTATTTGGAGCCGGTTGCTCATCTCTTATTTGTCTATTGAGCCTTATGCAAGGCTAATCGCTAGTAATATTTGAACCAATTAAATCATTTGATACTACTACATAGGCAGTTTACACTTTGCAGTAGCAATAAATCTGAGAGAAATATGACTCATCATGAGTAATGCCTGACCAAATCAAATTATATGGGGATAAAAGGGTAGGAAACAATGGTTCATTTTTTTAATCATCGTTCAGTGACCCTTTGAATCATAACTCAATTGTCAATGGTACTTGAGGATCTGGTGGCAGCAAGTGTTTTTCCAAGCAAAATTGGTAAGTCAATAAGCTCACGTCCAAATTGAATGCCTAGATCCCTCGCATTTGGAAGAGGTGCTGAGAGAGCGGATAGCTGAGGGACAGCCTCGAAAGGTGAACTTTGCAAGCTTCCTGAGGTTATAGTTCATCAGGTTGAAAATGGATATGAGTTTTAGTTACGGCAAGAGGCAACTAATGCAAAGATTATCTTTTTGAACTGTTAATTCTGTCGACACAGGCTTGCACTTACTTGGATGATGAGGCCCACAGCATTGTCGCAGTTGGAAAAACAGGCAGAGAAATCTGCGAGCTTGTAATGATATAGATATCATTGGTGGGCACATCCACAAAGTCATTTGGATTTTGTGGCGGATATATTGCAGGATCTAAGGTTCTCATCAATAATTCATTAGAGATATGGTATACATATATATTAACATTTCCTTTGAAATCTGAGCACATCTTTTTCAGGAGGGATTCAGTATCCGAAGCATGTTTCTTGTCCAGCACATCTTTATGCAACATATCCATGTGACCACTGGTGAGCACTCAAAGTTATCCTCGGTGAAAAAAATGATTTTATTTTTTTACTCTCGCAGTTATTGCTTTTCCAAGTTTAAAATTTGATACTTTTTAACTTTTTATAGTTTTGATCTGTGATTGAAATATCCACCAGCCAATAATATCTGTTATAAATCAACTTCTTTAACCAACTTCCATAACTTCTATCCTCCAACCATGATTGTCCTCTCAGTTATTGCAATTAATGCTGTCATTCGATCCAGAAGTAGGGAAGACAGTTGCTTTAATTGCATTCCCAATCGCATCCCGGCGCCTCCGCTCGGTTTCAGCTCGAAGGAGGGAGGTCTGGAGGCTTTCTCCCGTGGCACCCACCTGCCAACGAATCGGATCCCAACTGAATTCGGTATGAAACTGAGTCAACTGATTAGTTATTTATTGACCCGTTTCAACGGGTCCAATTCTTAATCGGTTTAGATGATGATTTATTCATATTTATTTAAAAATATTTGATTTTAGATTTTTTAATTATAACTTTTTATTTAATAATATTTATAATATTTTAATGATATGAATAGAGTTGTTCAATATAAACTAATTTAATTGTTTTAAAATTTTCAATATCGAACTGTTCTACGTACTATTAAAGTAATTTTTAATTTACTTATCTTAAGTTTTTTGATGTGAAACTATTTTATTTAGTTAATATTTCAATCTATGTGTTTTAAATTATTTGATGTGTAATTATTTTATTTTTAATCCATTTAATTTATTAATTTTATTTAACTTTCTTAATTGTTTATTGGTCATATTTTATTATTTTATACATTTAATATTGAGTTTGTAAAAATTATTTGATTTGTATGATATACCTAATAATAAATTTATGGAGGGATATAATTTATTTAATAATAAAATTATATATACTTATCATTAATTATATAAAATTAATTAAAAGATATAATTTATGTGATATATATATATATATATATATATTGTATTAAAATATAATATTATTAATATTAAATAAAAAATTATTGGTATAAAAATAAAGATGATTAAAAATTTAATATAATATTTTTTAAATTTATTTTGATTTTTGATTTTTTGGGAGCTCAAACGCTAATAATTGAGCGAAAGTTAAAAAAGAATAAAAGAAATGTTAACAAAGTAGAAGTTTTCAATACTAAAATAACTAATAAATTATATGTTTTTAATTCTACTATACTCTAAAGGATACATAAATAATTTAAATAAATATAATTTTTTAATATTTTTATAAATCTATTAATTTTTAAATATATTTTTTAAAATAAAATAATAATAATTTTGAATCATCGTGAACCATGAATCAAACCTTAACACTTTGTTTGGAAGGACGTGAGGGAAATGGAGGGGAGGGTAAATAAAGGAAAGAAGAATTTTGATCTTGTTTGGGATGGAGTGAGTTAAGGAAGGAAAGAGGAGAGAAGGGTAAGTTTTACCTTTCTATGTTCATGAATCATTAGAATTTCTTACACTCAAATTTGGGTGTAAGAAAAGGGAAGGGGAATTCAAAAATATTTTATTCTAATTTTATCCTTATTTTAACATATTAATTTTTAAATTAATTTATCTATTTAAATATCTTGTTTTTGGGCCGTCGCTCCTCACATAACGTGTGCTGTCATCGTCTAGTGTCCAATCGCTCGTACTCCACGACGTTGACGTCGACTCTCGTCGTAAATCTTTTCAAGAACAAGACTCAATAGAATATAGATAGATAACTCTAAGCTTCTTCTTTTCCTCTAAGGATAGAGACTTAGCGAAAGAGCATGCGCTATATTTTAGGAACTTCTATATCTCAACTTTTACATATAATATTGATAAAATTTTACAGTTTCTCATCCGTCCTTTACATACATTATCTTTTTTTAAGAAGTGAGGGTATTTTTTTAACTTTATATATTTAATTTTTATTCCCCTTCATTTCCTCCCAAACAAGATAACACATGTTACGTTAATGAACCTTCCATCCCTTCTAAACAATGAGAACATAAATATTTTACTTCCCCTCCCTTTGTATTTGTCGGAGGATTGGATATTCATACTCTACTCAAGTATCCTATTACTACTTATAATTATTTTTTTTAAATTTGAATTATTTTGATGAAGCTATGGATATTTATTAAAATTTTAAAAAAATAATAAAAAAAGATGAAAGATAAAAATTAACAAATTCAACATCATACAAGAAATAATAAAGAGATGGACAAAGGAAAATAATTTATAAAATTTATAAAGAGGTGTCAGTGGTTTATAAAATTTATAAAGAGGTATCAATGGGTTTTGAATTTTATTTGAGATTTGGGGAACAAATATTTCTTTAATATATATATATATATATATAAAATTTTGAACCTAAACACTATATCTTAAATTCTTAAAAAAATTAATTTTTTTATATTAGGTACTTCGGGAACGTGCATAAAATGTGCAACATATCAAATACTTAATTTAAGGATTTAATATATTGCACATTCTGTGTCTAATATATATTTTTTTAACTTCAATGTTTTTTCTTCATTTAGCCTAAATAATAAATATTATACTTTAAACTTTGAATCCTAAACACTATACCCTGTACTAGGTACTCATGGCAACAACATAAGACGAGCAACATGAATTATTATATATATAATCGAATATTCCAGTCAGATATGAATAGAATTCTATTAGATCCATCTCTATATTCAAATTCAAAATTTTTTATAATCTAAAAATTTTATCAAAGATTTAAATATTCTTTCATATTTCTAATTTTTCATTCGAATTATTTCATCAGATTTAGAATATTCATATCATTCCATTAAGTTCCATTAAGTTCAAATGAAATTATCATCCTTAATTGGGTCTACCCTAGTTAGATAAAAGTGATATCTTGGCGGTATACTATAGGGCCGTCCGAGAGACCTTGTTGCCCTAGCGTGCGCCGGTGGGCTCGATGGCGATTGGTATAGGGAAGGAGACGGTGACTCATCGACAGAATCTCCAGTTCCATTTTGCACTGAGCAACGAGAGGCAGTTCAAGGGAATTGGTGGCGATTACGTCGCTTCGCTACACCAGTGAATATACGGGGGAAGCCGATTGATAACCTACCGAAGACTGGAGGTTGGGTTGCAGCATTCTTCATCTCTGATATAGATTTCCGCTCATCTTCTCTGCCTCAGTTAGCTAGCCGTTGTTAGCGACATACGTTTATTTGAACGGTGGCATTGGCATTGCATTGACGTTGGCTACCCTATTGAAAGGTCGAACAAGATTTGAATGATTCCGAAATTATAGTACTATAGACAGATTCCTAATGAAGGTTCAAATATCTATTTTTATATATATTTTTCAAAATTAATCAATAAAAAAAATTGAACAATCATTTATCGTCACTGATTATCGCTTTTCATCATATCACAAGTCTCTTCTGTGCTTAGTGGATTTTTAGGCATATCACATGCTTTTAACTTGTTTAACTTATTTATTAAAAATTTTATTGAGTTTCAATTTTTTTATCGCTCAATTAATAATAAATATTTATCTAATGCATAGTTTTTATTTTTTTCTGAATTATTTTATGGATATTATAAATAATTTAAAATTATAAGAAGTTATAAATTAGTATATTTTTATATATTTAAATAAAAAATTAATTTATAAATTTATTTTTTTTACTAAAAAAGTTATTTTGGAAACCATCGGGAGCATATTGATAAAATTAGAAAACTGCGGTGCAAAATATATAATTTTATTTTTCTATTTCTATAATTGTAGCGCCACCTGACCTCTCCGTTGATTCGCATTGCTTCTTCCGATTCCCAATTTCCAGGAGGAGAAAGAAATTGTGGAGGGAAGAGCGGACGAGGGATCTGATCGATGGACATAACGAGCGAGGCGGCGGTGGACGCCTTCTCGATCGGCCCCTCCACCGTCCTCGGCCGCACCGTCGCCCTCCGCGTCCTCCTCTGCGGTTCCCTCCGCCTCCTCAGCCGCCGTCTCTCCTTCCTCGTCCGCATTGCCCTCGGCCGCCTCCGCCGCGGCGCGCGGCACCCTCTGGCCTGGCTCCATCCCCGCAACGCCCAGGGAATCCTCGCACTCGTCACCATCGTCGCCTTCGCTCTCCGCCGCTTCGCCGATGTGCGCTCCCGCGCCGAGTCCGGCTACCGGCGCAAGTTCTGGCGCGACATGGTACGCAGCGCTCTCACCTACGAGGAGTGGTCGCACGCTGCAGAAATGCTCGAAAGTGAGATGACGCCAAAGATGAGGGAAAGCGACCACTACGACGAGGAGCTCGTCCGGAACAAGCTGCAGGAACTGCGACACCGCCGCCAGGAGGGATCCTTGCGGGATATTGTCTTCTGCATGCGCACCGACCTTCTCAGGAATCTCGGCAATATGTGCAACCCCGAGCTCCACAAGGGGAGGCATCAGGTATCGGATTTGTTTCTGCTCGTTGGCATGTTTGGCCTGATTGATACTTAATTATTTGACCCTCTTTTTTTTTTAATTTCTTATCGGAAATTTCATTGTCCCCGGGCAATGGTGCAACGGTAGAACATCCGGGTTGTGACCCAGAGACCCACGGTTCGATCTCCTGCTAGAGATCTCCAGAGATTCCAAACGGGGAAGGCAATCAAAAGATGCTAGGCATCTGGATTGGCCGCCGTATGCGTTTTCCGATTCCCTTTCATATGATAAACGAATTAGATTTGGAGAGAGCACTTTATTTTTTATTGCCCAATTTTCCTTAGGAAAACTGATCATTACTACTGCCTCCCTCTCTTGGCGTATCCCCATCATCTTTAGGGACAATCTGACTGGATCATGTTCTTGCTGGAAGAAACTAGAGTATGCCAATCAATTCAAATTTTATAGATCTAAGTATTGCAGAATCAACCATATTTTTATATCTAAGACAAATTTACAAAGGGAGAAAACCTTCCACTCTTGAGAGCATTTGATCTATTAAATATTGACGATGTTCATGCACTTGGAGTGTTGCAGATTGTGTTTTATATGACGAGAGCAGTTAACAAAATCCAACATTGTGGAAATCTTCACCTATCTAGATTGTAGGTGCATTGATGCCTAGCTCCTTGTGATCCAGCATCGTGCACTGACTGATGCTTACTAGGTTACCTTGTGTTCTTCTTGTCCTTGAGACGTTTTCTATCTAGCTCTAGTAATTTAACTGCCAAATGTTTGCAATACAGGTACCCAAACTAATCAAGGAGTACATTGATGAGGTCTCAACTCAACTGAAAATGGTTTGCAATTCAGACTCCGATGAGTTGCTCTTGGAAGAGAAACTTGCATTTATACATGAAACAAGGCATGCTTTTGGTAGGACAGCTTTGCTCTTAAGTGGTGGTGCTTCATTGGGTGCTTTCCATGTAGGTGTGGTGAAAACACTAGTGGAGCATAAGCTTCTGCCTCGAATTATAGCAGGATCTAGTGTAGGTTCCGTTATGTGTGCTGTTGTAGCCACAAAGTCTTGGCCTGAGCTTGAGAGCTTCTTTGAAAATTCTTGGCACTCGTTGCAGTTTTTTGATGAGTTGGGTGGGATATTCACCGTGGTTAAAAGGATCATGACACATGGTGCAGTCCATGAGATTAGGCAATTACAAAGTCTTTTGAGGCAGCTTACGAGCAATTTAACATTTCAAGAGGCTTATGATATTACTGGTCGTGTTCTCGGTATCACTGTGTGCTCTCCGAGAAAGCATGAATCGCCACGGTGTCTTAATTACTTGACCTCTCCTCATGTTGTTATCTGGAGTGCTGTAACTGCATCTTGTGCATTTCCTGGTCTATTTGAGGCTCAGGAGTTGATGGCAAAAGATAGATTTGGTGAAATTGTTCCTTATCATGCACCGTTTTCATTGGGCATGGAGGATAATCCTAGAGCTTCAGCTCGTCGGTGGAGAGATGGAAGCTTGGAAAGTGATTTGCCTATGATTCAACTGAAGGAGTTATTTAACGTCAACCACTTTATTGTTAGTCAAGCAAATCCTCATATAGTTCCATTGTTGAGAGTAAAGGAAATTATCAGAGTTTATGGAGGAAACTTTGCTGCAAAGGTACTCTCTTTGAATTTTACTATACTTCAAACTTGATAATATGCATCCTAGCACCTCTTAGCAAAGGCTTTCTCAGTACTTTGATCCCAATAAATCTCGACATTCTAGCAATTAATCTGTTGTTTCGATCTTCAATCTCATTAACTTCTCTCGATGTAGCTTGCTCACCTTGTCGAAATGGAAGTTAAACATCGATGCAATCAAGTTCTCGAACTCGGTTTTCCATTAGGTGGCCTTGCTAAGTTGTTTGCTCAAGATTGGGAAGGAGATGTTACTCTTGTTATGCCAGCCACCCTTGCTCAGGTAGTGTTGTCGATTTCTGTTTATTTTTTCGGAAAGCCTGGTTGACATATCCTGGTTCTGTTTTGATATCAGTACTCAAAGATTATACAAAATCCGTCTCATGTGGAACTTCAAAAGGCTGCTAACCAAGGGAGAAGATGCACATGGGAGAAGCTCTCTGCGATAAAGGCTAACTGTGCCACTGAACTTGCACTGGATGAGTGTGTCGCTCTTCTTAACCATATTCGCAGGCTCAAGAGAAGTGCTAAAAGAGCTGCTACATCCCAAAGCCTCACAAACTTGATGCGACTTAATGCTGCTCGGAGAATTCCTTCATGGAATTGCATTGCAAGAGAAAACTCAGCAGGCTCTCTTGAAGAAGATTTAGTAGCAGAATCTGCCGCATCGATCCACCAGGGAAATCCTACGGCTGGGCAATCGAACAGAAATAGCCAGACACAACAAGGCACGCACGATGGAAGTGATAGTGAATCAGAAAGTGCAGACTTAAATTCTTGGACAAGAAGTGGTGGTCCTTTGATGAGGACAACCTCTGCTACCAAATTTATTAGCTTTGTGCAGAAACTTGAGACGGAAACAGAGTGTAACAGATTTGGCGAAGAAGAGATCGATACTTTAGCAACACAGTTCAATTTGATCGGGAGGGATATTTACTATAACAACTCGAGGGTAACATCTCCTGATAGAAGCTCAGAAAACGCAGATTCAGAGAGTAGCAGCAGAGTCCCAGTTGCTGCTTCCACAAGCATTACAGTTTCCGAAGGTGATCTTTTGCAACCTGAGATGGTTCACAATGGCATCGTGTTTAATATCGTAAAGAAGGCCACCTGGACCTTGCTACGCGGTAGCAGCAACTCCGAACTGCACCAGGATTATTGTAGAGTAGCCGATGAAGAGAATGTGCCAACGGAAATTTGTGATAGCAGTACAGCCTCTGACTTAGGCGAGGAGGACAATAAGCCTATACCGAACCAAGATTACAAGTCTCTATATCGAGGTGACGATTGTATTTATGGCTCAAATGGAATGAATGGTAGCAGTAGCAGTGGCCATGTCTAACTCTGGCGGTTTGGATGTGGATTGCCAATAGATGGGTGTGGATCTGCATGATTGTGCTGCAGTTTCAGAACACAACTTGCATACCTTTGTTCTTCACTGTGAAAAAGGATAACATTGCGATATACGAGCAGCTACTACAGAGGCTCCTTGCGAATAATTGTTTGCCAAGTTTGGTTCTTTTTGATTTTGTTCTCTGTTTTAAATCAGACATTCGGAAACAACTTCTTGTAAAACAAGAAGATAAAATTTTCCCTTGAGATCCAATCTTGATGGAAACTTTGTGCTCAGAACTGTCCTTTTTAAATTAGGTATTGGTGATGAATGTATCTATCCATGTGGACCACATAAGGGCGAGGAAAGGATTGCTTCTCTTCCTTGCTTCCTCCTATGGAGAGAGTGATGCAATAGCAAATCAAAATTTTAAATTCCATAAAAATATTGCGACAGAATTGTTCAAATATAGGATAATAATCAAATAAGGTATAATGAAATATTCTTTTTTCTCAAAATTACAATTACAAATAATTTAGAAGATACTAACTTTTAACACCTCAACCATAGGATAATTACTAAAACTAAATAATAATTTAAAATTCATCTGGACACCTTGAGAAACTAGGAGAGGTAAGTGAAAACATTTGACTGAAACATCTTTTAAGTTGGAAAATTTAAAAGTAGAATGCAAGGACATTTTGAGTTCTGTTTATGGTGGTAATCAAAGTATAAGTTGTTCTTGAAGATAACTTACCAGTGAACTCTCCTTCACGGTGCTCTTTATGGATACACTCATTCCATTAGGCGCTTCAATTCGCATCCATGCTTCGCTACTTCGGCATATCCCTTTTCTTTGAATGGTTGATCTAGAATATGACTGAATCCAAGTCCGATGATCCAACTGGAGCAGGATCGGCCTCCAATTTTCAGTTTAACCAGTCGAACTACGAGATCGACCAGTTTGGCACAAACTATAGGGATGACATAGTTCAAGAAGAGAGTAGTTAGCACCCTGAATAATATAAACTTAAGTCTACAACATATATACTACGGCCAGAAAATGCCCAAGTAGCATCTGGAACAAAAAAAGAAACAACACGTTTAATGCTCTGAAAGATTGCAAAAATGAGAGAGAGCACAGTAAATCACCTCTGTTCAACTGATGTAAGACGGGTAGTAACTCTGATTGGGAACACTGGAGCTCGGATTGCTTAAGCTGGGGTTAGTGCAGTATGCTTCACGTTCCAAAACATCATCTGCAAATTGATACAAGTTTGTACCTGAGCTTCCAGCTCCATATCCAGTGTTGGAAGCCTGTGGATTGTATGCATTTTGTCCCACAGGAGCTGTCGGATCCATCCATGCTTCAGAACGTGAGGGATCGGGCAAATTTGTCTATATAATCTCTCATCATGTGTTCCATTTCCATGCGATCCATAGAAACCAACATTATAATTGATAAATTGATGAGAAATGTTCCCCTCTGTAAACCCAGTGACAATTCCTGCAGCGGCAGCAGCAACAGAATTCCCATAAGCGAATTCACTCTAGTACTACTATGGGTGGTTTTTGTTAAATTAGTCACCCCACTTCTGTTGATCCCTGTCAGTGAACTACCTCACTTCCACCATGCACGCCTAATCCATCGTCGAGTGTGTTCCTCCAGTACAGACTGCTATAGTAATTCTCAGAGATGGGAACAGCAGCAGTTTGCACCTCGGGAAGTTGTTTACCCAATTGAGGTGTGCCTGTATGTGATGGGTTGGCAGTAGAATGCCAGTAACTTGTAGCCTGATCCTGACTCATTTCCTGATTTGTGGTAGAATGTCGGTAACTTCTATCTTGATCCTGACTTATTTCCTGAGCCTTTCGTTTGTTCTTCAATCTCTCATCGTCTTCTGAAAGTTCAATTTCTAATTTGGCAATTTTCTGATTGATGTTGAAGCTACTAAGTTGAGATGGATCGAGTTTGTAATCATCAAGATACCTCACTACCAATTTAAGCTTCTCCAATTGTTTTTTATTTGCTTCCACCTGCATAAAACAAAAACAATTGATGCTTAAATCCAAAAAAAATCACACAATATATAAATGGAGTTATAAATAAATTGACCACATTCAATACTTAACGCTAATTTGCAAAGCAGAAAATAAATAGTTTATTAGTGGCTCTTTAGTATTTTGTGTAAGCACGCTTGCTATGTCAACCAAACATTTATATTCCTAAAATTCAGAATGTTGAAAACGTTGGATATTACACACGACAAAGCAAGAGTTCTGCAGGCCATTTGGTAAGCTCTGACCATCCAATTACTTATTGATGACTAACCCCAGAAGCATAACTTTCAAGATGTTTAAGTATAATTCAAGCCACAAATTGGCAATGAGGTCAAGGATTAGGCAGCTGCAATGACCCACTGATCTCTTCTGCATGTGGAATCCGCCACCTTAGCGGCCCCACACGATCGGCCCCATGACCATTTGTGAGGAGGTAAATCGAGAAATTGCAATTAGTCACGATGCAGGAGGGTATTGTCTGGCTTCGTCAGGATTCGAACCCTTGTCCTCTTCTGTAACTCTGCTGCATCGTAACCAACTCAGCTATGCCCTGGGGGCAACCCACTGATCTCAATTCCTCCATTTTTTGGGTGCAAATTAGTACTCCACTATACCATCAAGATCATATCAGAATGTACAAACCAACTTCGAAAGAAGAATAAGTCTCCACATAAGCACCACCAATCTCCATCCAAGCCATTTCAATGTCTCGTGTAGGTTTAATTTCAGCGCCATTCATCATGTGTAGGCTTCGGCACCATTCATCATTCTCTCCTCTCAACCATGTTGATTAATGATCAGCCATAAAGCTCGTGATGACATTGTTGTGGATTTTCTTTTGACTCCAGCAGTAGTAAACCACAGCCAGAGCTGCTTTGGCAAGACCTCCAGCGGTCAGAGCTATAGCTCTTGCAGTTCCTTTCCACACCCCAATGCCACCCTCTTTTGAAATTTTTTCCATTCCAACATCACCCTTGATGTTGCTAGGGGCAGCAAAAAAATCCACCCCTTCCAACTCTTGAAAGCAAGTTTTGTAGACGTGACGGAATTTATTCATGAGTTTTATAGAAAAAGAAAAGAAAGGATCGTACCTGGGATTTGAAAGAAGATTGTCCTTCCTTTTGTTGACCTTTAGCAGATTTCAAACTTTTCTGCAAATAGGAAGTTATAAGAGGTGTTGGGATCTTATGCGAAAAATAGTAAATAAACGCATTAGAAAAAAAACGATCCCTCTAGATATTCATGCGAATACAGTATATATGTTTGATCAAGTCGTCACCTTTGTTGCATGAATGGAACAATCCTGGTATGCAACTTTGATTCGGCAGATCTCAGCACGATCAGAATAACCGCGCCTTTTCGGTATCCACACGAACACATCCTTCATTCGTCGCACGAACTCAGCCTTCGGAGAATAACCACCTTCGTTGTGCTAGCAACTTGGATGGTTCGGCTAAGAAGAGAAGAAGAGGAGACTAGAAGTGATACTAACAAAAAATGCATTGCAAAATGACTTTTGTATTCATCCAATGAATACAAATTTTGCTTTTTGCTCTCTTTTTCATTAATGCTTCATTAATCTCTATTAATAAACATTAATCCTCTTTAGCAGTTGAGTCTAATCCAATGAGTCTAATTCGGATTAGACTCAATCTAATAATCCAATAGTTGGATTCATTTAAGTTTAATTCGGATTAGACTTAACCCTATAATTTTAAGGTCCATCATATTTTAGTCAAACTAAAATAAACTCATCTCCAAATCAACATGTTCTTTGTGTATGATCCAATAGGTTCTCGTAACTTGGCAATGTCTCTAAAACAACATTTTAGATACATAAGCAATGAGTGACATTTAGCAATGTATCATTGCTAAGTGATGAGAATATCGAGATCCGACCTACCTTTTCTGTGTCTATCATCTTGTATAACTTGGTCCTTCTATCTTCGATATCTAGATTGATCTATGAGGCATAGTCTGTGTCATCCCCTTATCAATCTTTGTGTTTCTTGATTTCCAAGTAGACTCACTTAACCAAATGAGCTCAATATCTCATATTGACTTATTTGAGCATGACCATACATTTTAATAGTCTTACTTAATAAAGGAGCTCACAGATATCACTTTCGTCATATGGAAGAGATAGATCTCATCTACATTACTCACATCCCTCCGCATAACTTATTGCATACCTAGTGATCGACTTTATAGTCCACCTTATTACAGATGACGTTTGCTTATGTAGGAAACCGCAGTGACTTCAGATCACAGGACTATTTATACTAATAGTCACTATGCAAATGTTTATGACATTCATATAACGATTCATGAAATATTCTCATGGCGGATCAATTCAGTACATATTCTCTAATATATACCTATGTGTCAACTTGATATCTTATATTCATGACTTGTGAGATTAAGTCATCAGTTGACCTACATGCTAGTCTTAACGCATTAATATTGCTCTTGTATATTAAAACTTAATTAGGAATAGTTAAGAGTAGTGTTCTATATATATCTACAGTCTCTCACTATCAATTCAACTAATTGATATGCTGTAAACTAGAACCTACTACCCTAAGACATTATTATACTTATTCATCTGACACAGATCTAAAGTAAATATACTAACCATAAACTTTATCTTTTATTAATAAAATATAATATAAAAATTTCCTTATCAATCATCTCATAATTGACTCTAAGGACTAACACTAACAAGAGGTACAAAGGGATGTTCCTCCTTGAGCTCAAAAGCGCAAATAAGCTCCACAGCTTCAATATTCATTTCTTTTTCTAACATTTCATTGATTATGTCTGCAACATGAATATTACTGTTTAGCAGCTATACACAAATCTAAAGAAGACTTCAAGAAGGTACGTTCAAAGCACATACAGGAATGGAGAAAGATGCTATGCAGATACACTATATCCATAATAAAATAGAAAATAAAAAATGT
The DNA here is from genome assembly GCF_044706935.1 of Curcuma longa. NCBI lineage: Eukaryota > Viridiplantae > Streptophyta > Magnoliopsida > Zingiberales > Zingiberaceae > Curcuma > Curcuma longa. Next base: position 6,001,605 of record NC_133868.1, on the reverse strand, counting down.
GCAAGGATAATAAATTAAAAAAATCATTAAAACCTTGTTAAAAGGAAATTATAAGTTACCTAGATTCTGATTTATGAGGTGCAATGCACGCTGTAAAGAATTAGGAGTAGAAGAAAGAGATGGGAAAAAGGGAGAGGACATTGTTTGAGAGACAAGAGACCAGTACCAAAATTGATATCTCAACCAAGTACAAAATTCAAGGACACCTAAAAAAATCTAGCAACAACTTGGAAACACTCAAACACAAATGCAACATAATTTCTCTAGATCTTCAAGACATCTGATAGATATAACTTGAGAATTGCAACAAGTTTCCACAAAATCATTATAGTTCTTGTGAAATTTTCAGAGTTCCAACAAGTCTCCATAAAAGTTCTGGAATTCCTTTGCTAACTTCCAATATTTTTGTTCCTCGTGTATTCTATGTATGTTCTAGATCATTGTATGCTCATTTTCATTAATAGATGATTTTTATGAAGTTCTTCAAAAAGCTAGACTAGAATATATACCAGGGAGAAAGACAATGTGCAACATCATGAAGCTCCTAGAAATTAATCTGCAACTAAACCAAGTCAGCTGTCTCATTTAATGAGAAACTGTTGCAAGGACCCACTAATAGTAGAATGAGATGGTCATCAAGAACGAGTAAGAATTTTCTATTGACCATACAACACGTAACCACCTTTGTTGCAATTGTCAGTATAACATATACATTCATGCATTCTCCTGAAATGCATAAAGATCTTACAAAGAAAGAAAGACATCATCCTTCTTAAATAACCATCAGTAGCATATGAAGGGTGGATTAGTTGCAATGGCAATCCACTATTTTTGAAACTATTGCTGCCTCCAAATCCATCAAATAACTTCTCTTGGAAGGTCGTATTAATGACTTCCAAATATTATGAAACACTCCTGTCGGGCAATTGCAGCATCTCTCCTCAAGGTTTTAATATGTGTGCAAATAAATAGAGGGCATGTACTTATATACCATGCAATTATGTGGATCCAAATGAAGGCAGCAACAAACTACTATACAAAAATAATGGCAACCACAAAATATACTTCAGGAAATAACTAATCATACTATAGTTCATGAAATAATTAATGGTACATAAACACCAATTGGTGTTTTAAATCATTTTAAGCAACATAATTGTCATAGAATTCCTCTTAATCATTATATTGCTCCACATTCCCTCCATTAAAACAAGTTGTGATTCATTAGATTTTACTCACAATGTTCTGTTAGTGTGGAGATCCTCGGTTGAAACTGGTCATTAGCTCTTGAACATTTTACAATTAAATTTCCTAGTGATTTTGAACCAAGTGTGTCATTTATTTAGTCTAAACAATTGAAAAACCTTCCCTTTAAACATTGTATCATTATTAGACAAGGGTCTCTTTCTTTCTGATTTTAAATTGAACAAAAATTGTATTGGTCATCTTCTTCTTCATGACTACACTATGCCTCAAGTTAGTAAGTGATGTTAACTAATGAACTACCCTGGTTTTGGTAGCCAATTGATGATGAAAGACAAATGCCCAACATATGAGTAATTGCAATTCAGTGAAGCAAATGTTATGTACTTTAATAGAATATGTGGGAGCTTACAACCACATGGACCTTTTGAAACAAACAAGTACTTACATAAGGGCAGTTCAGTGTAAGAAGCTTTTGCCAATGCGGGGTCCCGAGAAAGGGTCGTACCATATTGGATCTATTATACATAGCCTCATTGCAAGAAGCTATTCCACGACTCGAACCCAGTCACACGACAACACCTTTATTGTTGCGCCAAGACTCTCTTCAAGAAGTACTTACATAAAGCACTTACTTAATAAGCGAATGACAACCCACAGAAATATTAAGGTAAGGACCCTCCTTGTCCTAAGTTTAAAGTTAGGACAGGCACCACATTGGAAAGGGAATAATAATCTTCCATCTCGAACTAGTTGTATGACAATTAAATTTCTAGCAAATTAGGTTTCTCATAATTGGAAGCGCAGTTGTGAAACAATTTAGATGCTAATACTAAGGAAGTTTCCAGTAAAAGAAATTTAAACATGAAAAAATTCCATGAGTTTAAAAATCCAAGACTCAAGAAATATCAACTGAACAAGATAAAATCAAGAAACTGATATGAGGTTGAACATGAAAATAACAAAGACAGATACGGACAGAACAACTCAATGCATACTTTGGATTTCGAAGACATCAAATGTAAGATCATAATCATAGATAAATGGTTCCATTAATATCAACCAACAATATGGTAAATGAAATAGCATATCGAAATGCCTTCCTCATCGTGCAGCTCGTGATGAAGGTTTTATAAGTTAGTAATGTCTTCTCAAAGATCATTGGCATAGCTAATAGAAATAAAAACTGGGACACCTATACTGCATTCAGTTGATGTGAGCATTTTCTGACCAAAACATTAGAGAATTGGCTGTATTAAGCCAACCATTCTTACTGTAATGCTTAGTCCTACTAGAACTAGGAGAATATCAAACAAATCTTTAAAGAAAAAATGTTGTTTGGACTTTGGATCCATATCCAATTTAAAAGTTCTAAGGACAAAATCACGGTTGCAATGTGCCTGAGAATACCAAGTGGTTCAAAAATAGCAAACATTTGTGCAATGAATGAGGTACTAGAAGGTGATTCATGATTATTATTAGCATGCAAAAAATGGATAGAAAAAGAATCAAGTTGATATGAATTCAGTTTTACCAGGCATCTTCTGGCATAGGATAGCAGAATTCCTGAACACATCAGCTTTCTTCTTTAGGTTGCTTGACCGAAGCAAGTCGTACAAGTCCCTATACCCAAATTCTTGTGGGATGCCAAATGACGCGAGGAAGAGAACCAATCCGAGAACATCCACAGCAGATGCAACCTGAAACTCGGCCTCGATTATAAGTCGGGATCTACAAGATAGGTTAGCCACCCTCGCATTCTTCTTAATCGATTACTCAAACTCAATGGAAGTGCATCCAGATAAGACAAAGAACTCGAGGATGAGGATGCATGCCCGGCAGAAGACAACCATGGTATCATCGAAAGGGCGATCGTACTCTTAGCGGCCCTGAAGGTAGAAGCAGCCCAAGGAGCCAAATACAAGTTTGGCAGGGCTAGGGGCCCAGCGGATGGCAGCAGGAACCTCGCGACGGAGCCACACAACGTCGGAAAGATGGCTAATCACAAACTTGCGGAGGTTTTTGCCACCAGTTGATTCGCAAATAGAGAGCAGTTCCTCGCCGCGATCCATAACCTTGGGCGGCGTGATGCGGCAGGAGGTTCCACAGCACCACCCTGGTCACCGAGCTCCTGAAAGCGAAGGTCGATGGAGGAGACCATGGAATGGAGGCCGCCATGGAAGGAGTGCCACTGGCGTTGCTAAGGATAGTTCACGCTGTTCAAGCTCGTTTAGGTTTTATCGTTTAATAAAGTAAATATTTTTTTATCTAAAATTAATTGATTTCATTATGTATATCAGCATGGATTGAATTTTTAAAAAGCTTTTCAAAAGATGAAAAAAATAAATCCACGTAGATGTTTATCATTTAAAAAACAAATATTTTTTTAGTAGTTGAAATAACTCGATTAACTGAAATATTAAATATTTTGTTTATTTTTCAATTAAATAGTTTGTTTACATTTTTACTCGACACTATTTGTGTTATTATATAAAAAAAATGATAATCCCAATCAATCCGGAGGTGATCGGCTCGGTCCCACGAAAATTTTCCACCGACCACCAGGTAAATCGGGAAGCGCACGCAGTGGTCAACTCAGACGCCCAACATCCTTTAGTTGCGTTCCCCATTTGGAGGAAATACATCGTAACTAGGGATCGAACCGCGGGTGCTCCGGGAGACAACCTGGATGTCCTACCGCAGCACTATTGCCCCGGGAACATCCTGGATGTCCTACCGCGGATTCCTACAAATACACCGTAGCTGAGGATCGAACCCTAAATCTTACATCTACCATAAACAAATTAATGTTATATTAGACAAAATAATATCATGCATATTGCATACCAACAATCTTAAAGCACAAGGAAACAGTAATGATTATTAGAAGATCTACAAGAAAAGGAGACCCATTTGATATAAAGTTACATGAAAGAATTCTTCAACAGATAGGACTGATTTCTGAAGACTCATCAGTTGAAGAAGCAAATACTAGCTCAGGAGATGCAACACCTTCTTTTCTCGCTTTCTTTCGCTCCCGCTGGAGCCGGAAATATTCCCTTTTCCTGGCTCTGTAGCTATTTGGGTTCTCTGGCTGCTCAATAAGTGGGTAGACACTAACCTGTTGGGAATCAGATGATCGATTACTAATGGAGTATAAAAATGGCAGAAAACAAATGAACAATATGTTTCATGTTCGAAACCAACCTTTTTCTTATCTGGTCCATATTTCTCAAATTTAACAAGGCCATCAATCAGAGAAAAGATAGTGTGATCCTTGCCTAGTCCAACATTATTCCCAGGATGGAACTGAAATATTGAGCCAATCTCAAAGGGAAAACAGGAATCATTGGAAGACAAAAACCATAATGCATTTCCACACATTATGAACTTGTTTCTAATGTAAAAAATTGAGGATGTCTTATATAACCACAGCCGAATAAGATAAATGCCAGAAAAATTAGCTCTAAAAGAAAACAAAAAGGTAAAAAATAACCATAATAAACAAATGTTAAGTTTCACCATATTGTAAAAAAAAAAACTAGTAATAGGCAAGGAGCACGGAAGTGATAACAGAAATTTTCACCCTCCTGCTGCTTGCTTGATATATATATATATATGTATATGTAATTCTCCCTAGTCGAAGTAATGTGTTCAATGTAGTTCTTCAACCTCTAGAATGTTCCTACTAAAGCAATCGATTAAGATTATTACACTTGCAGAGTATCAGATTAATTCTTGAATATAAGCCTCCTATCTTTTTTTATTAAAACAAATAAATAAATTGAGTAAAGGACAAGAGAATGATTGCACTTATTTCTGTTTAAATCACAGCATTACCTAAACTTAAGGTTTTAACTTTGCTTTGATTTTAACTCCATACCTCCTTGGCAAGGCTTAAGCAAGTATGGAGGAACAAATCAACTTCTTTAATTGCACAAGCTTGGGTCAAATATGCAAACAGCAATCAAAATTCACCTAAGTGGTTTTCTTATTGCAAAAGAAGATGGTACAAATTCGTATGAGCTGACCCATGCAGAACTGGCTCACATGGTTGTTGCAACCCTCCCAATTCATTTCTTTTGTTAGTTCGAGGCCTAATTGTACAAAGCTGGACAAAGAGTACAGTGGTTATGTTAAAGAATTAAGGTAATTGAATTGAACCGTCTTGTGCATGAAATAGAGCATAACAGTGCAGTGGACCAACAGGACTGAAACCAGGATTGGCAAAAACATTTTAGCAAGCAGATGAAGTTGAATCCAACACATATCAAGCTTGAGCTATAGATAATCTAGAATGATAATACAGCCCTACTTAAGTCATGTTGAAGCCTTACACAGAATAAACCACAAACCACTGTTGCTAGTAACCGCAAACAAAAGGAGGGAAGAATACGGGAATCAACTGTTCTTGGGGTTGACAATTCAAATTAAAAGCAGTCAGATAAGAGCAACTCTAGATAAGTCTAGATAGTTGCTGTATCTTGCATATGGTGATTGCTTAAATTGGTTTGGTTTGCCATAAATGTCCAAACAACTATGTCCACTGTGAATGAACTTGGTCATTGTGATTTTCAACTAAGTATAAGTTATTTCCATCCAACTTTAACCCGTTCCAACCATTCAACATGCCCAACAAATTGCAAATTCCAAATAATTTTAAATTTTATTTGATTGAGAAGCTATTTTCTTTCCTTAAGAAAACAAGAATCTCAAGGCTATTAATTAAATTTGTCTTGCTCCTGCATTTTGCCCATGGATTATCATAAATCAGTTACCTGCTGGAGATATTTATCTAGCGTTATCTCCTTTCATAAATCCTAGTCTGTAGAAAACTGTCCCAGTTCGGAAAGGGAAACAATTCATGATGCTCAAAGTTCATCAATTCATCATAATCTTCTATCCTTCTACCTAGAATCTGTCATGATATCTCTAAAAACATTTAGTAGAATTACGGGAGTACCTCATTATTTAGGTAGCCTGTTTTGAAAAATATAGACCTTAGTGAGTTTAAGAGTGAAGAAAGAGAAGAATTTACCTTGATCACCATCCTATAAGAAAGCCCTTTGCTTTGGGTTCAATTTTACATATCACATTCTGAAAGATAGGAAGTGCCAACACAATCATATGGGCTTCACTTAGAATGTGGGACTAAGAGGGTAGACTTTTATCTTCCCCTTCTTATTTCGTATTCCTTTTTTAATATGTATCACAATTTTATCTTCTCATGTTGCCTAAACTGACCGATTACAGAGATGAGTATAAGTTCATTACGATCACAAACATCCAACCAAAATATTTGGCTCATTTGGCCAAAGAAATCACTACCAGACTACCAGTGATAGTCCAACTATCCAAAGGGCCCGTTAGCAAAAACAACAGCCTTGGTTTAGTATTAGTGATACTCTACAGAACTCATTCTGAAAACAACAGTTTCGTTTAAATTTCTTTCTAGCACAATGAGATCGATCGCAGCTCACCCATTTATCAGTCAAACAAGGCAAGTACGAACTAACAACCCCATCAAATTTCCATCATTTCTAAATCTCATCCATAACATGCGGAAAAAAATGGAAAGGAAGTCAATCGACTTAGTACTAATCCTTGTTCAGCGTACGAGGGCGAAAAAGCAAGCTTTATCATACCTTGGTGCCCCGCTGCCTCACAATGATGGCGCCGGGCTGGGCTACCTGATCTCCGTAGATCTTTACCCCGAGCCGTTTCCCCCTGGAATCCCGTCCGTTCTTTGTGCTCCCGGCTCCCTTCTTATGCGCGGACTCGATCGTCAGTGGAAAGCTGACGGGAAAGGGGACGGAGGCGGTGCGGGGGGGATAGGGCAACCTGACTTCGCCCCTAAGGTAAGAGGACCCGGAGCTAGAGCTCAGAGAGAGGCCCCTGAAGGCCGAGGCAATGTTGAAGCCCACGGTCGCCATGGATTTGGAAGACGAAGCTCGCGGATGAGGTCCGCAAACCTATCTCGTTATAAATTGTCGCAGATTTTAGTTTGAGTGGCCTGACCGCATACACGAATACACGATGACGATGACCCCTTGACCTATAGTCCTTAACGGATCTTAATGTGATTATTGCGGATCCTTCTCTTTTTGTTTTTTGTTTTTTGTTTTTTGGTATAAAAATTATATATTTTCTTTTATGGAAGGGTTAAAGTTTAATTCTAAGTTTTTTTTTAATATAATATGTTGATTAAAATAAAAATAATTTCGATGGGATTTTTTTTAAATTAAGATATTTAAAAAAGAAAAAAAAAACTTATATCCATCAATGCCTCCAAAACTTCTAAGTTATCAAAATTACTCTCGCATTTTTATATATTTTTTTAAAAAAAATAGTTATAAAATAAAAAAAAGGTTAGACCTGTTAGATGTACAATCAAAAGATCAGCATTATAGCCTAGACAGCACTAGTCGTTAGGTATTTTTATATTTATTATTATTATTTTGGATGAATCACGAATACATTGTATTAATACTATCATAGAAATATACATAAAATAAAATTATTAAATAAAGTATATACATTTATAAATTATATTAAACTATCCAACATTTAAATCATTCATCATTTTAATTATTAAAAACATCACTAAAACCCTTTATTATTATTATTATTATTTTATTATGATGTTGTATTCCAAAATTCAATCATTTTTAATTTAAAAAAATTATAAAAAAAACTAATTTAAATGTGATGGAGACCAACATAATAATCAGTGTGATATCCTCGGCAACGGCAAAGGCATTCAACTATGTTCTATTCCAAAAATTAATTATTTTTAATTTCCTATAGAAAAAAATGACTAATTTAAGTGTAATTAAATGTGATGAAAACAAATATAATAATCAATGTCTTTTTTTTAATCCATCTTCTTGGTATGCAAGTGACAAGCATAATCCATGTCAAAGGATATATTTTCTCTAGCAAATAAATGTTAAATTTCATTTTATCCCTTTTATTTATCTCTCTTTTTTCAACAAAATTACAATTTTAAAAATCTTTAAATTTCTTATTTTTAAAATTTATTTTTAAATCAAATTTAGAGGTGGAAAAAGATTTGTCTTGCTAATGGTCCTCTTAGAGCTATGGAAATTAAATTAAATTACCAAAAAAATAATTTTCTTTCAACACTAAATTTTAGTGTTTGAGAATTGGTCTGTGCTAATTCTAAGATAATTTGAGGGAGCTACAAAAACAAATTTAAAATTTAATTTTTTTATAAAGTTCATGAATTAATTAACTTAGAGATTTTCTAATCTATCAAGATAATGGACAGATCAGGTTCGATCTACATGATGAAATTTTTTTGATCAATTAACCCGTCCTATCACAAATTAATTGGTCTGACAGATTTAAAAAATAATATTTTTATTATTATTATTATTATTATTATTAAAATTATTATTATTATTATTATTATTATTATTATTATTATTATTATTATTATTATTATACTGTTCTATTTTAGAGCTCTCAACATGAAAAATAACTCTGTACATATAATTTTCAAACCCCTCCCAACTATAATTTTAGAGTGAATTTTTGTAAATAATAACTCTTTTTTTATTTTCAAAAAAAAATCTATAGTTAAAAAAATTAGCTTTATAATCCAGGTTCAGGGTTGCTTGCTATCGGATGTAATGAACATTTACAAATTAAACACACATGGATTCAAAATTATTCATTTTATTTAATAAATTATTTAAACGAACATAAATAAATTTTTATTAAATCAAATATCAAATTTACCCTATTTACTAATGCCCTATTTATCCAGATCGAGCAATAAGCTTCGTTACATAGGGCAAAATATGAAGTTAATTCTGGCCTTAAAGTCAAAGCAAACATAATTATACAGAACTAGGTAAGGCGACATAAAAGCATGTGAATAAAATGTGAGCTCCCGGAACCTAGCTGAGTTGGTTATGATGGAGCAGACTTAACTTGCAGAAGAAGACAAGGGTTCGAATCTCGGTGAAGTCGAGCAATACCCTCCTCCGTCGTGATCAATTATAATTTCTCTATTTATCTCTTCATAGATGATCGTGAAACCGACTGTATGGGACCGCTGGAGTGATAGATTGCAGAAGATGTGGATATAAAATGTTGGTACATGGATTGTGTTCCACTGATAAAAACATGATGCAGTAATCCACCCACCACTGGGATTCCATTGGCACCTTAATTAAAGCCTACTTTTGAGCACAGATTCGAAGGTTAGTGCAAATACTAATAAGCAGTTTAAAAAGATTTTTTTAAAAAAAAATTAAGTACAATAGTTGGTTAGGCACTCTATCACAAGCTAACTTGATTAAATTAAAAAAATTAAAATCATATGCAAATGCTTCTCTTTCTCTATAATTTCCCATTAGTTGTCTTATCAAAAATGGCACCTTTGATTAATCTTCCAAATATTAATTATTTTATAAGATGGATGAATACTCTCTCATATCAGCTAGTCCGGAAGAGATATTAGAAAAAGACAACGAAATCACCAATTTATGACTTAATTGTTAAATACAAGAAGACCATTTAATTATTTATTTATCCTTTTCTCAGTATTTATTTAACTTAGTGCATATGACTTGGCTATATATGTTGTTCATGTCGAGATCGCCTTCCAGACACATCACCGAAAACTAGCCCTGAGCATCGAGTATTGGAGTTCCTGCAAGCACAGAAACTGTGAGAAGGAAGGTCAGGGGTGTACTGGCTCGATCACTCTGATGCCCAAGTCAGTCACTGGAGAAGACCAAGAAGAAGGAATTGCTGTGAGATATTGTATGTATGTGTGAGCATGCGCGTCAAAGTGGTCGAGCCAGAGCACCCCTTGCCTTCTTTCTCACGGTTTCTGTGCTTGCAGGAACTCCAGTACTCGGTGCTAAGGGCTAGTCTTCGGTGATGTGTCCGGGAGGCGATCTTGATAGGAACATATGTCATTTGGAATAAAAATCTGAGTTCAACTACTTGATTCAGTAGTTCACCATCCATACTTCTAAATCCTGATAATCTAATTACTTCAAAACTCGAGTAACATCAACAAGGGAACATTAGCTATAAGTTTATGACTATATGTTTTGACAACTACAAATGTGCAAGACTAGCAACAATATAAGAGAATAGTACTTTGAGATTAAAATTTAACTCATTCGCGCGACCTCCCACCTTTTTACGCGCCGCCACATCGGACGTAAAGACCTCTTCTACCCGGTATATATAGTAGGATGAGGAAACACAGACGCGGAGCTCTTCAACTGTTGCTTCAATGCCTTCGTTTTCTTCTCAATGCCCCTCTGTTTCTGACTATATATTCGGCCTTGTGTAATTCCCACACTTTTCCTTTGTCTTCCTTCCACCTTACATGGATACTGCTAGTTCATCTTCTTCTCCTTGGTACGAGTCTATCTAATCCACCGTCACCCGTGAGTTCAAAAGCGAGATACGGACTACCTTTAAAATCCCGGGGAACTTTAGGATTAGGGTACCAAAATCGGACCAGAGGCACTGTAGCCCTCCGGCCTCCGGTTGGTTTTGTAATTTTTTTCCATAGTCAACTAATAGGTGGTTTTAGATTTTTCATTCTTGAGTTTTTTTCAAGATGTTTCCATTTATTTTTATATTCCTCTACAACGTTAGTTCCCAATTCCTTCTGAACTCCTATACGGTCTTCCTTTATATTTTATCTCTGGTTGTAAGTTTATATCCATGTGAAATTTTAAATGGAATTACATTTAGTTTTTCCTTTCCTAAAAAAACAAAAAAGGGAAGAAAAAAAAAAAAGAAGAGAAAAGTCTGATTGACGGGTCCGCATCCGATTCGGTTGGACCGTATGTTGGTCGTGGTTGGATCTGACCTGAGTCCCATCAGGTCAAACCCGATCTTGATTCGCCGTCGGATTGGATTCATCTCCAGAGCACGCCCTCTCTTTTCTCTTTCTGAGAATGAAAACCCCAAGGAGAATCGAAACCCAGCTCGGCCCTCAAATCTCGGCCGCGTCCCCCACTTTTTTCGCGATCGAGCGCCGCTTTTGAATCCCTTCCCCGCTTCCAGGGAGAAATCCCTCTCTAGCTCCGCGGTTCCTGAGTTCGTACCTGTCTCCGGGGATGGATGCGGGCGGCGGAGGAGCGTACAGCTCTCGCACTGCCGAGGAGGTCTTCCGCGACTTCAGGGGACGGAGAGCCGGGATGATCAAGGCGCTTACCACTGGTAGTTGTTGCTCCAGTGTCTTCGTTTTGTGTTTTGACCGGTTCATTTGAGTCGTTGTGTTACGTTTTTCTTTCCCTTCGCCCGAGTTGACTGTTCTTTTACTACTTTTTCGTGATGCAGATGTGGAGAAGTTTTATCAGCAGTGCGATCCGGGTACAAATTTTCCTCCTTTTCTTCTACTCTCTCTCTCATAGCAGTTCGATATGGTTAGGGTTACCGTACAACTAGTTCCAAGCAGTTTATCCCTTGATTTTCGTGTCTTTTCCATCTCGAGTTATTTGTTCATTGGTTGATGTGGATTTTATCGTTTCCTCTGTTGGTTTTTTGATATGGACTCTGTGACAGCTTTTTTGTGCTCTGTGTTAGCTAGTTTATGCTTAAGTATTCCTCTTTTTTTTTTTTTTTTTGTTTTTCAATTCATGGTCAGTGCAATTTCAACTTCTTTTACTGCTCAAGTCTGTTTGATTGTGTTTGTGATAACTTTGTTCTGTGATTGCAAGTGAACTATGCGATTAATACTGCTTCATAAGCATGTTTATAGGATGATTTTCCATTATTGATTGGCGTTTGGGCTTGTCTTGCAGTCCACCAGATTCATATTCTTTAGGATCTAAAAAAAATTATTGAAAAAAAAAACTGAAAAAAATCATAGTAGATAGGAATGGAACCAAACTAGAAATTATTAATACATGACTACATGATAAGATGCAATTTCAGTGAAGACAGTTACAAGGTACAACTGAGATATTTAGTCATAATAAAAATTCCTTATTTCCTGAATATCATGTCATTAATACAATATAATTATCATAAACCATAAATATGGATAACTAGTTGTAAGGCACATGCTACTCTAAAGTAGCATACTTTAACATTGTTATATGTATGTATAGTATACATATATTTAGGAGGGAATGACACAAGGGAATTCCTAGTTCCTTCATATGGTCTTTACCACTCTGGCTGGGATGTTCAAATCCATTCTCATGGTAAATGAGCCAAATATGTTAGCAACTTGATCATTTTCATGATTGGTTCAAAAAATTGAATTACGTAATATATTTGGCAAAATTCAATTTCTTTTTCATAGTAGACGCGCCAAATATGTTAGCAACTTGATCATTTTCATGTTTGATTTCCAAAAATGAAATTATGTAAATCTATCTGTTTGACCATATTCAGTTTCATTTTCATAGTAGATGAGCCAAATATGTTAGCATCTGGATCATTCTGATTTTATTTTCATTATATTTCCACTTCCCATGATGGCTTTGATCCTTACAATAAACCAAACACAACAGAGTTTGCTTAACTCAATTCCATTAATATAAACTTCAAGTAATGGTAGGTTGTTATAGTCAAACCGCCAATTCAGACCTTTGTGGTTTCATTTGATTGGAGGATGTCTGAAAAAAATACTAGGTTAAATTATTAGTCTTGCGGTGCACATAATTATAAGAAGATAGAAAAGATATAGAATTACAAGAGTCAACCATAAACAATTCAAAGTAAGTTGAGTTTACATATTTCTGCCAAGACTAGAGTGCATCTATGAACTGAGGATGAGGAAATCGATTAATAAGAAATACAAAGACGTAACAGAGGACAGATAATCTAATTTCCTGCGTGGAAGACAAACTCCAACACTCCAATACCTTGCATCCCAATACAAGAGTGGTCAGTTTATCCATAGTATCTCTCTTTTTCTCTTACAAATCTCACTCATTTAGAGTTACAAGACCTCCAGGGTCTGGCTATATGTTCAAGAGGACCGAACAGCAAGTAATAGAGAAAGTCAATTAGCCAATTTAGCCTTGAGTTAACGGGTTTTATTTTGACCCAAATCCAAGACCAACTCCAAGAAATTTCATCAGTGTTGTTGGGTTACTAATTTTTATGGCTTGATGTTTTACATTGGCCTGGTAGTTAGATTGCATTCCAGAGGTTCATGTTTTCTAATCTTTGACTTGTTGAATACATTAGGACTTCTAAAAGCAGGAATTTCCAATAATATTGAACAAAATTTAGCCTTAATAACACCCTGTTCAGTCTAGATATATAAACCTAAGAAGTCTACTCTACAAAGATAATCCAAGTTTATATAATATATTTGAGAAAAAATATAATTAAAATCAGACAAACAGTATCCACATATTGTACAAAAGCTCTTTATAGCTATCTTATGCTTTTCTTTCAACACCAATAGAGAAACAATGGAGAAACCTACCTTAAGAAATTGAGAATCTTCTCCCTTAATAGAAAATACCCCTCTCTATGAGCAAATATGGTAATCCATGTCCTCTAAATGCATCCCAATGTGTTTCTTAGGATTTGGAATGCTCCAGCAGTGACAAAATCCAGAGCTGCCTCGAAATTCAGCAAAGTACCCTTTTCCGTCTTCTACAACCATAAAAAATTGTTGCAAAACCCTAAACAGCGAAGTCTTTTAACTGGGCCATTGGCCTAGCCTGTAAATGGACCCTATAATCTTGACTCAGAGATGTCACCTTTATTTCATTTGATTGGTTTATTATATATTATGTCTTGTTTCCTACAAGGCTACAACGAGGAGCCATGTTGTATGGTATATGTTGAATTTGAACTTCTCTACCTTATATACAGAGAAACTGGTTCTTGCAGGGTATTTCTGCAACTCAATTGTATTCTGAACATTTATTATTCATTGAGCCAAATATGACCATGCTAATCTGACTGCCTTTGCAGAAAAGGAGAATTTGTGTCTTTATGGGCTTCCGAATGAGACTTGGGAAGTAACCTTGCCTGCTGAAGAAGTACCTCCAGAACTTCCTGAGCCAGCTTTGGGAATTAACTTTGCAAGAGATGGTATGGAAGAGAAAGACTGGCTTGCGCTAGTTGCAGTCCACAGTGATGCATGGTTACTTGCTGTTGCGTTCTATTTTGGGGCCCGCTTTGGATTCGATAAGGAATCCAGGTAAGTTAATCTGACATGAACTATGTCAAAACCTTAGAGTTGGAGCATCATTTTGTCCATTCAAATTTTCTTATAAACTGCATTAAATCTGTGGAGTTTTTTCATTAGGTTGTACTGCACCTGGATTAACAATGGGCTGTTGATAGTTCTTGACATTTTCAACTTCGAAAATGCTTCTAGATTGGTGCACTGTGTTTGGTCTTTATAGCTCACGGCATCATTTTTTCAGGAATTCATTGCACTATTTTTTCCAATTACCGTGGGTTGATTTCCTTTTTTTGTTTAGTGTCACCATTGTTAATGTAGATTCCTTACTGCATTTTTCATTTGCCATTTGGTTTACACTAACATAGTTATTCTTCATCTGTATGTGATCGTAGCAAGCTTTTGTGTTTTTATGTGCTGTTGCGTACATGACAGCTGGAGCTACTTCTGTTTTCTCTATGTGGCTGTTCTGCACTTTGTAACTGGTTGCATTCGTTTAGTAAACATCATAGATATTCTTGCAGAAATGGGGGTGGAATGGTTTTTGTGTCTGGATAACTACAGTGCTGATCTCCATGATTTTTGGAATTACACTGGACAGAGATTGGATGATTGAAATGTGATCTTATGATTATGAAATTTTCCTGAACCTAACTCGCTTTATTATGATTCCTGATTAATTATAGCTCATTCTGTTTCTTAATGTGATACAGTTAGACCATACCAAAATCAAATTCTTGCTAAATCCTATAACCTTTGCTGTCTATGATCCTGGGTATATAGTGGCTGTTCTCCGCTTACTGTGTTTCTCCTCATTATCTGACCATTTAAGTAATAGGAGTTGAACTTTGAAAGTTTGATACCGATACAGGCTGTGACCTACTGCCCCTTTCATAAACTAATTGCAATATTCTTGGATTTTTATAATCAGGGAGAGTTTGTCATTATGTGTAATTGTTTGCCCGACAAGGCTTCTGTATTTTGGTTATCTTTTTCATGGTTTATCACTTGCCTTTGAAGCCCACCACTTCTGTTCCTCACTAAAATTTCTTTAACACTAATAACCCGTTTATGTTCTCTCTAAGGGTTTATCTGGGGCTAGTCCTTAGGAAAGACGTTGTCGAACACTTGGTGGTTAATTCTTTCCACTTTAACTTCCTTGGTTTTAGCATTCTGATATTGTTTGCGCTGATATTATAACTACTGCAGGAGGCGACTTTTTAATATGATAAACAATCTCCCTACTATATATGAAGTTGTAACTGGGGCTGCCAAGAAACACTCAAAGGAAAAAACCTCAAATAGCAGCAGCAAGAGAAAAACAAACTCTAGGATGGTAAGTTCTTTGCCAATCTTCATGTTGCCTCTAACTTATATGCAGATTCCCACCAATAATAGTCTCTCAGCAGGGTGAGTCCCAGACTAAGGTAGCAAAGATACACACTCCAAAGGAAGACGAAGACAGTGGTGCAGATGATGAGGAAGATGAAGAGGAGCATGAGAACACTTTATGTGGTGCATGTGGCGACAATTATGCCAATGACGAGTTCTGGATATGCTGTGATGTGTGTGAAAAATGGTTCCATGGGAAGTGCGTGAAGATCACGCCTGCCCGGGCTGAACACATAAAACAGTACAAGTGTCCTAGTTGCAGCGCCAACAAGAGGGCTAGAGCTTGAAGCAGAGCAAATGTATCAAGTGTTTAAATGGATCATCAGTAGCATCAAGCAATTAATTCCATGCTGCAAGCAGCAGACAACTTTAGGAATCCCATTGTTTCTTTGTGCCTCTTTCAGTAGATTGTTAATTAGAGTTGTGATTAAGATTTAGAGCTCGTGTTAGGTAATCGTCAGTTCTCTTGGTTATGTTAGGCTTTCAGATTAGCAGGATGCTGTATTTTCTAGTAAAATCAATTCAGCGTGTGTTTGGAGTGCGGCCCTCCTTGTTTATGTTTTGAGTTAATTATAGGCCAAATTCTAAAGTACATGTTCTCATATTTATAAGTTTGTTTTGAATCTTGCACATGCTATAAAAATTTAAATTAACATATAAAATTTTTAAATATTTGTTAAAGAAAGTTTCAGTTTGTATGTAGTAGATTTTGATGTTGTCTCTACTTTAGCACGTATTTATTTCTGATCACAGAAATTTGTAATTTAAAATGAACAAATAATTTGGTGTCTATTATCTCTGAAATATTATTATTCTGATTTTTTTATTTTGAGTTTCCTTTTTTGTACGTATTGTCTTATTTGTCTCAGTTATTTGAGTTGGACTTGTATGTTGCTGTCGCCTTACAGCGTTCTATGTACAGACATTGCAACTACTATTTAATATTTTTTTATTGTTATTATTTTCTTTGGTCCGTTTATACTTTATACTTTGGGTAAAAATTAAGATGGCGCTCTTGTTATTTTAAATTATCAAAGGGTGTCTCATATTTATTTTTGATTAAAAGGGTGCTCTTTGATACTGTTTATGCCCTCCAGTATTTTTTATATTATTCAGTATAGTTATTTTTTATTTAAATTTTAAATTTTAATTTTAGAATCTGTATGAATTTAAGGTAATTTGTGTAGTAATTTTAAAATTGTAGTTGGTTAGAATATGAATATTTTGAATAAATTTATATTGTAATAGTTATTATTTTGTAATTATTATAATATGAATTTAATTTTGAATTTATGTTATAGTAGTTATGATTTTGTAACGGTTAGAATATGAATTTTTTTTGGTGTACATTGTAGCTGTTACAATAATTTATAGTAATTATTATAATATGAATTCAGGATAATTCAATCTTAATTTCACATTATAGTAATTACGATTTAGTAGCTGCTTATATTTCTGTTCACGTTGTAGTAGCTACGATTTTATAATTGCTACAATGTAAATTCAGGATTGAATTCACAACAGCTATAAAATTATAATTGTTACAATGTGAATTTTTAAATTTCTATTCATATTTTAATAATTATGAAATCGTAAATGTTATAATGTGTTCGACCGGCTAAGATTTAGACAGGAAATAATAATGTAGAATAGTATTAAAGATATTTAAATAAATATAAAGATAGAATAATGAACAATGAAATGTGATGCTTTTTAATTAAAAATAAATATAATCAAATTAAATATGAGACGTGACTTTGAAAATTTGAAGAAAAAAAAGGACGACTATTTTATTTTTTGTTATACTTTCCACTTTAACCGTGTATATTACATGTCTCTCATTGTATCATATTTGTCTCGGTTATTCAATTTTTCTCCTTATTTACTTTCATTTTGTAATTTCTAGTATTTTCGTACGTCTATTATTTTTTTTGACTATATTAAATTTTTATACAAATCAACTTTAACAGTATAATCTGGCACATCTATGATCATATGGTTCTTATTTAACTTTTTTTATTCTATTAATAATATTTATATTAACATCTAATTGTTAACTAATAGATTACAATTGAATACCAATTTTTTGTTCAATTTTACTCTTGTTAAATTGAACATTATTTATCATATTTTTAATAGCTAATATTAGCATATCTTTTATCACTATTAGTTGATTATTTTAAAAAGAGATATTGAAAATGTAAATACGATAAAAATCTCATATTTAATAATTTCAATGGTGTGCCATATCTAACGAAAAGGAGCGTGAAATTTTGATATTAAAATAGTTTTAAAATATATAAATTAAAAAATCAGGGAAAAAAATTCAGCGCTTAATCCGTATAAAATTAAGGAAATCACTTTGTGTAACGATTATCAGAATTTTAAATTTGAAAGAAAAATTTTATTTACTTAAATATTTGAATACCCAAAGATGATAGATAATATATAAAATAAAATTCTTCCTAAGATAATTCTCTTTACGAAACAGAGTACGAGTACAAACAGACTCGGAGGCATGCAATAAATACAATAACTGCATAGATAAATAAATAAATCTAACCACTGTGACATAAAAAATAATAAGATAATTTAAAATTTTATAGTTTTAATTTATAATTGAAACGATACATATCATGCCGATAAAAACTTAATATTTTTAAATATAAAGTATATTAATTCAAAAATATTATTATAATATTTAATTATTATCAATGTTTATTATTAAATTAAAAAAGAAAATTGAATAAAAATCAATTTAAGATTAATTAAAATCTAAACATAATAATTAGGAAAAAGTAGATTTAAAGTAAATTAAATTTTAATTATTTAATAAAAAATATATATTAATATCTTTATGGCACGGCAATTTTAAAATTGAAACTCCTGAGTGAAGGAAAACTACATAGTATGCTTTTAGCATCAAATTTTTTATTACGGGAGAAAAGCAAAAGTGCAAAAAACTTCAATGACCAAAGCATATTATGCGAAATATTACGAGCCATTGATATAAACAAGCATAGTGTTTGCCATGAAATCGTCAAATAATGAATATCAATCTAATACAGAAATTCTTTCGAGGAAATGTTTCAAGTTCGAAAACTGATACACGTCAAATTTGGACAACTTGATGAATGCCATCAAATAAATCAGTGGATTTATAAACAAAAACAGCCCACTGAAAAATATAACAAGACATTATGAGCATACAACAAACACGATAAAACTCTCTAAGTGCCCAGCCAACGCACAAGCACGACCCTTGGACGTAACCCCTTTTTCTTGGTAGGAATCAGTCAATCTGCAAGGGCCGTAACAAGAACTGGAAGATCAAAAGCGCGCGCACACAATTACAAAGCTGTTCTCCCAACCAATCGATATTTTCTCATCTATCTCAGATGTGCACAATGTCGTATAAGCATTCTTCCTACCAAGAAACACACTCTTCTGACCCAAACGCAACACAGAAAGACAAAAACCAACGAGGAGCATTTTCCTTGGGTGTTATTTATACTCCAAATCTTGACAATTTCTGCACCTCTGGTGGTTCTAACGTGGACATGCCTTGTTCCCATGTTTCATTTCCGAGCATCTATTAGAAGGTTTCTCATTTGGAGAGTTAATTTGACAATAAAATGAAAATAGATGGCATGCAGAAGAATGATCTTTATACCTGTTTGTACCCAGTCAAAACTTGGCTAATCTCATTGTGTAAATCTTGACTTCGTATCTCCTGAGAGATGAAAATAAAGGTCAAAGAAATGAACTAAGTTATGATTTTGATATCATTAATTGTGGTACAAGGTCTTACACGCCAACTTGCAACAGCTTTACACAAGTAACCAAGTGAGCTCACAGTGCCGGAAGGGTTTGCTCTAGCCTGATGTAACAGACAATTTGTACGTAAGCACCACTCAATAACATCATGAAAAGATGGGATAAACAAAAAAGGCACCATACAATTGCACATAGCCCACGAAATGCATCCTCCTTTTCATAATCATCCCGTATCCTGTAAACAAAAAACCATCACTCACCAAGATGCCAGATAATGAATATGGATTAACCATAGGCTATCATCTGTATAAAGAATTATTATAGTAAAAGGTTGAAGTAACCAGTTTGGTCTATGGTGAAATCCACTATAAGCATGATGTGACACAGTATATAAAGAATTTACGTGCAAAACATACCAACTCCTAAAAATCTAATACATACTGAAGACTCTAAAAGCAAGAGTCAGGCTTCTTTCGACTATTTACACCGCGTTGCATAAGTAAAAAAAAAAAAAGATCTGATTATGAATGTGTTTCATTATAGAACAATGGCAAGATGATTATTCAGAAGCCCAAAAAAGTTGTGACCACTGAATTAAAAGTTATTCTTTATTATATTATTGAGATTTTGGTTCTTTCTACTACTGAAAACATGGATGATTGAGATTTTTGTTTTTTCTTTGTCTCGTCTTTCAATTTATCTACATCCCTTTATTTTTTCTCGACGACCCTAACCAGATTTGTATGGAAAGATTCAATTGAAGTTGTTGCAAGCTTGCAACTATATTGATTGATCCACTCATCTCATATAGTGACTGTTTCTTGGGATCTCAATGTAGTAAGCAGTAAGTTGGTTATTAGTTTTATAAATATAGTTATCAAGTTTAGGTACAAGCCAGTCTAGTTTTTAAATCCCAAATATTTAACTCAAAGAAAATTAGCAAGCTGCACACAGATGCAAGACACTTCTTGTCAGAAACACCCTATTTACACTTCTTATCATTAGACATGAATCCAGGTTTAGTTGTTACGACATTTTGAAAACCATACCAATGTATCTATCATTATAAATCTAGTCACTGATAGATAACATAACATCATTCTTTTTATAGATTTCTAATCAACTTTTCATCCACAACAAAAGTGACAAGATGACATATACCTCAGCCAGTGATTCAAACACTATTCCCATAAATAACCAAAATACAAACTAGTCGATTTGAAGTAGCACACTTTTTTTAAATGGTGATTCTAGCTATATGGAGCCTAGCATACCTCCTGTACAACAGCATTCTAGTATGCATTGGTACAACAATGTACCAGTATGTGTCACTACAATAATGTACAGGCATTGGATCCACTGACCTATTTTTTTCCTTCTAAGAATGTTTTATTGATTTAATAATGGTAGGGTACAGTACGCTAGTTTACCATATGTTGGAGATCAGCCTTTAATCAAAATGTCCAATTTTGATTCCACCTCTATGAACCGTGTCATATTAATCTTTCAGCAGTTGAATCCTATGTAAGGATATACTGCCAGTAAAGTGACAATAAATTAATTTATCATCATATACCTCTGACCCTTTAAATCTTATTAATCTATAAATCTAAAGATTGACTATGAACATATACATACTACCTTCACTTAATTTCTCTGGTTTTAAAATCTATCAGAGCAACACCTGATTTCTTGCAAATATTACATTTTAAACCCTGTAAAAGAGGTGTGGAGATTAATTGACACAACGAAGTCTGGTAATCTGTGCAACATCTCCAGAGACAAGAGTCAAGAGTCAAGATCCTTAGTGAACTTGTCGAGGGTGCAACTGGAGGCACACTTCTGTTGAAGAGCAGCAGCCAGCAGGGCAGTTACCTCCATCCAAGGCAGATAGGCAAATTATGCAATGTCTGCAGTATGTTGATGACTTTCCCAAGCAACTGAACTAATCAGGTGTTCTTGCAATAAATATTGTGCAAACATATTGTCTCTAGACCAAGATACCCAGATCAGATGATTTTGGACCTAATGTTCTTGGTTCAAGTATTCCCAGCCCAAAACTTCTGAAGATCTTATAACAACACAGAGTTATAAAGTATAAACTACAGGTTACAAGGGATCAGTTATGTATGTATGTATAAAGAGGGATTAATCATCTTAATGCTGTGTAGCAGTGATGTATTAAAAGTCAAGTGTAGGGCATATTGAGGACTTTTAGGGTATGTTTGGCATAATAGAAATCTATATATGGTCATGGGCATACGTAAGGTTGTCGAACTATTGTAAAATGTGTTTTGTCCAAACTTCTTATTCTTGTTTCTTTCTTTTTTTTTCCCCCTTTGTTCCTTGCTTTCATAACTTGTAAGTGGTATTCCAATAGTACCATGATAATAACACCCCACAAATTTGTATCAGCGCTCATAACTGTGAGATTGGTCACACTAAGACCAATATCTTCACAGCCTAATTGAAAGGTGCATGTGAAAATCATAGGATATACTATAAATGCATTCCTCAACCCTCATTATTTTTGAATAATGAACCAAATTACAAAAACCTAGTCAATATTCTTATCCATGCAACATAACCCTTCAGAATTTTTTTTTTCAGAAATTACATTTTATGTATTCAATCTTCTTTCCACTTCACTTCAACTTGATTTCCAAAAGCATGCAAATAACTCAAGTTTTGATTTTTCTAACTCAACTCTCATCAGTTAGCATAATCATCATCAAACAATGTTTCTCTCAAATATTTGGCATCAACTACATGAATTAGCATAATCATCATCAAACAATGTTTCTCTCAAATACTTGGCATCAACTGCATGAATTTTTCCTCCATTAAATTATATGAAATGATCTTCTAACTATATAGTATCTATTTGCATATGCTCGTACAATTTCAATCTATTTTCTCACATTTTATCATTCACTAGAGCTACAGATCATGACTCTCAACTATTAGTACTTTTTTTATTTTAACATTTTAAGTAACTTTACACATCCATACAAGCATTCTATCTCTGCTACAATAGCATATAAATGTGTTGCTTCTTAATCTTCCAGCACAACGATTCACAAAGTATGACAGATCATACTACAATATTACAGAATTTTCCTTTTAGCATATGGGGGACATCACGATCACACAAGACTCCAGAAGCACTCTCTCCATTTTAACCACCCATCATTTATACTATTAATGATATTTTCATTGATTAACACAATAATATTTGTAAATATTTGTATGATGAAAATTGCTCTTGAATATGACTAATAAGTTTATCAAATAATTATGTTGAACATAAAACCTTAGAATTGAACCTTGATCCTTGATGTAAACACCAGTGTTAATTTTGTACTTTTTTATTAAGATCAATATAGTTACTAGATACTCCTTTTACTTGCAAAATTGACAGCCATAATTATCCATGAACTCTATCAAGTCATTGTGAACCATGTTTGTTTCAGTTATGTTCTTTTATCTAGAGACAACAAAGTTTGATTTAAAGACTGAACTTTGGTATGTAAAATAACTTAAACTTTTAGTTATGGAATTAATCACTTCTCCGAGAGATTACTAGACTTTTAGACTAGTTCCTTTAATAACTCCAAGACTGCTCATAATCAGGAGCATGTATATCTTGAGCAGAGTATAAGGTAACACTGCAGCTTCACCAAAAAGGAACTTCTATGTTAACAAAGGTTTCTTCCCCACAGTGCATCATAACGGGAAAAAACTTCTAATACTAAGATGATCTTCTGTATGATGGTAATTTGGAAGAAAAAAAAATCCAAGCCAATTTTCCCTCTATGAA